>NC_056738.1:405718744-406053744 GCF_019279795.1 Protopterus annectens
GAATACATTAGAGAGAAGATAATAAAACGGACATTTTAAATGGATGCAGGCACAGTGATAAATAGTTAATGTTGTACAAGTAAGCTATCAGCACTATAACTAAACATACAATAATATCACAAAAACATAACTAAAAGAACTGTTGGCATTTAAACTGTAAGATAAATTATAGAATGCACTCTCAAAATGTAGCATCCACATTAAATATTTGATATCTACAGCATATGCAGTTAACCGTAAGGGTAGGAAGGTAGAAGCAAAGAAAAATTAAGGCAGAGTGAAAGGAAGGCGGGAAATATAAGAGATGAGGTGGTAGGGAGGAGGCTTCAAAACAGAAAAACAGAGTGTAGTATAAAGAAAGTAAATGCTACAGGGAGGGAAATTAGTTTTTAAGTTCTATTACCTAGTGTATAGCACTTCCAGGCAGCTTCACAATTCAAAGATCTTTTAAAGTTGGTTGAAAGCCTAGTAGAAAGGGAGAGATTGTACCCTCAGCAGAGCAAAGGGTTAGATAATACTATCACTACATTGTTTGAAAAGGTGCCAAAGAACAAAACATGATGCCTTTAAAATGAACAAGGTGAGTCTTGGTATCACTATTTCATCTCACAAAAAGAACTTGCTGCACAATTCTTTAAAGGTGTCATGATTTTCTGACTTGTAAATTATACCAGTGAGCTTATCAAGTTAGGGAACTATCTGTTATGCCATTGCACATCAATGGACAGCATTAGGATGATATGTGCTTGTCCCTGGCATACATCCCTAATTAGAATTCCCCATCAGTGAGAGGTGAGAGACACGAGTTGTCAGTTACAAATGATAAGGACCATAGTTTGCAAAAAAAATGGTGAACTCTAACAAATATTTATTATAAAAAAATCCTGTTTATTGTATTAGTGCTACCATAGTGGTAGAGATGGTTAGTTGAGGAGCACCAATTAAGAGGTGGATATCTTAATTTTTTCTTAAAATTGTCTATTCTTACTACCCTCTCTACAAATCAGGCTATTGCTCAACATCATAGCAGGCCTTGACTTTAGATATCTGTGTGCACTGGTGGTCTTCGACTGACCATAAAACAACCTTATTTACTTCATGACATCCATACTGATTAGCTGCATGGCAAATACATTCAGATATTTTTGTGGTAACTAAAAACATAAATAGGCAAAAAGTGAATTTCTTATACACTCCTGATTCCATGCTTAGCAGTAATGGTCATTACTTTCTGATTCCATGCAAGCCTTAGTATTAATGACCAGACTGCATTTTCTGATTACATACTGTCAAGTAAAATGAGAAGTTTTCATTATTAGGTGTCAGTATAAAGCGAGCAGTAATTAATTACGACAAAGTTCACTATATCAAACTAATCTGGTACATGTTCAATAAGGTCCTTTCAAAAGCACATTATTTGCTAGTAACAGAATCTTGTTAAATGGATTTCTCTGCTAAAATTAAATTACGCATGTATCTTATAATAGTTTCAAGCGCTGGCATTGCCAAAGAGACTTCATCAAGGGCTAGAATTGCCAAACAGCCTTCATTTACAACTTTACTCTGATTCTGATTTTTTTTTATATTTAGTTATTATTTGTGCTGACTTTAGTAACCAGCCAGATTTATTAAACAGAATGAAACATTCTGAAGAGAAAGGTCTTTTGTATCAGATAAGATTGCTATTCTTTTTACGCTGCGTCATGCTATACATTACAGGGCACCTCTAATAGTTTTGTCACCATCTTAGCAGATACCTTAAGACATCACCAAAATTCTCAAAAAGATAAAGCTGGAATTGTCATTTACTGGTATTGTCAGCATTTAAACCCCAGATAGCAGGTTTAAATGTTCAAATGGCCTAGCATTTTACAAATGGTTCCATTTGCTTTGCAGGTGTGCTGTCTTCACGCTGTAAAAATAGAGCTGCTAGTGTTAGTAATGAGCTCTGATTGTTGTACAATGTCTGGGTGAAACACCATGAAGCCATCATTCTGTGCCCTGCCATGTGAATAGTGCCCACAAGATGATTAGAATGAGCTTCTGTTCATTTTTCATTTCACATAGCCTTTTCAACTTATTTTTATGGCACAAGCTTGACATCTTGAGTGCTAGTATGTTATTATACTTCCGGAACAGTATATTATGAATCATGATGTAAGTACAACTTTCAAACACAAGTGCTTTAGGGATGCTGGATTTTTCTTAGACTTATGTGTATTTTTTCTATTTGATTATTAAACATATTCTACTCATACAGAGGTATATTTCTGAGAATAATTAAAAGTATCATCTATAATTAGTGGCTCACTTTCACTTTCAGCAAGTATGCTTAGCTATTTTTCTGCAGGTTCCTTTTAATTAAAAAATATGCAAACATCTGAGTTATTTTGAAATGGTTATTTTTGTTGCTTCATGCATTATAATTCTTAAATCCTGTTTTACTCATTCAACAACACATGGGTTAAATGTTGCTGCACACATATTATATCATTTTATATGCCTTTTAACCATTTCTGATACATTCTTTTTCCTGCACACACTATTTAATGGAGAAAATAAGCTGTGCTACTCAGTAATTAAAAGATAATATTCATAAACGCATAGTAAACCAAGGGGAAAGTAAACTAGCTAACATCACATGTCAGTGACTCACAACTGAACAGCAATTTTATTTATGAGCCTGGGTGTAGCTTGCCTAAGTTAGATCCCTGCACATCACGGGAAGTTCTCACAGTTTCAGAAGTCAAGTAAGATGCAGATTCATAGAAGACCACGTAACACAACTTCTAAGCACAGAAAAGGTAGTATGCAATTCTGCTTAGCAGCTCACTCAATTTTATTTTGTAAATATTTTTGTTCTCATGTTTTCTTCATATTCTTGTACTTAACGGAGTTAATAATCAAGTCTACTAATATCAACAGGAAGTCTGCTACAGAAATTAAAACAGCTACTGGAAAGCCTAGAAAAAATAATTTAATCCCTGATCCATCTCCTTTACGTCATACCTTACTCTGAATCATTTTCTTCTATGGCAAAACTTGCTAATAGCATCAAAGTTAGCTGAACCAATGTAAAAGCTTAACGATTTTCAATCTATAGTACATTGCTTTAATCATAAACGTTTTAAAACTGACAGTCTTGTATGTGCCTGCATAAATGGGACTTCAGCAGCACTATGTAGAACTTAGTAGTAAATACATTCATAACCGTGCTATTAGAGATGTGCATTTTTGTCTGTTGTATGGGTAATGTTCACATGCAACCTGACAGCTGATGAAGAGGGTTAAGTCTGCCGTCTGTCTTTCCTGTGGTATGGGGTTTGATTCCCTCAGCTCTCATTTGCCTGCTGTGTTGATCTTGAGCAAATTACCTGACCAATCTTCGGGCCTATTGGGAATTTGAGCTAGACTCCTCAATGGTCATCTGGACTGCAAGTTCAATAACTACCTATGAACACATGTTACGGAAGTACCTTCAACGGTATAGACTATTTTTGCATTTATAAAACAATGATGATAATGTTTCAATAAAAGCCCTCTTTACTAAGATTATCTCACAGTTTAACATAAGAGATGAGATATTTTTTCTTCAAATAATGCCCATACTTCAAACTTCCTATTGTATATTTTTTTACAGATTTCAGATGGCCACACCCAGTACTGGTAAACTACTTAGGCTTCTACAATCCTCTACAATCTGTCTTATGAGTTTTGATATTTGCCTTTAATTACCTGTAATTTCTTTTTAGATCTGTTATTTGTTAACACTGTTGCTGTATTTTTATTCATTGTCCCTGTTTTCCTCAGAATAAAGGAATATAATACTGTCAGTGTAATGTTTGCCATGGAATGTACAACTTGAAAATGCCAACCAAGTTCTTCTGGAAATTATGATGATGTTACAGCATTTTGTACATATATAGTAACAAATGTCTTTACAACAGGCCAGATTTCAGTTAATATCAACATCGAGGGAAAGAAAGACAACTTTCCTTGCTGAGAATGCTTGTTTGTGTCTTTCGGCTTTTCCCGGTTAGGGGTTACCACAGCGGAACTCCAGTCCGCTAATGACTGGTAGTTGATTTTTACGTGCCGAATTACGTGCCCTGACGCACAACCTTCAACGAAGGTATGCCCATTCACGCATGTCTCCACGCAGAAGACGCTTTAGCTGAGAATTGAACCGGACAGCGTCTTACTGTGAGGCGACAACGCTACTGCAGCACCACCACCGCGGAAGCTAAAATAATAGTTTCCTACTCCCAATAAGCATATTTATTTCATCAATTTACTTGTTAATGAGGTACATAGCTCAGATATTGATCTATGAACACATCTTTCCCAAGATGGTTTTGTGTACATGAGTAAGATAATTACAGAAACAATACTTACAATATTCATTTCTTATTTGGAATTTTAAACACCAGTTGATGTTTTTTCACTCAGAGTAAAGTGTTTCATACTTATGCAGAGTCCAGGGTTCAGTCAATAACGTTCTTTAGTGAATTTGCACATTTACCCTGTGTCTGTATGGGATTGCACTGGAACTCTAGTTTCTTTCCACATTCTAAAAACATGCTGGTCAATTGTCTACACTATGTTCCGTATTTACAACTGCACTTGTCAACTGTGTCATGACTGAAAAGGTACTATTGAACAATCCACTTATCTGGTTAAGAAATGTTAAATAGCTGCCTAACCAAATGAACCTCTTGGCTTTGTCATAACTTCATTATCATACAGATGAATGCAAGAAGCATTTGCAATAAGGTTCCCCATTACACCACTGGTGGCTTTTTCCTTTGCTACCAACTAAATTCAAAAGGACTAGATATGGTGCCCATTCTTTCTAGACAGGTACATCTGACAGAATGCAGAACAGTGCAGGTGGGACTGCCATCCTCTGCTGTGGCAACCTAAAATGCTACTTCTATGTTGTTCAAGCATACATACTGAACTCCGGGACAAACCCTGTTCAATGATATCTGGGCTGGAAGGGGAGTCAGCAAGATGGTGGTTGGATTTGCATTTTGTGACAGAATTCAGAGAACGACATGGTTCATGGCATAAAATGGAGACAAATGACATAATTTTCCAAGCGAGTCAGGTAGTATTTGTAAGCCGACACTGAAAATTAATATTATTTATATTGACATCAGTTGTAATAGCAACATAAAAATATATCAGAATAAAACGGAGTTGGTCAAACACCACAAAGCAAGCAGAACTGCATTGTGACTACAATTACCTGTTGCTAATTTTTTTTTTTTTTTTTGTTCAATGTGGAACTCTGAAATTAAGACTGTAAAGTCTGGATGTTTATACGCTGAGACTTGTGGATGCAAGAATGGCTAGGTCAGGGCATGAAATTTCATCTCTAATCATAGCTTAAATTAAAAGTAGTAAGTCTCAAAATCATAAGGTAACATCGCCTTGTTTTTTGTATGGATCATTGCAATAGTGTGCAAAGAGCATTTTATTCATTAAATATTGTTCACCATAGTACTAACAGTATGGTAAAAAATAAGATGGCCTCATCTATTGTAGAACTACAAAAATAAATACTATAACAAACATGTGGCATACCCTAGGTCCTTACTTTAGTTACCTAATGTTACCCAAAGATGTTCTACTGTACACAGTTTATTTGTGGGTTTTATGTTACTTAGGGAAGGTAATATTCCAGTTCTAGGCTGGTTTTTTTTGTCATTGTCAAATAACATTATTATGAGACTGTGGGACTGAGTCTGGTGGGAGGGGATACCTATAACTGGATATTTGTTACATTTCTGGTCAAGAAGTTCAGCTGTCAGACCACCTGCAGGATCAGTAGTATATTCTTAATAATGGTACAAGTATCATGACATTTTAATATGTCATATTCCTTTCACCCCAAAGAGTTGGACAGATACAGTTTGTCTATTTTTACTCTAATCATACCTGGTTACGGAGAAAGTTATACCAATACTCAATGCCCAACGTAGAATATCATCCTGGTACTTTCATGGCATTCAGATGATAGGAAAATGAAAACGTATCTGGTACTCATGAGAACTAATCAGACATGTGCATATCCTTCACAATTTGACTTAGGGGAAATTATATATTTTGTATTTGCTTCAGGGATTTCAACTAGTAGTTATAGTTTAGCTATTCTAATTAAAAATACATCCCTGTCAGAATATTACAAACTCAAGAAGATACTGAAGGGACGTATGTCATCATCGAATGAGTACATTCTCTTTTAACTCATACTCTTGCAGTGGTCTCAGTGTGTGCCTCCTGCAACTGGCCAAGCTTCTTCAGGCATTTCAAGGTACAAATACATTGGTCCTCATATAATATCCACCATTCCAACCAAGATACTTTTATCTTCAAGTTCAATGGACATGAAATTGCTCTACAGGCCAGTAATGAGGTGGCAGAATATTTTACTATTGTATTTTAAGCACCATGATTAAACTTGCTCCCAACTGGGAAAAAATTCGATCTATGCATCTACTACAATTCTTTTCTGAAATCAAGGTTATAATGGCAAACAGAAATCATCTGTGGAGCCACTGCAAGAAGATCATGACTGAAATAGATCACATTAATTTTACTGTCACCTGCAACCATGACAAAACTGCATTCATGTTTAGTAAACATTTTTATTATCAGAAACATCAAACACATAATGTTAAAATACCACAAAAATTACAGCTATTCATTAATCACCTTCTTCTTGGTTTCAGATATTCTGATACTCTTTTGTCTTCAGCTTTTTCCACCTGGTCAAAAAATGAATTGCTGATTACTTCATCTACCATCTCCACGACTCTGGGCAAAATACCTTAGGTTCAAATCCCACAAACCACATCTAGGCTTACTTCAAACTCACAAAACTATACTACCTCAAGGTCCTCAAACTTTTCAAAAAGCTAAAAGTTGGATTGCTACCTCATGATAACCTACCATCTGAATTCCATAAAACTGAAGTTATTGTAAGTTCTCATCTTACGGTCATGCTTATCTGAAGCAACATAAAGGGTGAGTCTCAGTTCTGTGGAAGTAAGCCATTATCCTACACAAAGATGATCAAGCTAGATCATTAAATTACTAGTCAATTGCACTCCTTTCCCCTTTCTCTAAAACCATGGAGAATTGTGTTCTCAACATAACCAGTCATATCATTTTAAAAACTCAGCATGGCTTTAAGCCCCATGCAGAGTGACACAGAAATCCTAGACTTGGTTGACTTCATTCAATATCAACTTGACTCTAACAGATCAAACTTATCCACAGCTTTTGACTCATGCAATTACAAACATGCAACATTCATTAATATGCTTGGTTTGACTGAGACAGAATCATTAATGGAGATCTGGTAGGTTCTCCTTTCAGAAGACCAAATTTTATGGGGTTCCGCCTATCAACCTATTAACAAATTTCTTCATTTATTTTTTACTGTATATTGAAGAATTCTCAAGGAAAATTCCTGAGGAACAGTAGTCCTATTTATTTTTATTTATTTATCCTTTGTTGATTGGGTTAGTCCCACTAGACTAGTAGAATCTTTTCAGGGGAGACCCTAGGTGGTATTTATATTTCTAGGGGAAATCTAGCCAGGCCATCAGGGAATCATCACTCCTCTTTTTCAACAGGTGTCATGGGATCTTTTGTATCCACCTGAGCTACCACCAACTCAGGCAGATGGGGCTTTGGTTTAATGTCTTATCCGAAGGACGACACACTCAGGAGTGGAACACCCCCCCCCCCCATGCTGCACTGCAGTGTCAGCAATCTATCTCCCTGGTATGGGAATAGAACCCACAGCCTTCTGCAGCAAAGCGAGTATGCTACATGTTGCACAATTGACACTTCTATAGCTGCATGGTAAAATGTTTATATATTCTTTTAATACTGGAATAATAACATCACCCTTCCAAGATTCTGGGAAAGAAAAATTAGCCACCTAATTATTAAACAGCTGTAAAGTCTCAGTCCAGGGCTCATACCATACTCACAAAATTTAGCAGATATACAATCCAAATACTTTTTATATTTTCATTTAATAGATTGGAAAAAGTACTTCTTTTTATATTTTTTCTGATCAGCAGTTTCATTTTTCAAAGTTCTTTTTGGCCTAGTTGAATCATTTCTATATTAAATCTCAATATACAATTGCAGAAGAGGGATGTCACAGGTGATATTAGTCCTAGGTGGTTCCTAGCCAAGTTTCACCAGTGTACAGAAATTTCTGGTATCTTCCTTCTCAAAACTTTCCTTATGGTACTCCAGAATCTTTTATTGAAACATTTTATTAACTAAAACCTTATGCTTTACTGTCCATGCCCTAAAATTCTCCCAGTCAAAATCCAACCTAATATTATAAAACATACCCCTCAATGTCTTACAGCAGGAAATATGGACAAAGCCATAAATGAAAGTGGGACAAAAGCCCAAAAATGGTGGCAATTTTTAAATATTGCTCTTACAAACTTAGAAAGTTGATAGAGTAACAGGTTTTGCATTAGCATAAATTTTCTGAAGGGTAAGAAGTCTAAAATTCAAATGTCTGTCATTACTTTCTAACTTCAATCTTTAACGATTTGCCAAAAATTTGCCAGAAAAACACAATTTTATGAAAAATGGACCAAAGATATGAGGCAAAAATCTGAACATTCTTCAAAAATCTGTGTACATTTGAGAGGTATGTATTATAAAAGCTACTCAAAACCTATTCAAGCAAGATTTTTTTAGTTTATGTTAAATGCCATCCTTCTAATTGTATCACTCCCTCTGCCCTCTTCCTAAGTTGTAACCATTCTATCTAACATTTTTTCTCCAACAAGTTTTGGAATTCCTTTGCCAACATATCAGGATCTATTTTGGCAATGACATCATTTAAGATATAAATAACCTGAACAATCCTACTATGCCTTCATGCGGTTGCCTTCAATGCAGACCAAACCAGCTCATTTCTGTTCTTGGTGCTCTGTTTATCTTTGTAAGTTTCCATTGCTGTCAGAATTCTGCCACTATTTCTAGCTAGTGAGCACTGTCAGGCATTATACACACCTCTATACTGGTCTAGAAGAAAGGAAGCACTTTTCATAACAAAATGTCCAAAGTAGAACCATTTTCTGTAGGTTTTCTAAATGGATCCACAGGCTACCCTTCATAGCTACCTTTAAGGAGATTTAAATTAAATTCTTCCCTTCCTTCAAGACAAAATCCCTTGATACCGTAGCTTTAATATAATTTATCTCATTTCATCATTAGGTGGACTTTTCTTTACATAATCCCATTTATGCATTTAGCAATCTCAGCAAAAGTGTAGTCATTTCATTGTCCATTAAAGGGTAGTTGTCGTTTAACGGAAATTTGCCATACAGCATCCTACATGCTGTTTGCTTCCATGGTGGTAGGTAAACATATAGACCAAGCCTTCATAGCTCAACTCAATTTTCAGTATAAATGATTATCAAAACAGTACCTGAGAATTATTAACCAGTTCTTTATCATCTGTTTGTCATCATCACAGTACCTTCTATTTTACATTTTTATGATTTTTGTGCAGTTCCTTGAAAAGATAAAGTAATGAATGTAACATAACATCTCAATCATAAGGCACATTGGCCCAAGCTTAGCTATAAATGTTATTAAAATTCCTACCTTCCTATTTATGTTTTGCAATATTTCAAGTTCCTTATATCAGGGGTACTTTTCAGTCTGGATCACAAGCAATCTCCAGGCAATTATTAGCCACAGATGCATGACACATAATACCTAGTAGAAATTAATTTTATCCACTATAAGTTATACTCAGAGTACTTTGTCATTTGTCCTCTCCTGAGTGTACAACTTATCAGTACAACTTCACATTTCTGTCCATTTTGTGATCTGTCTTTTCTCCTCCCAATAACTTTTGTCACCATTACTGCATAACTTAAAATGTTTTCATTAGTATAGCCATAACATTTCCCTTTTACATGCACCAGATGTACTTGTGTACATCTACTAACTCATTCCTCCTGTTTTATGTTTGTTTAGGATCAACTTTACAAAACAATGATTTTTTTCTTAGAAACATTTTTTTTACATTAGGCTTAGATGTTAGCTTATCACATCAATCTTTTTTTCCATTTTACCAAGAAGAAGCTATTGTGGCTTACTCTTTCCTAAATAAGTTTTCTAAACCATTTTACATGATTTTTATTTGCAAATCATAACCACATATTAAAAATGAATGGAGCAAGTCCTTAATTCCCAAACCTGGTTTTACTTAAGTCTAATGGATTATAAAACTACATTAGTAGCCATTTTAAATGTTTTCCTCCTCCTTTACATGCCATTATTTGAACTTTAAAGGGACTTGACTGATGGTCATAATTTAACTGCACAGAAGTAACCATAAAAGTGTGCTGCTCCTTTGCCCAAAAGCTTCTTATCGAATGAGAGAGCCAAGAAGAATATTAAACATAGAAAGGATAACATTAGTTAAAACCCAAATCCAACAAATTTATTTTTAACAAAACTCAGTGTATAGCACCATCTGATTTAATAAAAGATACTATCAGAGCCTTCCTGTTCCTTCAAAAACTCTTCCTCAGTTTCCTTTATTTTGTCTTACCTCAAAATGAACTGTTGCACCATAGAAAGGGTTGTGAGAATAGGACACCTGCCTGGAGTGCCAACTTGTAGGGGTACACGACATTAAAAAAAGTTTGGCAACTTACATTTTCCTTATCTGGGACATGATTAATCACTCATTTCTCATGCATATATTCATCCCATCTAATCCTATTTAGTGTCATAGGCAGCCAGAGCATCTCCTGGCAACCAATTGGCATAAAGGACAGACCCAGTTCTTGAAAGGATGCCAATCCTTTACAGGAAAAAAATAATACTAATACTACATCTCAAATGACTTACTAACAGAAGGCCAACAGATTTATGATAGTCTCATAAAACTGTGATCCTAAGTCCGTGGAAACACAAAGTATGTTTAAAAATTTAAAAATACATATAGAAGCATAACTATCTTAATTTTTTATTCATACTAATCTTTGATTTGCTGCCTTTTTCTGTGAGCAACCTCTATATAACATGTACTTTGCATCTGAAATTCACCCAATATATTATGATTGAAAAAATATATTGTTTTAAAGTTTTCTTCTGACATCTCATTAAACTGAAAGAATGTCATAAAAGAATGATCAAAGACACACATGAAGGACTCTTTGCAGCCACAGTGTCAGAGGTAAATGAAGTACATATTTTCAATTTCTTAGCCATGATGATCCCCAAAACCATGTTGCTTGTATTTTACAGTGACTGCTGTTTAGGAGGATAGTGCTACTGGAGCATTAGTTAAGTAGCAGGGAAGGGTTTAGGTAGATTGTGACAGGTGGACTTCTCCTGACCTTGCTAGGATGCTACAATCAGGTTAGTATAACAGCAATGAAAACCAAACATTTTCACAGTCATATTTTGTTGGCTGGGAGCATTTCATGTCAAGGGTGTGGCTTGTGGTCCTTAGCTGTTACGATAATTATCTTATGTAATTAAATATTCAGAATTAAATCGGCATATTAAGCAGGACATGCTTCTGTGAAAAAAGACCTTAGTGTTGCACTGTTATCTGTAAATGGTTATAACTAAGAAATGAACATTTTCATCTCTAATAGTCTTAAGTGGAATTCAGGCTTGAGGCATTTGTTCCCAAAACAAAAATGGAAATAAGTCCTCACTGCTCCAAAGCAACACATACCTCTGACTTCTTAGTGCAAGAAATCAGGACAAAGCCTAAAACAATGGGGACAAAGGCCCAAAAATAGGGACTGATTTTAAATAATGTTCTTATAAACTTAGAAGGTTGGTAGAATAGCAGGATTTCTATTTACATGCATTTTCTTTATACCATATAATTCTCATTTGATGTTTTCTTTTTGTACTGTTTACATACTTTCCTGAAACATGAATAAAAATGTCATGGCAATATATAATGCCCATACCCAAACTTAAAACTAGCTGGCATTTTAAGTGCGTGCAAATCAGCTGATAAGGATTTTACCACTGAAACATAATGTAGAGCAGTTATGTGCTATAAACCTGACAAAGGATTTATTTTGCAGATCTGTATGCATACCTGGTGTGAAACAGTAGATTATGTTTTGTGAAATATAACCTCAGGTTACCAACATCTGAGAATCTTCTTTTGTTGAGAATGGGAACCTAAAAGGCTGTTTTACTCAGGATCAGTAGCATTGTTACACACTAAGAAAGATAACGTGCACAAAGAAACAGATGTAAAAATGGAAAATGAGGCTACTGCTTATGAATCTAGCCCGAAGGAGACTTGAAGGGTAAGTATTAATGAAAGATAATACCACACCTAATCGAACATACCAGATAATACAATGGTAGTGTTGTACTACAGTACAGCCTTCTTAACAGCACCCATATGCATATATATATATATATATATATATATATATATATATATATATATATATATATATTATACACACATACACATGCATACATACATACACACACGCACTAGTATTCAAAGGAATTGTCTTCTATTCTAGAAATGAGAATGAAAAAAAATTATTCAAGGAAACTAAATAAGTTTACAAATCATTTTCAGAGGACCCTATGAGCACAAATAGGATGCACATGTTTTGCAAATGTGTACAACTTCATTCCATGTGTGACTGTGACACATGACTATTTGTAATGCACTCAGGTCTGTACTGAGGAAGATTAATGCATTTTATATCCAAGCTACCACAACAGGTCAGTTAAAAGCACCATCACAAGAGGGATCCTATAAACATGGTTTGCATCTTAGTTACTGAAAATTATTTTTGATAGCTTTGCTTGTAGTTATTTTGGTCATATACGCTGGTAGTTTACATTTAAGAAATATGAATGTTACTTGATGATGTAAGTCAATTTTATGAGTCTATTATTCACATTTGCACTATGAAACATACTGGATGCATTCCATTCCTAATGAAGATTAGTAGACACTGAAATATGGACTGCATTAGAATTTTAGCTCAATAAACCATTGAAAAAATAATATTTCTAACCTGGTAGGATCTAACCTGCAATGGTCCCATTAGTGGCCTACTGTTTTAGTATAATGAATTGATAGAAAGAGCTCAGATGTATAATTTTTAGCATTGTACATTTCAGACACCATCAATCTTTCTTATATGAAATTGCCATTTCTCGTGTCAAACATTAATCAATGACATACATTCAGCTGTGTGAGACATGTTGCTTGGTAGTGAAATTAGTAAAGTATGGTATAATAAGGGTTAACCAGTTGTAATGGAAAACAGTAATCTGGTTACCTATATATAGAAAGGTCAGTCATAACTGTGACTCTGGATTCTCTAAGTATTACAGAGTGAAATGTAATATAAATGGGTGTGCATCTATGCATATAAAAACATTTTGTTAACTCCACTTACTTATTGCCACAGAAAAAGCTGACCAGCTTGGGTTCCCTACTCCCTGCTGTCTTACAAGTTTGTTACTGCATCCTAATGTAACTTAATAGTGAGCTTTACCCTTTGGTAAAAACTCTGTACCCATGAACTACAACATAGGCGGTAGTATACTTAACACCGAAAGTGTGATAAGAGACCTTGGGACACAGGTGGACAGTAGTGTCTCCTTTGATAATTACATCACCACAGTAGTCAGGAAATCCTTCTACGTGGCATACCTCATCACAAAAGGTTTCTCATCCAGAAAAAAAGAGGTCATTGTTCCCATCTACTCATCACTCATTAGACCCATTATAGAGTACAACGCCCCTTTTGGTATGTACCTCACAAGACATCTACAACAACTGGAAAGGCTGCAGAAATACCTCACAAAGAGGATTACCAGCCTCAAACAGATTCCCTATGCAGACCGTCTCAAAAAACTCCAACTTTACTCCATCACATATCGCCTACTCAGAGGTGATCTCTGCCTAACATACAAAGCTATGTCAAACCCAGAGCTGTTGGACATGCTCCACTTAAAGAAATCCCAATCCCTCCGAGCTACACACTCTAGGGACCTAAACCTTGTCACCACAATAAACAGAACATGCCAGAGGGATAGATTCCTGTCCTAGAGACGTCCCATACTCTGGAATAAACTACCTATCTATATCAAACAAAGCTCCTCATTAGCACTCTTCAAGAAAAATCGTGATGATTGGATGGGAAATAGGAAATTCATGCCGGGGATCACTTCTGTGGCTCTGCTCGACAGTGGCACAGGAAAATAATTTTCTTGGGTGGGAAAAGCCAGCGTACCCTTTCTGGCTGGGCTTGTATAGGCCTTAGGGCCAATAGCCTAGTACCTTCCTATGAACCTATTTGCCAGTGAGTGTACTTGTGAGTATGTGGGGGAGGGGGTGTTCTTTTTTATGAGACTGTTGCAGTCATTGCTCATATAAGGAAGTATGTTTTTGTAAAGCTAAAAAATTTTACAAAATACAAGCAATTCAGAACAGTGAAGACCTAGACCAACTAATAATAATATCACAATACCATCCCTGTGCTTAATACCTGGCTACCAGATATAAATAAATATGCATCTTATATACAAAGTTACAAGATGGTCTTAGTCAAAAAACTCATATACAGCACTGACAGTTTTCCATATTTGTTCTCCAAATTTCTGGCAAGAATGTGTGACCAAATATCAATTAAGTGTCTACTGCATTGTAAACTACATTAATGGGAGGACTGCCTTATGGGGGCATTTAAAATGATGTGAGTTACATCTCCATAGGAGTCCAATATGGGGCTTTTGCAGAAAAAGCTCCAATGAATGTGCTATAGATCATCATCATCTTCTTTCGGCTGTTCCCGTTAGGAGTCGCCACAGCAAATCACCTGTTTCCATTTCTTCCTGTCCTCTGCATCTTGCTCTGTCACACCAACCACCTGCATGTCCTCTCTCACCACATCCATAAACATTATCTTAGGCCTTCCTCTTTTCCTGTTACCTGGTAGCTTTATCCTTAGCATCTTTTTCCCAATATACTCAGCATCCCTCCTCAGCACATGTCCAAACCAACGTAATCGTGCCTCTCTGGCTTTGTCTCCAAACCTTCCAACCTGGGCTGACCCTCTAATATACTTATTCCTAATCCTGTCCACCCTCGCCACACCCAATGCAAATCTTAACATCTTTAATTCTGCCACATCCAGCTCAAACTCCTGCCTTTTTGTCAATGCCACTGTCTCCAACCCATATGAAATAACTGGTTTCACTACCCTCTTGTAGACCTTCCCTTTCACTCTTACAGGTACTCGTCTGTCACAAATCACTCCTGACACTCTTCTCCACCCACTCCATCCTGCCTGTACTCTCTTCTTCACCTCTCTTCCACATTCACCGTTACTCTGAACTATTGACCCCAAGTATTTAAACTCATCCACCTTTGCCACCTCTACTCCTTGCATCCTCACCATTCCTCTATCCTCCCTCTCATTCACACACATATATTCTGTCTTAGTCCTGCTGACCTTCGTTCCTCTTCTCTATAGAGCATATCTCCATCTCTCCAGGGTCTCCTCCACCTATTCCTTACTCTCACTACAGATCACAATGTCATCTGCAAACATCATAGTCCATGGGGACTCCTGTCTGATCTCGTCTGTCAACCTGTCCATCACCATTGCAAATAAGAAAGGGCTCAGAGCTGATCTTTGATGTAACCCCACCTCCACCTTAAACAAATCCGTCACTCCCACCGCAGACCTCACCGCTGTCACACTACCCTCGTACATATCCTGTACAACTCTTACATACCTTTCTGACACTCCTGACTTCCTCATACAATACCACAACTCCTCTCTAGGCACCCTGTCATATGCTTTCTCTAAGTCTACAAAAACACAATGCAACTCCTTCTGACATTCTCTGTACTTCTCCATCAACACTCTCAGAGCAAACATCGCATCTGTAGTGCTCTTTCCCGGCTTGAAACCATACTGCTGATCACTAATCATCACGTCCCTTCTTAGCCTTGCTTCCACTACTCTTTCCCATAACTTCATGCTGTGATTGATCAATTTAATCCCTCTGTAGTTACTACAGCTCTGCACATCACCCTTATTCTTACAAATCGGTACCAAAACACTTTTTCTCCATTCCTCAGGTATCCTCTCACTTTCCAAGATTCATTAAACAATCTGGTTAAAAACTCCACTGCCATTTCACCTAAACACCTCCATGCTTCCACAGGTATGTCATCTGGGCCAACAGCCTTTCCATTCTTCATCCTCTTCATAGCTGTCCTTACTTTCTCCTTGCTAATCCATTGTACTTCATGATTCACTATCCCTACATCATCCAACCTTCTCTCCCTCTCATTCTCTTCATTCATCAACCCCTCAAAGTACTCTTTCCATCACCTCAACACACTCTCCTCGCTTGTGAGTAGGTCTCCCTCATTATCCTTTATCACCTTTACTTGGTGCACATCTTTCCTAGCTCGGTCCCTCTGTCTAGCCAATTGGTACAGGTCCTTTTTTCCCTCCCTAGTGTCCAACCTTTCATACAACTTTCCATACGTCTTATCCTTAGCCTTCACCACCTCATCTCCTTATCCTCCTGTCTACTTTCTTCATCTCTCTGACAATCCCACTTCTTCTTTGCCAACCTCTTTCTCTGTATACTCTGCTGTACTTCCTCATTCCACCACCATGTCTCCTTGTCATCCTTCCTCTGTCCAGATGTGATACCTATTGATATTGATTATATTTAAAGGCACTCTGCATTTACTAATTTTTTCTGTACTTTACAGCCATTTATAACCTAGACACTGTGATAAAATTATAAATTCAATGAAATGATAATTTTTATCATCATTTGTTGATTACTGGAGATGTTAGGACTGAATGGAAGAGTGGGTCTTTAACCTGAGCATGTTTATAATACTGAGCGCTTTATCTTTTTTACAAATGGTCATTTGCTAGGTTTTCTTTTAACACCTTCATAGCTGGCCTTAGGCAGAGGCCAACTAGGTGGCTGCCTAGGGCACCGCTCCGCAGGGGCACTTTTCCAGTATTTATTTGGTGTAGGTAGATCAGGATGGGGGCACCAGGTGGTGTGGGGGGCGCCATGGAGCGCCAGTTGACCTAAGGCAGGTCCTGAAAACCTTTAGTGAATTATCACTAAAGACATAGGCAAACATATAAAAGAAAACAAACTACATTAACATATTCCTGGTTACAAACATTATACATCACATTTTTTGTGTAACTGTCATGAATCCAACATTACACAATTTATTCAATTCATACCCTCCCTTAAATCTGACTCCTCTGAAACATTATTCTGTATGTATCGTTCCCACAAATTCCATTTATTTCTACGTAATTTGCTCCTACTCTTTTCTAAAGATCCCACTTCCAGTTCTTGTATCTCTGTTACAATATTCAGCACTTTAAATACAATTGGTTTAGACTTTGATTTCCATTTTCTAGTAATTGCATTCTTTGCATCTACCAGAATTAAACTTAGCAAGACCTTACTATGTCTAGGCAATTCAGATCTTGTATCCCAGCTCAGGAAATCATTTCCTAAGTTACAACCATTTGCTCACCCAATATTTTTGGCAGAGCATTCTGTAGGGAATTTTTGAAGTATGGCAACACATTACACTCCTAAAACATATGTTCCCAGTTATTTATTTCTTCCACATCACACCTCAAACGTTTACCGTCTACTAGAGGAAAAAACCTTTGGAGTCAACTTGGGGTATAAAAAAATACCTATGTAAACAACTCCAAGCAAAAATCATAATCTTGTAGACTTTATTCCATACATGGGAAGTGCTGGTGTGTGAACTGCTTATCCAGTCTCTTCCCGTCTTTTCTAACCTCATCTGGTTGATGCAGTGCACCATGACCACCTGAAAGTGCATGCCAGGGTGACACATAATGGGGGGGGGGTATTATCATGTATTATCATCACCGCCTGAATGTGCATGTCAGGGTGACACATATGCCCTACTAATTATCCCTTTTTTAAAAGCAGCTTCTGTTCTAGACTCAACTAAAAACTCTATCAAAGCAGGTTTTTTGCTTAAAATCCTCCTCTCCCTTTCTCTTTGCCTACACTCTTATATCAATCCCCGAAACAGAAGCCAGTCTCTAGCCTGCAGTCCAAATGTCTTCTTGGCCTCTTCCTAGTCTATTACCTTCCTTCTCTAGTTATTTTCTCTTTGCTAGTTTTCTCCAATAAATTCAGACCACTCTTGACTATTCTCTGTACCTCTAATTCATTTCTCCATTTTTGTGTTGGCTTAGTCCTTACAATACTTTCTGCTACATTATGGTTATAATATTCTGTATGGCTGCTGTTATTCTCCTTAAGGATCAGCATACAAAACCTCACTCTCTCCTTATTTCTTGAATTACCCCCCATTTCATTACCACTTTCCACTTTAAATTATAGCTTTCTGCTTGTGTTATGTATGTGAGCCTTAATTGTGTAACTCTACAATATCCCTTCAAATCAGGTAATCCTACGCTACCCTGTTCTGTTGGAAGAATCAACTTATCGCACTTGACCCCTGTTCTCTTCCCCTCCCAGATAAATTCCTTCAACTCTTAATTAATTATTTTCTACAACTTCTTCTATAGTTAATAAAAAAAAAGTCTGACCTCTGTATAAAACTAAAGGAACTAAAAATATTTTCACTGTCTATATCTTGATACCCAATAAAGAAGAGTTTCCAGTTTCTCAGTTTTTGTATTATCTTTTGTTTAGTCTCTTCCTAAATATGCTTAACTGCCAATACAGAATCCAATCTATACTCCTAAATACTTCATTTTATCATGTTCCCATATATATATATTGGTATTGTTGGACGAGTTTATATGTGGTTACATAGTTTACAGCTATAACCTTTGTTTTATCTTCATTAATTTTATATCTTGAAAAGACTTAGGCTCATAGGATGTTACTAGGCTATTGACAGTAGCTGTTAAATCCCAATGTAATACTAGATAAGAGATATCGTCTATGCCAAGGGTTTTTCTTGAAAGGACTATCTATGTCTAGGAGAGAAGCTAGGGCGATCCCAGACAGAAATTTACATTTTCCCATCCAGTCGTCCAGATTGCACTTAAACAGGGTCATGGAGATGCTCTGCTTGATATGCAATGGAAGCCTATTCCAGAGAAGTAGCAACCTCTGAGAGTTGTATCTGTCTCTCCAGCAGGTCCTGTTTATGTAGCAGACTAGATTAAAGTCCCTGAAACAGGTGTCTCTTGTGTCATTTGACTTATGGATGTGCAGCATTTCCATTAGATCTGGGTCAGAGATAGCCCTGTAGACCACACATAAGTTGCTTCTAAGTAGTCTGTACACTACTGAGTACAGTGACAGCAACTTCAGTTTGTCCATATAAGACATGTGCTGGAGACCCTGAATTTTCTTAGTTAGAGATCTCTGAGGTCTCTCAAGTTGCTGCAGGTGTCTGGTAAGGTACATACCAAAGGGAACATTATATTCAGTAATAGGCCTGATGAGGGATGAGTACATGGGAGTTATAACCTCTTTTGCTCTTGAGGTGATGCCTTTGTTAATCAGGTGAGTGATGTAGAATGCCTTCCTCACCACAACAGACACATCATGGTCAAAGTTGAGGTCATAGTCAATTTGTGTTCCTAGGTCTTTTACTACTGAATTGGTACATAGGGTATTACTGTTTATTTTATAATCAGCAGGGACATTGTTTTTACAGAAGGGAATGATGATGCATTTTTTAGCATTTAATTTAAGACCATGGCTTTGGCACCCATCATTGGTCTGTGCAATCAGCTTTTGAAATATGCTGACATCGCTAGGGGATTCAGTGATAGCACCTAATCTGCAGTCATCTGCAGACTTGGTTAGCCACAGCCCCTCCATTTTGTCCTGGACTTCTGAGAAGTATATACCAAACAAGAGGGAGCCCACCACTGCCCCTTGTGGGACTCCACTGGTGACAGGTCTGCTGGTAGAGGTAAAGTCTCCCAATTTGAGCATTGTCGAACTCTGAGCCAGTTTGCAGTCCACCTGACAACATAGGGGTTGATATTCTATTGGGTTAGTTTGTCAGTGATACCCGAATGTGGAATAGTGTTGAAGACCTCGGCCAAATAAAGATAGGCTGTGCGCATGGCTTTGCCCTCATCTATGGCTCTGGTCACATTCTCGAAGAAGTCCACCAGGTTTAGCAGGCATGACCTGCCCTTGACAAAACCAAACTGGGACGGATCCAGGGTTTGGAGGTCACCTATATCCTTACTTGTGAGGTCCATGATGATTTGTTCCATTGCCTTACAGATGAACCTGGTTAAACTTATGGGTCTATAGTTACCCGGGTCTGTTGCCAAGCCACCCCTGTGGAGGGGGATAACAGTCTCTGTTTTCCATTCAGTGAGGACAAGGTCAGTACTCAGGCTGTGGTTTAATGGAGTGCTTAATGGATTAGCTAGCTCTTGTTTTAGAACATTAAGAATGCAGCCTGCAATGCCATCTGGTCCCATGGAGGCTGTGTTCTTAGCCTTGGAGAGAGCATCAATGACTTGCTCTTTGGAGATGCAGAGAGGAGATTGTTAGATCAGGGTTTTTCATTGTATAGTAGTTATTAGGCATTAAATGGACATAAAGAATAAAATAAGCCTAGAAATGGTGTTTCATTTATGCATACATTTTAAGAAAGCAGAAACAAAAGAATCTTTCACTGAATGTTGACCTTGCTGGCTAGGAAATAATGTTTCATTTATGCATACATTTTAGAAAGCAGAAATGAAGAATCTTCCACTGAATGTTGACCTTGCTGAAATAACAGTTTGTCAAGGGAAGATTGCAAAGAGTTTCTGTTATGTTCCTTTCTCGAGTAAAGAATCAAGAGATAAGTTAAGCTAAAAAACAAGATGCAGATAGAGGATCAAGGCTAGGGATGTGGTTATAGTCAATAGAGGAAAATTAATGAAAAAGAGAATATAATTTGCTGTGTTCAGGATAGCAGGGCAGTTAAGGTTAGTAAGTTTATTTGACCTGTTACTTCAGAGAAGATGTCTAACACTCGAGCATGATTACAGAAAATAGGTAATCTAGAGACTATGTCAGTTTACATTGTTCAGGACAATCAGAATGATGTACAGCGACTTGAATTGTTTATCAGAACTGTTAATGGAGACAGTATTTAGATATTGTGAACATCTAATAAAACCTTATGAAATGAACTACAGTGTTTGGAGAATTCATGCTAAACAGTGCACAAGACTTGGTTCATAAGGGAGAGACTGACACCTATTGAAGAAAGAGCTTGGGTAATTAAGACTTTCGTTTCTCAGTCTCATGGCATACAGTGTTTCCAGCTAATTAAGGTAAAGTGCTGCATTTTCAAATCTTACAATGGTGCCCAAACAGGGACCTGCTGTCTTGGGAGAGATATATACTTCTTGCAACCCAGCAAGCAGCTGTAACCATCCAGTCTCCAGTACTGCATATTTTCTTAAGTTCACAGTGACTGTTTAAACAGCAGAAGTATGTCAGCAGACAAGTCACACCACCCTTTCAGTGAAAGTATTGTTCATTTCCGGAACTGGTTACACTACTTGTGTTCTACAGAAATCTACAAAATAGCAGTGTGTCGTTCAACTTCATGTGTTCTACAGACTATAAATAACACTGCTTTCATTAAAGTGCAGCACTCCGTGTTTTGGTCAGACTTCAACAAAACAGCTGTAGTAAGAATTTTATCAAGTGCAGTTTTATGGCAATAACTTCAACGTTTCATTAACAGTTTAAAGTGATAGCAACTGTTTGTTTCATAACAGACTTTTCAAGCAGCATACCAGTGTTGTTTCCATAAATAGAACTGCAAACTCAATACAGAATAAGCTGAAAATTACAGTATTACAGATTCTCATTAAAATGCATTAAATTGCACAGCACCAGTGTTTCCTTCAGGAAAGCCTCACACAACTTCAATCAAAGCAGTGTTCCTTCCAAACATAAAAGACATTCTCCACGGACTTTCATGTTTCTACAGTGATGTCATAAAGGTGAAAAAGCAACAAAAAGGTTTATAAGCAACAGACACCTCACATTCCTTCCAAGCCATACAGTTATGTAAGACTTTATATGTACCTTGTAGTTAACAGTTCAACAAAGTTTAAATTACATTTTTTTTTTTGCATGTAAACATGTCAAGTAATACTGCTACAGTTAAAATGTCAGTAAATGTTTGGTTTAAGTTTAAAAATGCTCTCTTAAGGTTAAAGGTTATTAGTTCAAAAATGTTCAATATGTCTAAACGCAAAAGGTTTAATGACTCAGACATCAGTATGGTCTCCAGTTTAAACGTACATGTTTCAGCACATGCAATTCAACATAATAATTTCAGTTGTAGTATAGTTTCATGTACGAAGGTTCAGAATATAATACATACAATTCAGAATACAGAAGTATGTTGCAGTATTACAAATGTCAACACAATCTACATACATAACACACAAGCAATGTCTCCAGTTCATATTACTTCAATTAGTGGAATTTTTGCACTGCAGGGAGATAAAAGGAATGAAAGTATATATTTAAATATGAAAGTATATATTTAAATAAAGTATATTTCAGACAAATTGAAAAACAGACTACAGTGCTAAGTAACAAAATGCATTCCATAGCTTGCTGTAAAGATCAGAGCATTAATCTGTCATGGTTTAAGGTTACTTCATTATTTACAGGCAAATCAATTTCAGTTGCACATATAAAAGATACAAGTATGAAGATTACGGCAGTTACCAGTTCAAAGTATAATTGCTCTGTATATATTGATTTAGACTTCAGTGATTGATTTAGACTTTGCAGATTTATGGGTTAAAGATAAAATAAATTCCAGTTCAGCTAACACAGCTGAAGTGCTCAGAAAAACATATTGGGTGTGGTCAGTCAAGGAAAAAGGGTAACTGTATGCCTCTATGTCATGAAAGGTATATCAGGACTAACAGTCAAATTAATTAGCAGAATAAAGGGTTTGCAGTTACAGCTGGCAAATTAATTTTTTTTGTATTATTGTTTTGTTTAAGAGCTTTGCATTAAAATGTTGCAATGCATAAACAATATTGTAATATAGACAAAGACAAAATAATGATTGCTAGTTTACAAAATGTAAAACTTCAAGTCAATGCTACATTGTAAAAGTGACAGACTTATTTGTAACAGGCTTATTACATTATTCAGTCATTAGTTAAGGGTAAGGTGACAGAATTACTTTTGTTACAGGCTTATTATTTAAATAATGGGTAGTGATAGTAATAGTCAAGGCATAACAGGGCAGGCTTAATTTGTTAATTAGTTTACAGATTACAGTGCACATTTACAGACTGCAGTGAACTTTACATTAGTCAGGAATTAAAGACACTAAGACAATGCAAAGATATAGACTTAAAATACAGAAAGTATAGGTTTTAGTAAATTATTATAGCTCAGAAATATTCATAAAAGTTAAAAAGGAAAGTAGCATTATAAAACAAATTTAAACAAAATGTATAGGCACAAGTTAACATAGAATATGGTAATTATGCTTCGAGACTATTTATAAAATTATCTTTTTAGTGCAGATTTCAATTAGTCTTCAGAAAATAGCCATCATGCTTGATAGGCTATGCAATATGTGGCAGTAAAAGCTGCTAATGAGGGGTTTTCCTCTATATCCAATGCAATAAGAGAATATTAAGGTAAAAGGTATAACAAAGGTAAGCCAAGTGGGCTCAACAGTTGAGGCAAATCTGGTAAAGATCCAAGACATGCAGGAAAATGCTAATAAAAGGGCACAATGCAAAGTTGCCAGTCCAGACCCAGGAGTAAGGTTGTATGTGTATAAAACAGAACAAGGGGCACTTTTCCCCTACATGCCAAAATTATTGGCTAAGCTGATAACAAAGTACAACCATCAGCTACTAAGTTATGTAGGTTTTCAGGAATTTTGGCCTATCACAAAGTATACATTTTAAATAAAAAGAAACTAAGTAAAAGTAAAGAAATTCAGGAGGAGTGTATAATATGTCTGCAGACTAACCCTATGTTAAGAAAACCTTGGTTGCAGAGAAGGGCCAGTTTCAGAAAAAGCATGGTACAATATGCAAATACATTTTTCAAGACCTCTTCCTACAGAAAAAGGGGGGGGGGGTTAAATAATGTACAAGTTTTAAATGCATCACTCGCTTGAATACTCTAAAGAATATAAATCTAGGTAATAAGTCAAATCATAAAGTTTAGAGATTTCAATCCAAACAGGCCATAAATGCTCAAGTGACAACTTGTGGTCAAAATTAAAATTGCAGGTTTATTTCATTTTCAGATTATATATTTCTAGCTAGTGAGCACTGTCAGGCATTATACACACCTCTATACTGGTCTAGAAGAAAGGAAGCACTTTTCATAACAAAATGTCCAAAGTAGAACAATTTTCTGCAGGTTTTCTAAATGGATCCACAGGCTACCCGTCATAGCTACCTTTAAGGAGATTTAAATTAAAGTCTTCCCTTCCTTCAAGAGAAAATCCATTGATACCGTAGCTTTAATATAATTTATCTCATTTCATCATTAGGTGGAGTTTTCTTTATATAATCCCATTTATGCATTTAGCAATCTCAGCAAAAGTGTAGTCATTTCATTGTCCATTAAAAGGTAGTTGTCATTTAATGGAAACTTGCCACACAGCTTCCTACATGCTGTTTGCTTCCATGGTGGTAGGTAAACATATAGATCAAGCCTTTATAGCTCAACTCAATATTCAGTATAAATGATTATCAAAACAGTACCTGAGAATTATTAACCAGTTCTTTATTATCTGTTTGTCATCATCACAGTATCTTCTATTTTACATTTTTATGATTTTTGTGCAGTTCCTTGAAAAGATGAAGTGATGAATGTAGCATAGCATCTCAATCATAAGGCACATCAGCCCAAGCTTAGCTATAAATGTTATTAAAATTCCTACCTTCCTATTTATGTTTTGCAATATTTCAAGTTCCTTATATCAGGGGTACTTTTCAGTCTGGATCACAAGCGATCTCCAGGCAATTATTAGCCACAAATGCATGACACATAATATCTAGTAGAAATTAATTTTATCCAATATAAGTTATACTCAGAGTACTTTGTCATTTGTCCTCTCCTGAGTGTGCAACTTATCAGTACAACTTCACATTTCTGTCCATTTTGTGATCTGTCTTTTCTCCTCCCAATAACTTTTGTCACCATTACTGTATAACTTAAAATGTTTTCATTAGTATAGCCATAACATTTCCCTTTTACATGCACCAGATGTTCTTGTGTACATCTACTAACTCATTCCTCCTGTTTTATGTTTGTTTAGTATCATCTTTACAAAACAATGATTTTTTTTCTTAGCAACATTTTTTGTTTTACATTAGGCTTAGATGTTAACTTGTCACATCAATCTTTTTTTCCATTTTACCAAGGAGAAGCTATTGTGGCTTACTCTTTCCTAAATAAATTTTCTAAACCATTTTACATGATTTTCATTTGTAAATCATAACCACATATTAAAAATGAATGGAGCAAGTCCTTAATTCCCAAACCTGGTTTTACTTAAGTCTAATGGATTATAAAACTACATTAGTAGCCATTTTAAATGTTTTCCTCCTCCTTTACATGCCATTATTTGAACTTTGAAGGGACTTGACTGATGATCATAATTTAACTGCACAGAAGTAACCATAAAAGTGTGCTGCTCCTTTGCCCAAAAGCTTTTTATCGAATGAGAGAGCCAAGAAGAATATTAAACATAGAAAGGATAAAATTAGTTAAAACCCAAATCCAAAATATTTATTTTTAACAAAACTCAGTGTATAATCTGATTTAATAAAAGATACTATCAGAGCCTTCCTGTTCCTTCAAAAACTCTTCCTCAGTTTCCTTTATTTTGTCTTACCTCAAAATGAACTGTTGCACCATAGAAAGGGTTGTGAGAATAGGACACCTGCCTGGAGTGCCAACTTGTAGGGGTACAAGACATTTAAAAAGTTTGGCAACTTACATTTTCCTTATCTGGGACATGATTAATCACTCATTTCACATGCATATATTCATCCCATCTAATCCTATTTAGTGTCATAGGCAGCCAGAGCATCAACTGGCAACCAATTGGCATAAAGGACAGACCCAGTTCTTGAAAGGATGCCAATCCTTCACAGGAAAATAATAATACTATTACTACATCTCAAATGGCTTATTAACAGAAGGCCAACAGATTTATGATAGTCTCATAAAACTGTGATCCTAAATCCGTGGAAACACAAAGTATGTTTAAAAATTAAAAAATACATATAGAAGCATAACTATCTTAATTTTTTATTCATACTAATCTTTGATTTGCTGCCTTTTTCTGTGCGCAACCTCTATATAACATGTACTTTGCATCTGAAATTCACCCACTATATTATGATTGAAAAATATATTGTTTTAAAGTTTTCTTCTGACATCTCATTAAACTGAAAGAATGTCATAAAAGAATGATCAAAGACACACATGAAGGACTCTTTGCAGCCATAGTGTCGGAGGTAAATGAACTACATATTTTCAATTTCTTAGCCACACATCATACTTGCTGGAAGTGGGAGGAAACTGGAATATCCATATCCAGAAATGATGATCCCAAAAACCATGTTGCTTGTATTTTACAGTGACTGCTGTTTAGGAGGATAGTGCTACTGGGCCATTAGTTGAGTAGCGGTGAAGGGTTTAAGTAGATTGTGACAGTTGGACTTCTTCTGACCTTGCTAGGATGCTACAATCAGGTTAGTATAACAGCAATGAAAACCAAACATTTTCACAGTCACATTTTGTTGGCTGGGAGCATTTCATGTCAAGGGTGTGGCTTGTGGTCCTTAGCTGTTATGATAATTATCTTATGTAATTAAATATTCAGAATTAAATCGGCATATTAAGAATGACATGCTTCTGTGAAAAAAGACCTTAGTGTTGCACTGTTACCTGTAAATGGTTATAGCTAAGAAATGAACATTTTCATCTCTAATAGTCTTAAGTGGAATTCAGGCTCGAGACATTTGTTCCCAAAACAAACATGGAAATAAGTCCTCACTGCTCCAAAGCAACACATACCTCTGACTTCTTAGTGCAAGAAATCCGGACAAAGCCTAAAACAATGGGGACAAAGGCCCAAAAATAGGGACTGATTTTAAATAATGTTCTTATAAACTTAGAAGGTTGGTAGAATAACAGGATTTCTATTTACATGCATTTTCTTTATACCATATAATTCTCATTTGATGTTTTCTTTTTCTACTGTTTACATATTTTCCTGAAACAATGAATAAAAATGTCATGGTAATATATAATGCCCATACCCAAACTGAAAACTAACTGGCATTTTAAGTGCGTGCGAATCAGCTGATAAGTATTTTACCACTGAAGCATAATGTAGAGCAGTTATGTGCTATAAACCTGACAAAGGATTTATTTTGCAGATCTGTATGCATACCTGGTGTGAAACAGTAGATTATGTTTTGTGAAATATAACCTCAGGTTACCAACATCTGAGAAGCTTCTTTTGTTGAGAATGGGAACCTAAAAGGTTGTTTTACTCAGGATTAGTAGCATTGTTACACACTAAGAAAGATAACGTGCACAAAGAAACTGATCTAAAAATGGAAAATGAGGCTGCTGCTTATGAATCTAGCCCGAAGGAGACTTGAAGGGTAAGTATTAATGAAAGATAATGCCACACCTAATCGAACATAGTATTCAAAGGAATTGTCTTCTATTCTAGAAATGAGAATGAAAGAAAATTATTCAGGGAAACTAAAGAAGTATACAAATCATTTTCAGAGGACCCTATGAGCACAAATAGGATGCATGTGTTTTGCAAATGTGTACAACTTCATTCCATGTGTGACTGTGATACATGACTATTTGTAATGCACTCAGGTCTGTACTGAGGAAGATGAATGCATTTTATATCCAAGCTACCACAACAGGTCAGTTAAAAGCACCATCACAACAGGGATCCTATAAACATGGTTTGCATCTTAGTTATTGAAAATTATTTTTCATTGCTTTGTTTGTAGTTATTTTGGACTTATACTCTTGAAGTTTACATTTAAGAAATATGAATGTTACTTGATGATGTAAGTCAATTTTATGAGTCTATTATTCACATTTGCACTATGAAACATACTGGATGCATTGCATTCCATTCCTAATGAAGATTAGTAGACAATGAAATATGGACTGCATTAGAATTTTAGCTCAATAAACCATTGAAAAAATAATATTTCTAACCTGGTAGGATCTAACCTGCAATGGTCCCATTAGTGGCCTACTGTTTTAGTATAATGAATTGATAGAAAGAGCTCAGATGTATAATTTGTAGCATTGTACATTTCAGACACCATCAATCTTTCATGTATGAAATTGTCATTTCTCGTGACAAACATTAATCAATGACATACATTCAGCTGTGTGAGACATGTTGCTTGGTAGTGAAATTAGTAAAGTATGGTATAAAAAGGGCTAACCAGTTGTAATGGAAAACAGTAATCTGGTTACCTCTATATAGAAAGGTCAGTCATAACTGTGACCCTGGATTCTCTAAGTATTACAGAGTGAAATGTAACATAAATGGGTGTGCATCTATGCATATAAAAACATTTTGTTATCTCCCCTTACTTATTGCCACAGAAAAAGCTGACCAGCTTGGGTTCCCTACTCCCTGCTATCTTACAAGTTTGTTACTGCATCCTAATGTAACTTAATAGTGAGCTTTACCCTTTGGTAAAAACTCTGCACCCATGAACTACCACATAGGCGGTAGTATACTTAACACCGAAAGTGTGATAAGAGACCTTGGGACACAGGTGGACAGTAGTGTCTCCTTTGATAATTACATCACCACAGTAGTCAGGAAATCCTTCTACGTGGCATACCTCATCACAAAAGGTCATTGTTCCCATCTACTCATCACTCATTAGACCCATTATAGAGTACAACACCCCTTTTGGTATGTACCTCACAAGACATCTACAACAACTGGAAAGGCCGCAGAAATACCTCACAAAGAGGATTACCGGCCTCAAACAGATTCCCCATTGCAGACCGTCTCAAAAAACTTCAGCTTTACTCCGTCTCATATCGCCTACTCAGAGGTGATCTCTGCCTAACATACAGAGCTATGTCAAACCCAGAGCTGTTGGACATGCTCCACTTAAAGAAATCCCAATCCCTCCAAGCTACACACTCTAGGGACCTAAACCTTGTCACCACAATAAACAGAACATGCCGGAGGGATAGATTCCTGTCCTAGAGACGTCCTATACTCTGGAATAAGCTACCTAGCTATATCAAACAAAGCTCCTCATTAGCACTCTTCAAGAAAAATCTTGATGATTGGATGGGAAATAGGAAATTCACACCACGGATCACTTCTGTGGCTCTGCTCAACAGTGGCACAGGAAAATAATTTTCTTGGGTGGCAAAAGCCAGCGTACCTTTTTGGCTGGGTTTGTATAGTCCCCAGGGCAGATAGTCTAGTACTTACCTATGAACCTATTTGCCAGTGAGTGTACTTGCGAGTATGTGTGGAAGGGGGGTGTTCTTTTTTACGAGACTGTTGCAGTCATTGTTCATATAAGGAAGCATGTTTTTGTAAAGCTAAAACGTTTTACAAAATACAAGCAACTCAGAACAGTGAAGACCTAGACCAGCTAATAATAATATCATAATACCATCCCTGTGCTTAATACCTGGCTACCACATATAAATAAATATGTATCTTATATACAAAGTTACTAGACGGTCTTAGTCAAAAACTCACAGACAGCACTGACAGTTTTCAATATTTGTTCTCCAAATTTCTGGCAAGAATGTGTGACCAAATATCAATTAAGTATCTGCTGCATTGTAAACTACATTAATGGGAGGACTGCCTTATGGGGGCATTTAAAATGATGTGAGTTACATCTCCATAGGAGTCCAATATGGGGCTTTTACAGAAAAAGATCCAATGGATGGGCTATTGATATTGATTATATTTAAAGGCACTCTGCATTTACTAATTTTTTCTGTACTTGACAACCATTTATAACCTGGACACTGTGATAAAATTATAAATTCAATGAAATTATAATTTTTTCATCATTTCTTGATTACTGGAGATGTTAGGACTGAATGGAAGAGTGGGTCTTTAACCTGAACATGTTTATAATACTGAGCGCTTTATCTTTTTTACAAATGGTCATTTGCTAGGTTTTCTTTTAACACCTTCATAGCTGGCCTTAGGCATAGGCCAAATAGGTGGCTTCCTAGGATGCCGCTCCAGCAGGGGCACTTTTCCAGTATTTATTTGGTGTAGGTAGATCAGGATGGGGGCACCAGGTGGTGTGGGGGGTGCCATGGAGAACCTGCTGACCTAAGGCAGGTCCTGAAAACCTTTAGTGAATTATCACTAAAGACATAGGCAAACATATAAAAGAAAACAAACTACATTAACATATTCCTGGTTACAAACATTATACATCACATTTTTTGTGTAACTGTCATGAATCCAACATTACACAATTTATTCAATTCATACCCTCCCTTAAATCTGACTCATCTGAAACATTATTCTGTATGTATCGTTCCCACAAATTCCATTTATTTCTACGTAATTTGCTCCTACTCTTTTCTAAAGATCCCACTTCCAGTTCTTGTATCTCTGTTACAATATTCAGCACTTTAAATACAATTGGTTTAGACTTTGAAACAATTTAAATAAATTATATTTCAGGCAATTTGAAAAACAGACCAGTGCTAAGTAAAAAATGCATTCCACAGCTTGCTGTAAAGATCAGAGCATTAATCTGTCATGGTTTAAGGTTATTTCATTATTTACAGGCAAATCAATTTCCACATATAAAAGATACAAGTGTGAAGATTACGGCAGCTACCAGTTCAAAGTATAATTGTTCTGTATATATTGATTTAGACTTCAGTAAAGAAATATGTGCAAATGTACAGATTTTAAAGAACTGATTATGACAGAAACATGGAGATTTATGGGTTAAAGATAAAATAAATTCCAGTTCGGCAAACACAGCTGAAGTGCTCAGAAAAACATATTGGGTGTGGTCAGTCAAGGAAAAAAGGGTAACTGTATGCCTCTATGTCTTGTAAGGTATATCTGGACTAACAGTCAAATTAATTAGCAGAATAAAGGGTTTGCAGTTACAGTTGGCAAATACATTTTTTGTATTATTGCTTTGTTTAAGAGCTTTGCATTAAAATGTTGCAATGCATAAACAATATCGTAATATAGACAAAGACAAAATAATGTTTGCTAGTTTACAAAATGTAAAATTTCAAGTCAATGCTACATTGTAAAAGTGTCAGACATTTGTTAACAAGCTTATTAACATTATTCAGTCATTAGTTAAGGGTAAAGTAGCAGAATTATTTTTTGTTACAGGCTTATTATTGAAATAATAAGCTGCAGTGGTGCAGTGGTAGTGTTGTCACCTCACAGCAAGAGGTTCTCCCATTCAATTCTTAGCTGGAGCACTTTCTGTGTGGAGTCTGCATGTCCTCCCCACGGTCGAGTGGCATTTGAAAGACATGTGAATGGGCATGCCTTCTTTGAAGGTTGGGTGTCGGGCTGGCACCGTAAAAATCTACTGCCAATCATTAGCGGACCAGAGTCCTACTGTGGCGACCCCTAATCGAGAAAAGCTGAAAGAAGAACAAACAAACTTATTATTTAAATAATAGGTAGTAATAGTCAAGGCATTGTACATTTCAGTCAAATCTCAAAATACTTCACATTATTCAGTCATTAGTTAAGGGTAAAGTAACAGGCTTATTACATTATTCGGTCATTAGTTAAGGGTAAAGTGACAGAATTACTTTTGTTACAGGCTTATTATTTAAATAATTGGTAGTGATTTTAATAGTCAAGGCTTAATTTGTTAATTAGTTTACAGATTACAGTGCACATTTACAGACTGCAGTGAACTTTACATTAGTCAGGAATTAAGGACACTAACAGACAATGCAAGGGTATAGACTTAAAATACAGAAAGTATAGGTTTTAGTAAATTATTATAGCTCAGAAATATTCATAAAAGTTAAAAAGGTAAGTAGCATTATAAAACAAATTTAAATAAAATGTATAGGCACAAGTTAAAATAGAATATGGTAATTATGCTTTGAGACTATAAAATTATCTTTTTAGTGCAGATTTCAATTAGTCTTCAGAAAATAGCCATCATGCTTGATAGGCTATGCAATATGTGGCAGTAAAAGCTGCCAAGGAGGGTTTTTCCTCTATATCCAATGCAATAAGAGAATATTAAGGTAAAAGGTATAACAAAGGTAAGCCAAGTGGGCTCAACAGTTGAGGCAAATCTGGTAAAGATCCAAGACATGCAGGAAAATGCTAATAAAAGGGCACAATGCAAAGTTGCCAGTCCAGACCCAGGAGTAAGGTTGTATGTGTATAAAACAGAACAAGGGGCACTTTTCCCTACATGCCAAAATTATTGGCTAAGCTGATAACAAAGTACAACCATCAGCTACTAGGTTATGTAGGTTTTCAGGAATTTTGGCCTATCACAAAGTATAATTTTTAAATAAAAAGAAACTAAGTAAAAGTAAAGAAATTCAGAAGGAGTGTATAATATGTCTGCAGACTAACCCTATGTTAAGAAAACCTTGGTTGCAGAGAAGGGCCAGTTTCAGAAAAAGCATGGTACAATATGCAAATACATTTTTCAAGACCTCTTCCTACAGAAAAAGAGGGGTTAAATAATGTACAAGTTTTAAATGCATCACTCACTTGAATACTCCAAAGACTATAAATCTAGGTAATAAGTCAAATCATAAAGTTAAGAGATTTCAATCCAAACAGGCCATAAATGCTCAAGTGACAACTTGTGGTCAAAATTAAAATTGCAGGTTTATTTTATTTTCAGATTATAAATCAAGTAGCATAAAAGCTAAATACTGTAGTTAGCAATATAAACGTAAGGTAGCTACAGAAGTAGGTCTCAGTAGACTTTCATCAAGCGATCTCAGGGTCAACTGTTAGATCAGGGTTTTTCATTGTACAGTAGTTATTAGGCATTAAACAGGCATAAAGAATAAAATAAGCCTAGAAATGGTGTTTTATTTATGCATACATTTTAGGAAACCAGAAACAAAAGAATCTTTCACTGAATGTTGACCTTGCTGGCTAGGAAATGGTGTTTCATTTATGCATACATTTTAGAAAGCAGAAACGAAGAATCTTCCACTGAATGTTGACCTTGCTGAAATAACAGTTTGTCAAGGGAAGATTGCAACAAGTTCTTTTTATGTTCCTTTCTCAAGGAAAGGATCAAGAGATAAGTTAAGCTAAAAACAAGATGTAGACGGAGGATTAAGGCTAAGGGTGTGATTATAGTCAATTGAGGAAAATTACTAAAAAAGAGAATATAATTTGCTGTGTTCAGGATAGCAGTGCAGTTAAGGTTAGTAAGTTCATTTGACCTGTTACTTCAGAGAAGATGTCTAACACTCGAGCATGAATACAGAAAACAGGTAATCTAGAGACTATGTCAGTTTACATTGTTCAAGACAATCAGAATGATGTACAGCGACTTGAATTGTTTATCAGAACTGTTAATGGAGACAGTATTTAGATATTGTGAACATCTAATAAAACCTTATTAAATGAACTACAGTGTTTGGAGAATTCACGCTAAACAGTGCATAAGACTTGGTTCATAAGGGAGAGACTGACACCTATTGAAGCACGAGCTTGGGTAATTAAGACTTTCGTTTCTCAGTCTTTTGGCATACAGTGTTTCCAGTTAATTAAGGTACAGTACTGCATTTTCAAATCTTACAGAGATGATGAAGAAATGGTTTGTGGTATGCTTGGGGGGGATAGTGGGGTAAATTTTCACCAAGCCTGTCTGCTAGCAGGTTTGAAATTTCTGCAGGGTCAGTATGTGTGATGCCATCCACACACATCTGAGTCCCACCTTTTAGGTTGCAGATGTAGCTCAAAAAAGCCTTATGGTTATCCTTGGCTATGGTTGCTAATTTTTTTTTTCATAGTTGCTCTTTGAAGATTTTATGAGTTGTCTTATTTGCTTGTTTAGGCTGAGGAGGGCGCTCTTCCAGTATTGGGATCTCACTTTTATATTTTTAGGCAGCAGCTTCTTTTGCTTATTGTAAAATTTATTAATGCTAAATGTCCACCAGGATGATTTGTTTTTTTCTTGAGGATCTTGCTTGAGTCCTTTCTGGCACTGCTATATCTATACATTTGTGAAGATGTTTATACAGGGCATCAGTGTATACCTTAGTATAGCTGTTAATGCCATCTGTGGAAACTGGAGTTTGGAAATCGATTATACCTTCCCTTAGGAGGGTATAATTAGCTTTGTTGAAGCTTTTTTAGCCTGACTTCTCCTTTGGGGAATTCTGGTGCTACTGCTATTTCAAAAAATGGCTGATTTATGGTCAGATTTAACAAGTGCAGGCCCTACACTTGAGGTGTTACATCTGTCACTCATATTGGTGAGGTCTAGAATATTATAGCCCCTTGTGAAGTGGTGCACTATTTGTTCCATGCCATTTGAGTTAACAAAGTCCAGAACTTTTGTGCTAATGAGTTTGGGCTCATATAAGTTTTCCAATTAATGGAAAGATAGTTTCCAGAGAGTGCAGTTTCTGATTTAAACTCCTAGCATTTAGAAGCATGACCCTTAGTTTCTTTGTGTTTGATATTTTCACATTGGGAATTTTGTTGTTGTGACCTTGCCTAAAAAAGGCATTTTGGGGGAGGCAAGTGCCTTGGCCAGCAACCGAAAGCCTAGAAATGCCAGGTGAAGACCATCTATGGCAAAGCAGTGTGGTCTACCCACCATGTCATCCCAGGCTGAGAGGAACTGGATCTCCTTAGAATGACACCAGAAACTAAGCCAATTACTGAAGTCAATTATTTTCTGTTTTTATTGTGATATCATTCTAGGTGAGGGTAAAATGCTACTCAAAGCTAGGGACAAGTCATTCACAGCAAAATGAACTATGATGGAGTCATAACTGTGCTTGTTGTTGACAGACTTGAGTGCATGTGTGATCTGGTGAATCCTTGCATCAGACAGGCAGCTGACCATAACCTTCTCCTTGTTCAACCTGGTGAGTGGGCATCTTGTTGTCTCACTATAGAGTCAACTATAACTAAAACATTTGGAATAGTTGTGCATTGCCTTAAAGGCTTATTTGGTGAGATACAGGTGCTAGAGTTTCTGTGTGTATTGGGTGCTTTGGGAGTTCTGTTACATGTAGCATGTTTGTATTCTGGAGTTCTCTGGTGTTTAAGCAAGTTTCTGGAGAGTACCTCTGCATATGAAGATTTATGTGTTGGGTGCATATTATGAATAGGAGTCATGAGGTGTGAGCTGGCAACCTGTTTACTGTTGCTGTTCTGGGAGCGAGAGAGCAGTGATTCCAGATTCTTAGTGTAGGAGCATCTCTCGCAAATTGTACTTGAGTGATTTAGGAGTAAGGGATTGTTAGTGTACATGAGGCAGTTACTACACTGCTTCATAAAACACAAGTCTACCTGGTTGGCAGGAGAAACAGAGGGAAATTGACAGTTCATAATGCAAGGCTTGAACCTGGTATCTCAGCAGATAAGGAGAAAAAGATGGGGGTATCAGGTAGGGAGCTACTTTAGGGTGACTAACCTATGGGACATACAGTAGGATGTCTATAAAAGAGAGGATCTATAGGTTCTGATGTTGGTAGGCAAGAGGTAAAACTTCTGCTGTGTGGTTCACTGAACAGTTGAGAGCTATTCAAGAACTGCTCTGATGGATAGCAGCCACCACTAAGGGAAACTACTTCTATTGGTGCTTTTGCATCTATAACAACCAAGAGTTACCCCTTCTCCTTGGTGGTGTGCTAGGAGCAAGCAAGAGCAAAGCAGCTACTACAAAGAAATCAATGAAAAATCTCAAACTGAGCCCTACACTAATGGAATAGCTCAAACTGAGCCCTGCACCAATAAAAGAGTTCAAACTGAACACTGCACCAATAAAACATCTCAGACTGAGCCCTACACCAATACAATAGCTCAAACTGAGCCCTGAACCAGTAACCTTCAATTAGATAGTTCTACTTTATGCTCCTGGCCACAAGGGTATGGGGGGGGTCTATAAAAGATGTCCTGATTTTTAGAGCTTAATTTACAAACAGAACTGAATTCAGCTGGTCTGAATTCAGTCTATACTATGGCCAACAGAAGTGCAATGGAACAATAAAAAAAAAAAAACAGGATACATTTTTTAATTAAATAAGCAACAGGGTAAAAAACAGCATGTTTTTCTTGAATTAATAATAAATGTGAAGAAATTAGACACTGTCATTTGTGCTAGCATGTCTGGCTGATGTTTTGTATATAATTTCAGATTAACCTGTGTATTATATGCCAGCATGACTAGCTATGACATTGTAAATAAGTTCTTCTATGTTAATTTATAATCTTTTTTACAGAATGTTTTAAAGACTTGAACAGTGTCCTTTTACATTTCTAACTGCACACATTTGTGAAGAAAGATTCTGAAGGCAAATTATTTCAGATTCAGCTGATCTGCAGATGATGTCATCAGAATGTTGACAGTTGCTCTGTGTTACTGTTAGAAGCTGAAAAACAGGATGGAACTTTAACAGCTGTTGGTTGATTTTTAAAATATGAAATGGAAATTAGAACTGGAACAGTTGTGACAGTTAGGCTAATCTATAAAAGAGCCTGCTGAAGACAGTTAATTGCCAGTTGTCAGTTAACAGCCAGTTGTGGGTTGTTTACAGATGTACTGTGCAGTAGATACTCAAAAGGACTCACCAAGAGTTGCAAGCCTGCCTTAGCTCTGTTGTAATAATTTAGTTTAGACCAGGGACAGTATTCTTTAGTCAGATAGGAAAATTATAACTAATCAGATTGGTTAAATTTTTTTATGAATGCTGGATTTCTATCCTACAGTGTTGATTTCATTCTCCAGGTGATTGAGTTCTGTTTGTTTATTGGAAATTATTGTTTCATATTTTCAGTCACTTTGTTCATTATTAAATATGTTTATTAACTTACATTGTAGCTGGTCAATCAATGTTTTTCTTTAGTGATTTGACAGTGCTTATACTTGCCTGATAACTTCCTGGGCCACTCCAATAGCCTGGCTGCTTAGGTCATTTGCTATCATTTGTTTTAATATCTAATTTTCATAATTCCACACCCCTTTAAAAGGGCATGTAGACTCTCTGATTGGTGGCAGCATTACCATATTAGTTTGGGGAAGGGACACAGCTGGAAATATGTGTTAGGCTTTCCCAGAAGTGTTTGAATGTGTGAGATTTAATTGAAGTGTGAGCATATCAGAGATTTTAAGCTGGGACACACGGCTATGAATTATGTAATAAGGAGTTATATTTGGGACAGAAGAATACAATCCAGTCCCAGGCTACAGTGTGTTCCTGTTGTGCTCTTAGGGGAAAAATGTGAAATATTACTCCTGTTTAAGTGACAGTCTCACAATGGAGTTAGCATTGAGGATTGAAGCTCCTTAGTTACTGACCCAGGATAGTAGGAGACATCACATTACTGTTGACAGTCCAATGGGGTATTGTCCAGGCATCACATTATTTAGTTGCAGCATAGTGGGATATTATCTGGATGTCACATTTATTGGTGCCAATGGTGTGGAATTTTTAACTGGACTTCAGTAGCCCCTGGGTAGTTGTCATTAAGGTGTTCACTCTCGACAGCCGTAAAATAAAGATGCAGAATCTCAGTTAACCACAGTTTTATTTATTTTTAGTTAATTAGTCAGGGGACAGCAGGCAAAAATGTCAGCAGAAGACTGTAGTAAGCTGACAAAAAAAATCAGCTGGCCAAGGAATATGAAGCCAGAAGACTGGTGCATGCCAACCTGCCTAAGAAAGCAATGATTTCAGCCTTAGTTGCAGCTTCAGCTTAGACCAGCCATTCAAAGGATATCCAGTTTGGTACTGGGGATGTGCAGCCTGCTGAGACAGGACAGCCTGCATTTTCCTCAGAGGACCTGAGAATCCATCTAGAGTTAAGGAGACTGGAACTGGAGCTGAAGAAAGGGAGAGAATGTGATGTCTGGAGGCTGGGGAGAAGCAGCGTCAATATGAACTGGAAGCCAGATGACTGGAGACTGATGAAAGACTGTGCCTGGAAGCCCAATATCCAGAGGCTGAGGAGAAACAGTGTCAATATGGACTGAAGGCTAAAAGACTGGAGGCTGAGGAGAAACAGTGTCAATATAAACTGCAGGTCAAATGTTTAAAACCCTAGGAAAATGAGCGACAGTACTGGCATGAAGTGGAGCCTCTTACCCTTCAAGAGGGTCATGGAGGTAATGGGGAAGGGAATAATCAGACCCCAGAAGCTGTAAAGGTCAGTAAACGTTTTCCTTAATACAGGGATGGGGATGACGTTTGATATTTTTATTCATATATTTGAGAGGGTATGTAGACAGTATGATGTTGACCGTGAGCTCTGGTTTTGGCTCCTGACTCCCCTACTCCACGGTAAAGCTGTACAGGCCATGTCAAAATTGTCTGATGTAGATTGTTTGAATTATGGAAAAGTTAAGAACTGTCGTTTAGATTGTTTTAAACTAACACCTGAAGTGTATAGGAAAAAGTTTCATGAACACAGATGCAAGGCAGATGAAAGCGAACATGATTATATTGCTGATTTAAGTACTTATTTTCACAGATGGGTGAGTGGGTATCAGGTCACCACTTTTGAGGGACTGGCAGACCTTTTGGTGAGGGAACAAGCCCTCAGTACTTTGCCTGATGACATGAGAATCTGGTTAGCAGACAGAGTGCAAATCTGTGGAGGAGTTGGGGAGAAAAGAGGATCTCTACTCAGCAAGCAGAACACCAATGCATAAGAAAGTATATCCCAATGCTGCACATGGACATAAGGGAACCCATGCGTGCCAGTCTAAACTCCTCCAATAGAGTACACCAGTAACAGGGGAAACTACTAGTCCAAATACATGGTTAGGGATTAGATGTTTCAAGTGTAACCTTTGGGACCACACAGCAATCAAAGTCCATCGAGGCAAGGTAAGAAACAGAATATGAGGGAACCAGCAAGTGGGGATGACAAACTGCTAGTGGTAAGTTGTTTAGAAACAGCAGGGGTGACAAACTATCACCAAAACCTATATCCTACCTTAGTAGATGGTAAACAGGTTACTGCTAAGAGAGACACAGCTTCTGATATAACCATTGGGAGACCTGCAGTGGTTATTAAATATTTTTATTAACTTACAATTAGGCTGGTTAATCAGTGGTTTTCTTTAGTGATTTGAGAGTGCTAATACCTGAATTGATAACTTTCCAGGCCACTCCAAAAGCCTGGCTGCTTAGGTCATTTGCTATCATGTGTTTTAATATCTAATTTTTGTAATTGGACAACACTTTAAAAGAGCATGTAGACTCTCTGATCAGTGGCAGTATTATTTTGGGGAAGGGACACAGCTGTAAATCTGTGTCAGGCTTTCTCAGAAGTGTTTGAATGTGGGAGATTTAAGTGTAAGTGTATCAGAGGTCTTAAATTGGGACACATTGCTCTGAATTGTGTAATAAGGAGTTATATTTGGGGTGGACAGAAGAATGCAGTCCAGTCCCACGCTATAGAATGTGTTCCTGTTGTGCTCTTAGAGGAGAATTGTAGAATATTACTCCTATTTAAGTGAAATCTCACATTGGAGTTAGTAGTGAGGACTAAAGCTCCTTAGTTACTGACCAAGGATAGTGGGGGACGTCAAATTATTGTTGATGGTCTGATAGGGTATTCTCTGGGCGTCACATTATTTAGTGGCAGCATAGTGAGATATTATCTGGAGGTCACAACAGAAACAGAATAAAACAGTAGAAACAGATCTTTTCTTAAATTAAGAAAAAGTAGCAGTTAGTGTGAAATATAGTTAAAGTGCAACAAATGCAGTATTAAAATACAATGCAAAACAGCAGCAAAGTGTACGTTTTTTAACTGCTGAAGTACAGTCACAGTATATAAGAGAAGTTCAAAGAAAAAATACTTAGAACCGTTCTGTGGGTTTCCCAGCTCAGAAAGACCAGGTAAACACCTACAGCCACTAGATGAATAATCCCAGTCCTCCTAATGTAAAAGTACAGTAAGAAAGCATCTAAAGTAAAGTGCTACCACAAACAAACTCAAAGATATGGATACAGCAGTGTACCTTAAACAGCTCATAAAAGTGTGATTATTCAATAAAAGTACTTCATTTTGTATAAATGAACCAAGAGCCACTCAGCTGTACAGAATGTATAAAGGCACTAAAAAGAGGATATTCTACAACACTGAGATGTCCTTATCAGGTACAAAATAATATTGTCTGCAAACAAAGCCAACCTTTCCTGACTACCACATCAATTACAATCCTTAATTTCTGAGCCCTTATATTCTTTGCCAATGGCTCTAAATATTAAGCAACTAAAGGGGATCCTGTCTGGTTTCCCTGTTTCTCTGGTTTCTCTGTTCAGAAAGAACTTGTTAGAGAGGGACCCTTCCACTTTAATTTTTGTCTACAATCCTTCACATATCCTCCACATTAACCATATTATTACATCAGGGAATGCAAATGCTTCCATTGCCCTAGTCATAAATTATAGCTTAATCTGTTGAATGTTTTCTGTCTCTGTATCAAGACCCACCATCAACAGCAATTCTGCTTCCTTCTGGATCATCACTGTTCTATTAATGTTGTCAAACATTTGCCTCTCCTACACAAAACTACATTGATCCATATGTATCAATTTCGGCAACACCTTTGCCATTCTTTTGGCTATTATAGACAAACACTTTATAATCACAGTTTAAAATTGAAATGGGCCTATATGAAGCTGAATCCAATGCACCTTTACTGTCTTTAGGTAGGTATTACAGCCACCACAGCTTTCTACCAGGATGTTGGGTTTTTTCCCCCTTCTTTTAAAATACTGCTAAACAAAACCTTTCAGATCTTTAGCACGTTCTTCCCTCCTAGATTCCAAACTTCCACAGGAATACCATCTATTCTTGGAGACTTTCCGACAGATTGTTTGTACATTATTTTTATCTCATCTCCTGCTACCTTAACTATTAATTGTTGAGCCTCATCTACTTCTAACCTTGATGTAGTAAATTCTACCACAAATATTTCCATTTGTATTCTTGATTTCCACACACCTCTGCTTTATATGAATTTTTACAATTTTTTGCAAAATATCTGAAATACCTCTACTGGACCTCTGGTTAGTTTTCTTGTTGTATGTTCCCTAAGTTTGACAGCAGCCCTTTCTACTTTCTAATGCCAAAGCTGTGTGCTAAAAGTTTTTGTGCTCTGGGGTTATGATAAAAAAACAGTTGCTCAGCAGCAATCTTTCTAAACTGATGCATATTATCCAGACACTCCCTTATTTTTCTCTTTAGCACTCTGCAATTGTTCTTCTTCTTGTCTGATTTTCATCTTATTCTGCAATACACAATACTTTAACCTTTGTCAGTCCCTGTAAATAATGTCATTTCCTTCTTAACCATATCTCTTTTTTTTCTTTTATTTCTCCCATAATTTTAAACTCTACTTTCATTTTATTCCACTCACTAGCTATAACTTCTGAAGAAATTTCTGTCTTCCTAATTACTCTTGAATAATTTCCACAACCCATTTCTTAAATTCCTATCTTTTTGACAGGTAGGTGGGGAAGTGCCAGTGTTTCATTTTTCCAGCTTTTGCATTGCATGCATAGACTGGTGTTTGGCAAGTTGATCTTTTATACAGTTGTTTCTTATCTTTTGAACCTATGTCACACTTTAGAATTTTTGTTTTAATGAAAACAACCACCACCTCAGAAACCCACATAACCTATTAAGTTATTTAAAAAAAAATACAAAACTACATACATCTTCATGACAGCTGCACACTCTTGCTTACTTTAATACCCTTACCACTACACAACATGAAATTTATATCATGAAATGCTTTATACAAATACTGTTAAGAACAATTTTTTTTACTTACTGTTACTTTTCTTTTTCCTCCTTCTCCTTAGTGACTTCCCAAACATTAATGACATGAAGTGGGTTATATGTGTTTCAATCCCCCACAAGTTTAACAAAATCAGCAAAAGTCCAGTCTTGACACTTTTTCTTGTAGATCCATATTTCACACGTGATAGATGTTTTATAATCTCACATGTATTCATTAATTTCAGTTTTGTAGGTCTTCTTTCTTTTTTATCTTCTTCTTTCAACCCCAGACTCCAGACTCTGATTCAAGTTCAAAGTACTCCCAGTTCTTCTAGTCAACTTTATTTTCTGTCTCTCAAGCGTTTGGAACATTGGAAAAGGTTTTACTGGCAAAGTCTCTTTATGAGCTTTATTATCAGACAAATGATAAGCAGAGTGCCATGCTGTTTGATGGCTCACTTTTTGTTGGAAAAACTTTTGTATTTTATCCTTAGCCTGTTGTGCATCAAAAATGGCTTTGATCTTCCAGGAAAAGAAATTCTGAAGACAGCTGGATATAGCAGCTTGAATCTCACACTTGCCTTTCACCATTCACTGATTGCTGGGACACATTTCTTCTCTTCTAACTGGTGTACAAGGAGTAATCATTTTCCACAAATACCCTACTGTCTCCAATTTTTAATACTTTGTGCTTCTGCCACAGTTTTGTCAGGATCAACTCTTTCTGCCGGTATGACTACAACTTTACTAATACAGGTCTTGGCTGCTTTCTCATGGCCAGGTTTGCAGCATGCACACTATAGTGCCCTTTCAATTAACAATCTAGTTGTGGAATATCAGTCCAGTTGCTTATTTCTGCTTTCATAAAATTAATGACGTCTCCTCCTTCCTTTTTCTCTGATACAGTAGAAAACCTCAGGATTTCCCTGTGTGCTCTCTCCTCTAACTCTACCATTTTTTAAACTGGTCTTCTTGAGTAGTCTCATATTCAGCTAGCTTTTTCTTAATTTTGACCTCTGATTTTTATAGTATTGTCAGTTTATCTGAATAGTTATTTAAATATTTTTTATATTTTCCAGCCTTTTGTTTTTCAAGTTGATATACTCGTGCAATGTTTAATTTATTTTGATTAGCTCTGAGCACATTTCATTTAATATTTCCTCTACATTACTGGAAGCTTGAATTGCTTTTTGCTCATCAGCTGCAGTATTCTTTCCAGTCATTGTTTCACTTCACCTTTCATAGTTGGTTTTCTTTCAGGTTAAGTTTCTTCTTTGCTGGCATCCAGGCAGTGTACTTACTAGCCAGCAACTGAATTTACTAAAACTGGTAGAGATACTGATCCCGTCTCTGTTTCTTTTTTCACACTGGTAGAGGAGAAATTAAGCTGTTGATCAGTGTGCAGCCATTCTGGAAGTCCCATTTGCTATGTTTTCAAGTCAATATACTGTATTCTACAAGCTTACAAGCTTATGTGAGCAAGTACTGTGTGGATAAAGAATTCTGGAGTGCCTGTTTTTTTGTTCAGTTTTGAACTAATACCAAGATAAATACTGTATTAAAGCTTCACCAATAAAAATCAATACTATCCCAGATGAATAGGCAGAAAAGGCACATCAAAAACAAATATAAATTCCACTAAGACTTGTAGGAATAAAAACCTCCACAGAATTAGCATTAAAAATGTTTAATCTTCACTTTCGTCTATAAAATACTTCATCAGAACAAAGTATATGACCACAACAAAACCTTTTTATACTGAACCACACCAATAAGAACCATCCTTTAATTAATCAATTAAACAATTATGTATAATTTAATGAAATGAATTTTAAAACAACAAATGAAAATGTTTAAAATACTTCAAGAAATAACTTGAAACAATAATATTTACTTATCACTACCATATTTGTTAACTTTCAACCTTTTATTTTTCAAAAAAAAAATTTAAATTCAGTGTCTCATTAATTCCATTAAATTATTATACAATTTTAACTGTATTAAAGATATTTACAAATGCGGAGAAAAATTCTATAAGTGTTTTCATCTGTATCTAATAGAGTATTACAGTGAATTTCTGGCTGTTAAAGGGTTATTGTTAAAACTGATAAGTATGCATTTTTTGAATATAAATGGTTTGCTGTGCAATAAGTCACTCCAGAAGTAAGGGTTTTTAAGGTAGTACAGACAATGATGCCCTTAACAACAAAAGACTTATGAAGGCAATAATGTAAAGGCTATACAAAGAACTGATAAGTGAAATGGGCACAGTTTTTTTCTGTTGGTATTTTAACTCTTGGTAATAAAGACAATAATGAGCATAGGACTTTTTCATATACTATGGCTATATGAAGGCTAATACCACAAGAGAGGTAGGATTTTTTTTCATATTTTTAGTAAATGCCTGTACATTACAATGCATACTCTAGTACTCATTGGCAAAGGCCATTTTAAGGGTTTTGTTAAAATAAATAGTATCTAAATGTTTTACCATACCCGGTTATGTTCTAGTCTGAAGCAAAGTCTTTAGATGTTAAATAGTTCATGATTTACTTGTCATGATTTAAAATGGGTAGTACATGATAACTGGAGTTTGTGCCCTCCAAAGGGTCATGCAAGCCAGGTAAGACATTAGAAGATGCTAAGGGTTTATTTGTGCATGGTTCTTAGGATTATGTAGGTCTGTTGTAGTCGGAAAAAAGACTACAAAAGACTACTAATAATAGTGATTTGCAGCTACTACTAATTTTTCATATTTTACATTTTATCTGGATACAAATAATGTTCCTAACAATAATATGGGATCAAATAAATAATATAAGTAAGAAAGTCACTTGTAAGTAGCAGACAACAATCTCCTTACAGGTGAAGATGAGTGTTCTAATAGAGTGTATCTGGACAAAGACATATGTTATATTTTCCATGAACCTTAGCAAAAGTTATAATTATATGTTAACTGTTGAGAAGAAGAACACAGACAGCCTGATAAACTTGTCATTTGGCTGGTATGTGGAGTGCCTGAAGTTAATATCAGCTATTTGTAACTGGAACTGATGAGAAGGCAGTCAGGGTATGATGGAGTATTATATGTTTACAGTTTTAACCTTAATATACTCATTTTCTTAAGCAGATTTGATATCAGAAAAAAATAGTGAAAAATGTGTTAATTTCAATATTTTGTAAATAGTACTAGTTAAAAAAGGTTTTCAATTCCTCTGGATGTGCAGTGTAATAATAGCAAGTGACTTCAGGCTGGGGAAAAAGAGAAGCTGAGATGAATGGACTGTTTATACCCTTTATTTATCATTCTTTTGGTATCCACAAAGTTGCAAGTAATTAACTTGCTGGGCCTGGAATGCTTGTCATTTGTTAATCCTAAACTCTCAGCTAGGATTAGTGTTCTTTTCTTACTATTTATTTCATTATTTCAGTATTACAGAGGTGCAGTAAGGCAGTGGTTATGCTGACTTACGCATATATCAGATTTGAAATAGTGGGCAATGATAATGTACTCAGTGAGGTAGGTGCAGTAAAAGTTTATGTAGATTGGCAGAAAAGGTGAAACCTTGGGGTAGGTTCTCAAAAAGTCAGACACTGGGATATTACAAAGTACAAACATTTGTAGTTTAATGAACTGGATGAAGTACTCAGTGCTAAACAGCAGACAGCATGCTTTGCAACTCTTACAGGATAGATGGAGATAAAATACATTATAAAAACACAACTGTATCAATATTATGGATTAAAACTACAGTAAAAATGACTGAAATTTACAGTGAATATTTGTGCAATAGGCACATTTCCATTTCCATTCTGTTCTGAAGAGTGGCAGTCATGGTTCGAGTAAATTATTCAGGGAGATAATCAACTGTTACCACAAAGGAAAGCTTTGCCACATACTGGGTGTATAACTTGGACAAAGTTTGATTTGTAATTTATTCCAAGAAGGTGAAAGGCTGAGGTACCAGAATAAAACTTTGAAGTCCTATGGTCTGTGTGGCAAAGCTTTCCTTTGTGGTGTTTTTTGCTACTTTCTTTTTGGTGTTTTTTTTTACAAGATAATCAAGTGTTCTATGATTATCTAGGCCTAAAAAGAGTTAATTTAAGGAGATTAAAAAAGCAAAATATATTAGGGTACATTTTTTGCTGAATTACTGAGTATGAAATTAATAGAGTTAACTCAAGTTCATTTTCTCATTCTTCTGTACATATATTCTTTGCTTGATTGTTTAATAACCTGACTTTGATGTCTTAAGGTTGTTGTAAAAAAGAAAAAAAACTCTCAAAAAATTGTATCTACTTTGCAACCAACTCTCTGTAATAAGGCTATGTGATATTTTATATAAAAATGGTGACTTTTAATGTAATGTTTGAATACTGAAGAAGAGTTATCTCCCGAAAGCTTTTTTTTTTTGCTAATAAAATTTTCTGAGTTACGGTCATAACGTCTGATAGAATTAACTACAGGTGATCTGCTTTCATTTGTGTTAATAAATAAACTTGCATAGCTGGAAATTAAACCTATTCAAGCAGCAAAAACTGCAAAAAAACATACATAGTATGTAATTTTTTTCCTTGTAAAGCTGCTCTTGGTGCTGGAAGATCAGAAGGCTGTGGGTTCGTTTCTCTCTCCAGGTGATAGGATTGCTTACACTGCAGTGCAGCATTGTATATGTGTGTGTGTGTGTGTGTGTGTGTGTGTGTGTGTGTGTGGAGGGGGTGCTGCACATCTCAATATGTCATTTTTCAGATGAAATGTTAAACTGAGGTCACAGCTGCTTGAGTTGGTGGTAGCTCTAGTAGATGTAAAAGATCCCATGGCAACTACTGAAAAGTAGAGAAGTTTTCCAATGCCTTGGCCAAATTTCTCCTAGTACTATAAATACTTCAGGTCTCTCCTGAAGAGAGGCTACTAGCCTACTACAACTAACTGGATCAACAAAGGATAAATGGATATACTGATAGAGAGACAGATAGACAGATAGAATGCAAAATGCCAAATGTGAAAATTTATACAAAACTGGCACTCAGCAAAAAATTGAAACATGAAAAGATTGTAGAAAATACATAGTGTACTTTAATAAAAATGCAGCAGGGCTTTGAAAAAAAAACAGTTTCAGAGGTGCACACAGACATAGACATACACACAGTAGAGCTTAGAGTTACTTAGATTTTACTATTCAGTTTTACAAGTTGAATGTGTATTCATTTTTACTACATATATTTATATAGAAAGTAATTACTGTTTATTCATTTATACATGTTATATTTAGATAAATGGGTAAATTATAACTGGTAGCATTCACCCTCTGATGACAGATACGGCTAACTCAAATGTTTTAAAGGGTTCTTTTATTAACTGTAAAAAGTGCCCTTATATAAACGGGTCTACTTTATTTAAACGAAAGCGGAATCCATCAAATATGAATCCATCGACAATAAACAGCGAAATGCGACAATGTTGAACACGCAAAACCGCAAAATTTAAACATCAAAACCGCAATAGTCGGCCAACCCCACCGCCCGTAACATACTACCTACGCAAACACAACAACAAAAAACACATACAGACACTAACCAAAACCCTACTACTAACCCTAAATTAAAGCACCAAAACCCCACTTGTAACCCTACACTAAACCCCACATACACAACTATCTATGCACTACCCTTAACTCCTCCCTAACCCTAAGGTCCATAACTACTGCACACTTACCCTACAGAACTATACCTACACAAAGTAAATATTCCACACACATACACTTAACAAAACCCTACACTAAACCTTACATACATTACCTATCTATGCACTTACCTTAACCCGCACCCTAACCCTAAGGTCCATAACTATCGCACACTTACCTTACGGAGCTATACCGCAGATGGGCCAACTATGACAATTCAACAGTTCCGATTTCGCTATTTAGTGCATTTGACATTTCCGTGTTTTGCTGTTTATGTGTCGATGGATTCATATTCGACGGATTCCACTTTCGTTTAATTAAAGTAGACCCATATAAACACCATGTTTAGGCTTTTAGAAGGTTGAAAATGGGGAAGATATGAAAGCTAGAAATGGGTGGAGATCAGTAGATTATGCTAAATTTAAGAAAGGGAAAATAAATGGTCATTACAAGAGACTCATAAGGTTAATAAGTTACAGGGTAGCACAATAACACTGATTGGATACTTTAATACATATGTAATCTTTAAATAAATCATACCAGTTGTTCATAAACTACTAATGGGAGGGGGGTAGATGCGGGGGAGAAAGGAGGCAGAAGAGAGGTTAAAAACAAATATAAACTTAAATTTGAAATATTTATTCTTTACAATATGCCTCACTAATATAATTCTACACTACAGAAATAGATAGCCACTCTTCATTCACAATATATGATATAATCAAAAAGGTAATCTCAGTGTAAATAAAGATTTTGGTTTTCACATGATGTTTTTCATGTATTAGGAATAGATGTATCACAAATTAGAGAACTCACTTAGATTAATCAATACAGAGAGCTTCATGACATCTTGTTAATAATCAGTTTATAACAACTATTTTATATACTTAACTATGTATAATACTATATATTTAACTATATGTTAGTAGACAATATATCCAATATAATATACATCAGCAAAGAGGTATTGAATTATATTTAAACTGTATAATCAATCAATTAAAGGCAGAAGCATTTTGATGGATGCTAACTAGAGGTCGGAGATTTGAGAAAGGTGGTTTTGATGACATGTTCATCAAACCAGGAATTTAATATTCCATGTTTAGAGTTGTATATAGTTTCAAATGTTTTATTAGTTATGTTTAGTTTTAAATATCTGCCCATATCAAAGTCTAAGAAACATAAATGTACTTTCAAAAATGTTCTCTTATAAATGTTTATCTCTAAATGTTAATGGCCTTAATAATCCCATAAAAAGGGGACGCCTAACTAAATATTTGAAAATTAATAAAGTAGATATAGCTTTTCTACAAGAAAGTCATATAATAAAAAAGACCTAGATAGAATGTATTTTAATGGCTACACTACACTTGTAGAATCTCATTTTCAGACCAAAAGAAGTGGCACTATGATATTATGGAGAAAAACATTGCCGATACCTAAAATTATAGATATATATTCAGACAAGAATGGTATGTTATGCTTAGTAGTTTTAGAGATAAATAAAAGATATATAACATTAGCCAATACATATTGGATACCTGATGTTGGTGCAGAAACAACGAATAAATACTTAGAATTAATATCTGTTAAATCATAGATTCATAGATTCATAGATTAGTACTAGGCTAACTGCCCTTGCGAGCACTTTTAAGCCTAGCCAATTATCCCTTGTGAGATTCAAACCCTGTACCTTGTGTTTGTAAGGCAAACACCTTAACCATTAGGCCACCCTCCCAACGAAGAAATTTTACATGCAGGTGACTTCAATTGTATTCCCTCTATAAATGATACCACTAAAATGATAATTTTAGAATGTCTACCCCAGCTAAAAATCTAAAGAACTTCATTAACTCCTTAAATCTTAGAGACATATATGAAATAAAAGAACCAGAATCATTAAAATATGTGCACTATTCATATAGATATGGAACACAAACAAATACTGATAAAGTGCTAGTCACCAATAATTTAATTTCTAAACCTTATGAGGTTTTGATTAGCTCTTGTCCATTGTCTGATCACAGTGCTCTTTCATTCAAATTTAACATCACACCAAAAGAATTGATAGCTTGGCAAAGACTACCTGCATACATTATTAAACTCATTGGGTTTAAAAAATGGTTTATAAATGAGATAAAACAATTTCTTACTATTAATGATAACAACGAGGTTTCTAAGACCATTGTCTGGGATTCATCAAAATCTTACCTATATGATAAAATCAAAAATTGGTATTTAAATGAAAGGAAACAATGAGATGATGAGTTAATAAAAATACAATCAAAAATTGATACCTAAAAAAGAATTTAAACACCAAAGACAAACACAAACTCTGAACTAAAACTATTAAATACAAAGTATATAGAAATATTGAACCACAAAGTAGCAATAAATTTAGAGAGAGTTAAACTACAATCTTACTCAGTGAATCCTAAAAACATGCATAGATTAGCAGTTAAATAAAAAAAAATAACAAACATCAATCACATTAAAGAAATTATAGATAACTCAGGTAGTATGTGACAGATTTAAAATAAATCCTGGAAATATTTAGAGCACACCATGAAACAATATACAATACTTATTTAGATTCTAGTAATAATGTCCTAAAAGAGACATTTTTGAAAGAAATTATCAACAAAAAGGTAACAAATGAACAAAATACCAAATTACTCAAACCAATATCATTAAAGGAACTTAAGGAAAGTATTCAAAACCTTAAAAACAACAAAACTCCAGGAATAGTGGAATTATAGGAGAAATCTATAAACTACTCCCAGATGATACCTTAAAAATTCTAGTAGCAGCTTTTGAGGAATTCAGAAAGAATGAAAAAGTTTTCCCCACATGGAAATATGGCATTATCTCCCCATTCTAAAACATGATAAAGATCCCAAATTAGTAACATCCTATCATCCTATTTCACTATTGAATGTACATTATAAAATTTTCACTTCAATTCTTGCAAAAAGACTAAATCAATTCACGCCAAAATTAGTAGAAGATGACCAAGCAGGCTTCATTTTAAACAGGAAAGTTCAAGATAATGTCATCAGACTTCTACCTTTAATAGATTTTGCAAATAAGAGAAAGAAATAATTCATTATCAGCTTAGATCTGGACAAAGCTTTTGACTCTATAATTTGGTCATATTTATTCAAAGTTTTAGAAACATTTAATTTTCCCCCTGATTTTATAAAACTATTAAATAGCCTATATGAGAACTCGTTACCTTATATCAAAATTAGAGCCTTCTTATCAGGACAAATCAAAATACTAAAAGGAACTAAACAAGGTTGCCCATTGTCACCTTTGTTATTTGCCTTATCAGTGGAACCATTAGCCAATTACATAAGGACTAACACTAATATAATCAGTTTTTCTATTAATTCAAACTATAGTTCTAAAATATAACTCTTTGCTAATGACATTTTGTTAACTATTGGAAATATATATTCTTCAATAGATCATATTATAAAATCCCTAAGAAATTTTGAAGAAATTCTAGGTCTAAAATTTAACAACAACAAAACTGAAACTATATTATTAAATAAAAAAATGAGTACTGTTCTGGAAAAAACATAATAATTTTAACTAGAAAAACGATACTTTTAAATATCTAGGAATATATATAAAAACAAATGTGAAAGACACTATACAAACAAATTACAAAAACCTAATAACCATGGTCAAAGAGTATTTAAACAAATGGAATAAAATGTTCTGTACTATGGAAGATAGATTATCAGTAATAAAAATGTTCATTCTACTAAAAATCCTATTCTTATTTTAAACCAAAATTGCCTGCCCTTGTAAAAAATTAATAAAACAGCTTAACTCCCTTCTTATCAAATTCTTATGGTTTCCACAAAAACCAAGAATAGGATATGGCTAGCACTGTAGAGATTGGGAAAAGGGTCGAATTGCATTCCCAAATCTAGAACTTTACACTGAATCAGCTATACTTAATATAATGAGTCAGTGGCTAAGTCATAAATACATATCAAACTGGAAGAACTTGCATAAAGCTATTTTACTTTCTAATATTGATGAAACAATAAATAATGACCTTTTACAGAAAACAATGAGATGTTTCTAGTTGTAAAGGATATAGTTTATAAAGAAAATAAAAATGAAAGATTCCCCCCTTTTAACTACATACTAAAAAATTTTAAAAAGATAATGAACAGAAATTACATAAGAAATTTTCTATTCTTAATGTTTCCGATAGCACTTACAAATAAATGTCTAGACTCATTCAATATGAAGAAAATAATGAAGATGAAGGAAAATGGTCTAACATTTTGGCATCATTTCCTTGGTACTAACAATATTTATGAAGCAAACAGCCTCATAGCCAAATATGACAAAAATCAAAACAACTTGTTAAACATATAAACATTTAGGGAGCACTTAGTTAATGAACTTAAAATAAATCAAGTGACTAATATTTCTTCACAACCAAAGATAATCTCTCTCTTTTGTGAAATGAATATAAGTTATGATGAGGGATTTTTATTATCTAAGATATACAAAACACTAAGAGCAGATTTGCAAATACCAGAAGTCTCTTTATGGAGTTATGTAGAAAAAACAAATAAATCTATTTTTTCAGACAATGATAAAATCTTAATGCTCAAATCAGTCAACAACACAACATCATCTCCTTTTTGGAAAAAATTTGCATAGAAATTTATTAATAGGAGTTACTTTACCCCACACAAAATAGCTTTACTATCAAGAAACAGTAGTCATAAATGTTGGAGGTGTGATAAAACATTATGTGCAGACTGGGCACATATCTTCCTTGAATGTAAAACTGTCATTCCCCTTTGGCAGGAGTTTAATAACTTTCCAAGGGCATTGTGGTCAGACAAATGTGAAATCTCGGACTCATTGTTATCACTTAATGCACCAATACCAGTACATATCCCAAAGACACAAGTGCATCTTCTCTGGTCTCTTGTAATTGCAAGAAAAATCATTACATCAAATTGGAAGAGTAAAAACATCCTCTCATTTACTGAGTTTATCTTACTGGCCAGTACTGTATGTAACAGAGAAATATTAACCCTTGCTTCAAGAATGACAAAAGTAACACATAAACAATTATCTTGGATGAAACTTAAAAATTATTAGACAAAATGCAGTTATACCAATGAAAGTATGCAAATGTTATGGGCATTGTATATAGTTCTGTTTTATGTTAAATTGTTCAAATGATGTAGAAATTTCTTGTATTTTGTGAAAATTAAAAAAGTGTTTAAAAATGAAATGGGTGGAGAGACAGAAGAAAAATTATACACAAAAGGAATACATTAAAAGGATAATGGAGGGCACTATGTTTTTTGTGGGGAAAGACCTCCCCCCCCATTTCACAAGTTTTTTTAAGATGGAATTTAGGAAAGAGTAAGAGTAGAGGATGTAGGGAAGAGTGAAGGACGTGGCAAACAAAACTGACAGGAACACCATGGTGGGCTGACATTGATGAGGCCAATACATACAGATGGCAGACAGATACAAAAGGGAGGGTGAGGAGGTGTGGAAAACAGTTATCACCCCAGCCTGCAGGACCTCAGTTATCTCCCTTTCCTTATGGAACTGGAGGGGGGCCCTGATATGTGGGGGGTGGAGGCCCCTAGTGGCTTGAGAGTCAGCAGTGACTCTTGCTTCCATTAGAGGAAAGAATGTAAGGGCTACAGGCACCTCTCCACCACCCTTTCAAATGCTGCTTCATCCTGGCACTGTAGCTCATGGTGTCCATAGCTTAACATTCTGCTGTGCACAGATTAGGGCCAAAGGGGGTGGATTCACCACTCCAGTCATGTGAAGACATCCCAAGGCAAAAGGGGGGTCATAGACATTCCCTCATATGGGAAGCATGGGGCTAAGCTGCCCCTGAGCCCTCTGGACCTATAGAAAAATCAACACAAAAGGGAGACAAAGAAAAAAGAAATGAGAGTGAAGAGGCAAGAATTTGACTCATAAGTGCTTTAAAAATATTGCCTTTAATATGATTAAGTAACATTAAACATTTAATTATTTACTCAGAAATTGCTGTTACAGCATTTTGAGAAATACAAAGGGAAGGCACCACTTAGTGACTGATATGACATAAGAATCATTATTAACAACTGCTTTACTGCTTTATGGATTAATGTAGCACTGGAAACAGGCACTATTACCATCTCACTGACAATTATATTTTCATTGCAGATGGAGGTACTATTGATATACATACTTTTCAACTGTCCAGAGTTTTGCAGAATGTCCAGAATTTTGCCTCATATTTTTGGTCTGCTCCTCATAAAATTTTGTTTTTCTGGCCAATCTTTTGGCAAATCATCGAGGATTAAAGTCAGAAAATATTGACAGACATCTCAGTTTCAGAGTTCATACCCTTCAAGAAATCTATGCTAATGCAAAACTTGTTATTCTATCAAATTTCTACATTTGTAAGAGCAGATTTTAAAAATTGTCCATATTTTTAGGCCTTTGTCCCCCATTATTTATGGCTTTGTCCAGATTTCTTGCTCTAAGAAGTTGAGAGGTATGTTGATAAACAATGCATTTTCTTGCACTTCAGTAGTTCAGAGTAATACACTGACATTCATTTCTCTGACTTTGTTATACTGGTTGTGGACTGATGGTCTTACTGTGATCTTTCAGAAAGGAACTTGGTATTGCTTCAATGAATGGAACTTTTTAAGGGGATTTTTTTATATAATGCTCCATGTTTCATACTTATTAGTGCTCTGCACAATTCTTGCAGCTCCTCTCTTGTGAGGGTTTCTATATTATCTCCTCTTCTGCTGTGGCAATATGAAAAAAACAAAGAAAAGTGGAAAGTTGCTTACTCCTCATTTCTTGTGCATCATGGCTGAAAACAAAAAATACAGCTTCTATCAGATTATCATTTTACTGACAACAACTCATTTCCACCCCTTATGTTTTGAAGCAGTCCACTGTCCATCCCTGATGAAAAGCAGCATGTTACAGTGTAAATGTGTGATGGAGCCTGTTGAATTATTTATTGCAAAACTATATATGTGTATGTTTTTTTTTCCATGAGCACTAGGATGTGTAACTTTAATAAATTGTTACAACCAGTACTGAGCACTTCTGAGTTGATACATTCATAGGTACCAGACTGTCAGTGGATATGTGTGTGTGTGTGTGTGTGTGTGTGTGTGTGTGTGTGTGTGTGTGTGTGTGTGTGTGTGTGTGTGATATACTGATCTCCTTCAGAAGCTTATGCTGCCATGGCAACATCAGCAGACAAGCCACTTTCAGGAAGGAGGCATTCCTCCAAGGGTTGCTAACTTTACAAACAATTTCAAGTGACTAGCTGCAATAAAATATTTACATCAGTGTTTAGTTGTGTGTATGTGACTCTTACCACTAATATGGTATGGTATGGTAAGTAATTCTTTAATTTTGTGTGTTATTTAGGATGTCTAAAGCACTGCAGTTTGCAATAATGGAATCATATTCAATATTATACAGTGCAGCCAATGTATGTAAGTCCACACCTTCATCCCTCTTTGGGTGTGATGCATGGGCCTATTTTGCCATTTTTGGAGTATAGGAAACACGTCCTTCCATTCACTGGCTGCAATATTCCTAACATCTGGGATTCACTGCTTAGGGTAGTACAATGTCCAGCCAGTATACAAAAGCCTTTGGTTGTTTTACGTTATGCCGTATGTCACATGTATACTCCTCGTGTAGAGAAGGGCATAAAGGTGATTGTCTGGACATAGCATCCTCAGAACTTCTTTGCTGCCATTCTGAATGCATCTCTTGATCATTGGTCTGAACACCTACATACTGTTTTCTGGCTTCTGAGCCTTTGCAGTTAAGTACCCTAACTGGGGTTTTGTTTTTTCTATTGTTCTGGTTGCTTCTGGAGGTTCATGTCATCCAGGAAGGGTAAATGCCAGTGTGGGAGACAGATTCCTCATAAAGACCACCATGAACAGTGTTTATTTTGCTTAGGCACCTCTCACAACCATACAACCTGCTGTGTCAGGATTTCATACCGAAGACTGTGTGTATGTAGTAGGCTTTCTTCCCTTGCTTTGTATGTGGAGAACTGGCGACTTAAGCTTCTCGCTAAAGATATTATGGAAGGAGGTTCTCTCCCGGAGTGTCAGCTGTCAAGGAAGAAGGTTAAGAAACCAAGACTGGAATCTTCCGCTGTCCAGATGTTTCTCCTGAGGTAAGTGAGAACCTGTAGGTTCACCTTGCTTTGTTGTCAGATTCCTCTGCTGTGACTGGGTTGGAGGCCGGTTGGGATCTGGCTTTCAGCACGTCCGATGAGGCTTAGCAGACGTCCATTTTAGGCATTCAGGGGAACCACAGTTGATTATTTCTGAGGGGCCTAGGAGTGCTCCTCAGATTTTCATTAGGAAAAAGTCCCTACTACTGTTACTGAACATTACTGAATGCCGTCCTGGGTCAGAACCTTCTAAGTTTTCCAGGACAGATGTTCCATTAAAAAAAAACAAAAAAAAAATGAAACCCGTGTCTCCTACCCCTAGGGATCCACAGAATGAGTGGAAAGCCTTCACTCAGGGTTTGTTTAATGCTTTGATGGCACTGAAACCTCTTCAGGGGGTCTCTGTTCCAGGTCCTCTACTCCACTTAAAAGACCCCAGGAACAGGATTCCTCTGAGAAGGAGATGGATTCTGATGAGGAATCCCTTCCTTACTCTTCCCACATTCCTTCTCCTTTGGACTATGGGTCTGAGGAAGAGGGATCTAACAGTCCTGAAACTCCCTTTTGTAGAAATTTCGTTTGGGGACACAATCTCCACGATGATGGAGTTTTTAATTGAGATTGTGCTCAGGTCTCTGAAATCCATAAGAGGTACTATGAGTTGCTGCAGATCGAAATTTCTGAAACCTTCTGCTATTCTGCCTGTTTTGGTTGCTTTGTTGGGTGCATTTTCTCTGCCCCCTGCTCCCAAGAAGCTTGATAGGTTTTATAGGGTACCTCAGGACTGTAGCTTTTTGTGCAAGTGTCTACTGGTACCTCAGGACTGTAACTTTTTGTGCAAGTGTCCTGCTGCTGACCCCTCAGTGGTGTCTGTAGTCTCTGATAAGCCCTCTCAGTTGCTTCCTTTGCCCAGGTTACTGCCTTATGATAAACACAGCAGAACCATGGAAAGGCTAGGTAAGAAGGTTTATATCTCAGCTACCTTGGCTTTTAGGGCTATTATCAGACCTACATATCCAGGTATGTGTTGGCTCTCCTTTCTCAGGCTTGACATGTTATGTTTGATCTCCCAGGCTCTGTGGGTAAAACTCCTGCTCTTTTCCTGTTAGGGACTTCCTCACAGGTTGTTTGTCATTCCATCAAGTGTAGTTATGATGCAGCAGATGCCTCTTCTAGGGCTGCTGCTTTTGGTTCAGTGTTAGGAGGTATTCTTGACTTCAGCTTCAACCATTGCTTGATGATATCAAGGCTAAGTTGATGGATGCCTCTCTTGATAATAAACACTTGTGTGGGGAAGCTGCTGCTGGTTTAAGTCCCTTCAGAATAAAGAGGAAGGCCTTACAGGAACTCAAACATGTCTCGGTCTCTGCTGTTCTTAAATTACAGAGAAACTACCCCAATAAGCCAGCCTTGTTCGCAGTCAATCAAAGAGTGGCAAGCGGGCTCCTCCTGCCAAGGCTACTCAGACTTCTAGGACCCGGACGTATTCCTTTCCAGATAATCCAGGTGCTGTCTGACTACCTGTCTCTTCCCAGCCATAACCCTCTTTCTCTTCACCTTTCTCTCTCCCTGTTTGGCCTCAGATTACTCAGGATTCCTGGGTTATGTCCATTACTTGCCAGGGGTATTTCATGGTGTGGAAATCCTATTCTTCTTTTATGGGCATTCCTCAGCCTCATCAGGAACAACTCCCTTTTTTCCCCAGAGGTACTTTGAGACTTTTTGAACCAGGGCTCTATTCAAGAGATGCCTGTGTCCCAAAGGGGGAGGGAGTTTTACTCCAGAATGTTTCTTGTTCCCAGAAAAGAGGGTACTTGGAGACAGTTCTAGACCTCTCTCATCTAAACACTTCTCTGAAGGTGCCCACTTTTTGAATATTGCCCCTTCAGACTCTTTCCTCTTTTGCTTCCTCAGATGTATATCTTATCTCTGTATTAGTAGGATGCTTATCTCTATATTCCGAGTCATCCCCTTTTCAGGAAGTTTTTTATTTCTCTGTTTCTTCTTGGCATTTTCAGTTCTCTGCTTTGCCCTTTGGCCTTTCTACTGCCCCAAGGGTATTCACCAAATGCCTCGCTCCTAAGATTGCTTTTTGCAGGCTTCAGGGAATCCAAGTATTTCCTTAATTGGATGACTTACTGAGTCAGGTCTCCTCTCCAGAGATAATATTGTAAAATCTTCATTTTGCCATTTCCCTTCTTCAGAGCCTGATGTTCACAATAAACTTCAAAAAGTCTTCTCTGACTCCTTCTCAGGATCATGTCTTTCTGGGTTGCAGGATTCAGACAGTGCCTATGCTGGCATCACTGCCTCCTCCCAAGGCCTTAACACTCATTTCCTTCTTTCAAACTCTTCTTCCTCTAGCTTCCATTACAGCCAGGAGTTTCTGAGAGCTCTGGGTTTCATGGAATCCACCATTCCTATGCTTCCTCTGGCCAAACTCCACATGAGAAAGTTTCAATGGTTCCTGAATTCAGTTTGGCTTCAACATACACATCCTCTAGACTTTGTAGTTCCTGTTCTTCCTTGTCTTAAGAAGGAACTTCACTCATGGATCCAGCAGCTGTCTCTAAATCCAGGTCTCCCTTTTCATCCTCTCTTCCCTCTCAGGAACTGTTCACAGACACTTCAGACGTGGAATAGGGAGCAGCTTTTGGCTCCCTAAAGGGGCAAGGGGTGTGCTCACCTCTTCAACAGAAGGAGCACATCAATGTCAAAGAGATGAGTGCTCTTCTGCTGGCTCTTCAGGCTTTTCATCTTCTTTTCTCCCCAGGGCCTCTCAAGGTATTTACAGTCAATATCACAGTGATGTGGTACATAAACAAACAGTGGAGAGCGAGATCTTACCTTCTTTGCCGGTTAGCATTACTTTTATGGGATCGTGCTGTCCAGAATCAAGTGACTCTTCAGGCAGCTTACATTCCCTCAGGTCATAATGCTGTGGCAGACACTATGAGCAGGTCCTTAACTGAATCCTCAAGTAGATCTATTTGCCTCCCCTCTGAACACACAACTTCCTCTACTTTGTGCCACAGTCCCAGGTCCTTTGGTGTGGAAGGCGGATGCCCTCTCCTTTTTCTAGAAGGGGATGTTTCTTTATGCATGCCCTCCCCTTCCCCTCATTCCAAAAGTCCTGTTTAAAATTCAACAAGACGCTCCAAAAATCTTGTTGGTGACTATGTTTTGGCCAAGAGCATTGGTTCCCTCTTCTTCTGCATTTAGCCAACATCAATCATCACAAGTTACCTCACATGGTGGGCCTACTTACACAAGACAAGGGATCTCTCATCCACCCCCACCCATCCATTCTTCAAATGACTCTGTGGGTGATAGGATTTTAATTCCACATAAGCACCTTTTTTCTGAGGACATGCTTAGGTTCCTGCAGGAGGCCAGGAAATGCAATACAAATAAATCCTACTTATCCAAATGGAAGAGGTTTTCTGTCTGGTGTCTTTCTCGTAACCTGGACCCACTTACTGTGGATGCTTTTTTGGTTCTTTCTTATTTGTGTGAATTGCTCAATGCTGGTTTGGCCTATTCTCCTGCTAAGGCTCACTTACCAACTAGCTCTGCTTGTCTGCCTTTATTTCCTCCTTTAGCTTCTAGATTTGAAGCTAAACAATTCCTTAAAGGAATTCTTCATATTAGGCCTCCTAGGAAGCCTGTCCCCCCCAATTTTGTTTTAGAGAAGTTGACTCAGACGCCTTTTGAGCCTGCTGCTTCAGCTTCCTTGCAACACTGCTCTTAGAAAACTGTTCTTTTGTTGGCCCTTACTTCTGCCAGATGGGTGTCTGTGCTTCAAGCTCTTATGGCTTGTCTTCCTTTTATGGTGTTTCATAAGGACAGTGTGTCCTTACGTACTAATCCTTTATTTTATGCCCAAGGTTGTTAATGAGTTGTCACTTAGTCTATTCATTTGTCTACTTTTTTCCACTCTCTGCAATCTGCCAGTGAGAGGGTTTTGCACATTTTGGATGCATACTTCTAAACTGTCCAGGTTTTTGCAAAATGTCCAGATTTTTGCCTCAATATTTCAGTCTTGTCCTCATAAAAGTTTTGGTTTTCTGTAAAATAACTGGGATGATGTAGGGAATGAAAATAGTAAAAAAATGTCACACATTTGAGTTTCAGACTTCATATCCTTCGGAAAATGCATTTTAATACATACACTGTTATTCTAGCAACTTTCTAAGTTTTTAAGAGCAATATTTAAAATCTGTCCCTATACTGGGGCCTCTGTACCCCCATTATGTCAGGCTTTGTCCAGATTTCTTGGCTAAGAGGTTGAGAGGTATGTTGGAAGTGCATTGACAACTCAAATTTTATTTGTATAAGACTAAGTCTATTAGAAAATCTGATCAGTTGTTTGTTTCGTTTCATCCTAGGTTCCTAGGATTAGCTGTATCCAAGCAAACTATTTCTTACTGGATCTTAAGGGCGATTTCTTTTTATTATTCTTTTCATGGTAAAAGCCTTCCTTACTCTGTGAAGGCTCATTTTACTAGGGCTGTGGCTTCTTCTAGTGCTTTTTTTTCAAGAGTTTGGATACTAATTCTATTCCTGAGACAGCTACTTGGACTTCTGTGCATACTTTTACCAAGCACTACAAGTTGGATGGCATCTCCAGAGCTAGAGCTGGTTTTGCTTGGGCCATCCTTCATGGCTTCCTAAAGGGCTCTGTTGGTCTTTTCTCCTCTCAAGTTTCTTCTTGAGCTTTGGCATTCTCCCAGATATTAGGAATACTGCAACCAGTGAATGGAAGGACATAGTACAGTTGTGTAAAGTCTTACCATAACAGTAGATGTCCTTTTTTTCACTGTTGCAGTATTCACACCGTCCCTCCTCCCCCTGGTTCATTTCTCCCTGGATGTACTGGTTATCTCTTGAATTTCCTTGGTCTGGTATTCCTAATGGGGATCTCAGTCCTGAGGATGGTACATCTGGACATTACCTTTATGCCCTATGCTACACGAGGAGCATATGTGTGATGTACGGCATACCTTAAAGCAACCAAAGGCTTTTGTATACTGGCCAGACATTGGGCTACCTTAGGTTGGGAATCCCAAATGTTAAGAATACTGCAACAGTGAAGGAAAGGACCTCTACTACTGATATGTTTACACATCTGTACTATCTGGAAATCACCAAAAACATTACCAATATGTGTATGGATGATACTGCAACATAATTGTAATACATTTCACAGTACAAGTTGAATTTTTCCTATGACTAAGCAACAACATAAATTAAGCAATTACAACACAATTACTACCACAACATAACTAAATTGTAATGTTTAACAAATACAACAACTAAATATTTCATAAGAAGCATTTCAGGTATGACTCTGACATGGCAGCAAGAATAACTTTTCTATTACAGACATGTAATGTTGCATTTGTCTTGGAAATGCAGTGAAACTGATTTCTGATATTAACATATACATGTCACACAGAAACATGCACGGCTATACTTACAATAGTCAGAACATCCACATGTCATTGTTAATATCAGTTACAAAAATGTAGACAGTTCACTGCACAAGTTCAGAGATATAACTTCTGTGCATGCTGTGATGATGGGAGGTATTGCCAGCTAAGTCAGGGCTGTGGATGTGCAACATATGCCAGCATAGCTAGCTGGAATTTTGTAAAGAATTATATGTCATTTGTATATCAAACTGATTTGTATAGATGCTTGTGTTGAAAAATATATTTGTAAAGCTGCTTGTGTTAAAAATGTACCAACAATGTGTCCTGCTGGACAGAAAAAGAAATACACTTGTATGTTAGACTGCATTGTAAATATTGAAATTAATACTATAACAGAGGATACGGTTAGATAAGAGGTTAAGCTCAGCTCCAGCTGACTCTGAAAAAGTAGTACGCAATTAAATTAGTTAATTAAGGCCATAAAGATAGTATCTTACAGATCTGATTGCAGCCAGAGATGAAATGTCTGTGCCAGAGAATGGTTTATTATCTCCTGTAGAAAGAGTGGGAGTGTTTTATTGTTTTATGACTTCCAGAAGCTGCACCAGATCTTAGCAAACTCTATGCATGTGTATTATTGAAACATATATATGATATTCTGTGCCAGTGGCTAGGAAGGGGATAGTATGGGAACCAGAAGTCAGATGACCAGATGTATGTGATGTCATTCTGTAATCCAGAGAAAAAAATGATGTTTTAATACTAGATGGGACTGAAGTCTCAGAGCAGTCTGTTTTTGGAACCTGACAAAGAAGGATCTCTCACCCACTTCATCTTCCCTTGCTCTAGTAAATGACCAGGGAATAGTAATTATTTAGATCAGTCATAAAAATATAGTGAGACTACTTAAGAACTGTTTTTCTGTATCTGTGTGAAGCTATTCATCTTTATTTTAATATGTCCTGTGATTGAAACTATTGTAAAAAGATAGTCTGTATTTTCATGTTCTTTTAGTATTTATTATTAAATATGTTTAAAAATTTTCATTGTGGCTGGTCCTTTAGAGAATATTTTTACTTTTGAGAGTAGAGTATATAACTATTTGGTGACACTGTGGCCACTCCTGAATGCCTTACTGCATTGGTCAAACACTGTCATTTGTTGTAATATTAACTTCACTCAGTGTAATTGGGTACCCTTGTAAGAGCCTTAGAATAGCTGGCTTTGGACTGTCTGGTGGCAGTGCTACTACCTTATAGTCTGGGCAGAAGGGGGCATAGCTAGTAAATTTGTGCTATCCTTTCCCAGGTGTGTGTGTGAAAACCAAATCTCAAAGAGTGTTTGTGTGTGTCAGCTGCTTGGAGCAGGGACACGAAGCACTGGTTTCAAAGAGATGGTGCTGGAGGACTTGGCTTGGACAGTTGGCTGAGGACTCAGCTCTACAGTGGCACCAGTGGGGAGTCTTACTGGGGACCTAGAGAGAGACCCAGACCCCAGACTGAGTGTTCCCTGTGTGTTCTTAAAGGAAATTGTGCTTGATGCAGATAGCTCTATCTGAAAATATTGTGTGTATCTATTTTTGTTCCAAGTGAACAAGCCTCTCCAGTGTCAGTGGTGAGGATTCAGGCTCCTTGATTACATGCAACAAGAAAACAGTTATTTTTTATAGGGGTAGGGAGGAGTCCTATGTACTCCCCCAATACTTATAGTCTAACTCAAGAGATTGTATACCAGTGAGGAAAGGATATATTCTCTAACCCTGGTAATGTAATGATCTCACACTTAACTAGAAACACATTCTACTCAGCAAACTTAGGGAGTCACCACTACCTGTTCTTAAAATGAGTGCTTTCATTCTTATTTTATCATGTGATGTGTTGGGCACCATTTTTAAACCTGATATGTGTTGCATTACATTTATCTGATGAAGTTCTTGGTGTATAAATAAACTCATTTAAGAACTGGTCATGGTGACTCCCTGAGTTTGCTGAGTAGAACATGTTTCTAGTTTTTTTGGTTTGTTTGTTTTTGGATCTCATACACCTGATGACCATCTGTTTTGTTGACTAAAGTGCATCAAAAAACAGATGTTGACTTTAAAGGAATTCAACATAATTCATGCCTCCCATATTTTGTATGCGTGTGTGCATATACATAACCGTATACACAAATATAAGGAAAAACAGAATCACTAAAATACATGTGTATTTATACATATATATATATATATATATATATACATATACATACACACACACACACACACACACACACACACACACACACACACACACACACACACAGATATATACATGTGTGTGTATGTGCGTATCCATAATAACTGTATTGTATAAGAACACGTAGTCCCATTTTCTTTGGGCAAATAAAAGGAAACATTTCTAGAATGTAATATTAGGACAGTGGTTTGTCCTGTGTAGTTTTTCTTTTCTTTTTTTTTTTCAAGAAATAGTAATTTTTGTTTAATGTGATACCCTAGTTTTGTTTTACATATGTTTTATTTTGTTAATATATGCTTAATATGATTCCTATAGAACTTTTTTTTGGGGTCAGACAACCAATCCTGTGACATATGTTTTAACTTTTGGTAGGAAATTAGTATTTTGTATCCTATTTTAGGGTCTATGAAGGGGAAGTAAAATAAGGCAAGGTGGAGTAACAACAGTCAGAGTTAAATTTAGGTTCATCACTCTTAGAAATGCATACATACCATGCAGAAAGCATAGCATGCTTGGGTGCAACAAAGATGTGACTGGTGGACATGCATGTTCATGAGCTAAGTGCAGTTTGCCCACAGAAAGCTGAAGGCATTTATTCCTACAACTGAGATACATATGTACACTACAATGCGATTCATAGAGCTCAACATGGCTGGGCCTAATTTTGCCTAATTTACATAAGAACTTCTTAAATCAGCCCCAGTTTATGCTGGCTAACTGGCATAAGTCACCATTTTAGGCTTCATTGGACTACATTTCCACAACAGTCTGTGAAAAGTATGAATGAACTAAAACCATTTATAAACAACAGGGATAAGCATAAATAATCAGGAAAAGGTAGTTATTAGACTAATTCACTGTGTTCTCTTCAATAGTAGTCTATATTTACATTGGTAAAACATGACAGTTAATAGAATTTTGATGGATTACAAGTATCATATTTTGAAGGGTGTAAGGTGTAACTTTCAGTGCCGTGCATATGTGCCAAGTGTTTTACTGCTAACAATGGTGTCTGCCAATCAGTAAAGAAAGATGTATACTAAATGACAGCTATTTTAACTAATTAATAAAATATATGACATAATACACAAGTTAATAACTACCAGAGCCTCATCACACACACATACAGCCTATACATTACTAGTGAAGTAGGGGAGTGGAACTTACAGGAGGTATATTTAAAAAAAGCGAAAAAAAAACTCAAAACACAGCAGTAATGGCATAATGTGGATATTATCATTCATATGTGTTTGTGAAATGCAGTAGAATGCATGGTCCACATTTATTCAAAGTATCATACAAGGATCTCAGGTGTCACTTTCTTTTGTTACAACATGATGCAACAACAAACAGCAAGATATAGAAGAGAGAGAGAGAACTTCAGGCCTGAAGAGAATCACATCCTTATGGATGCTCTGTAGGCATATAGAAAATGTATTTTTGGAAAGGGGGGGGGGTAGAAGAGGCAGAAAGAGTTCAAGTAAGGAGTTAAGCAATAACTTACATTAATGCTATGGGGGGTGGGAGGCACCCTAGCACAGTGCAGGAAAAGAGCCAATGACATGGTGGGATATGCCAGGATGAAAGCCAGAATGCAATTGCCCAGAGCAGCACTAGTAGTGACCCTTATACACTACAACCGTTAACACTGAATGAGGACTACATTTTCTCTACAAGGGGTGATAACTTTGGTGCAGATGAGGATGCTGCAGGAAACATCCAAGGTGGTGTTGATGCCAGTACCTTCTGAACCCTACAACAACTACAGTTAGGCAGTGAGGAAAGTTTGTGTGAAGTTCTTTTTGCTACATTATGCTACAATGTGTTTGGCTGTTGCCTCACAGCAAGAGGCTCTCCCGTTCGATTCTCGGCTGGAGTGTGGGGAGTGCCTTCTGTGTGGAGTCTGCATGTCCTCCCCGTGTTTGGGTGGGCATTCGAAAGACATGCGTAAATGGGCGTGCCTTCGTTGAAGTTTGGATGTCAAGCTGGCACCTCGGTGTTCGTGAAAATCTACTGCCAATCATTAGCGGACCTCCGGTCCGCTGTGGCGACCCCTAACCAGGAAAAGCCAAAAGACAAACAACAACATGCTACAATGTGTTTGGCATGATACATGCACATATCACCCTTACACATGTCATCAGGTATACCATCAGAGTCAGATGAGGCAGAAAGTCTACAGACAATGTATGGTACTTTTTTGTCATCCTACCCGCACATACAATGCCTGTCACAGGTCACATTAAACACAAGCTCTGATATTTATTCACAGGATCAGCACCAGAACCAATCTCATCCTGTGTCTTACCACATCAGGTCGATGGCTGTTGACTATGAGGCCATAACTTGTCATTCTCAGGATACAGCCTGATGACAGTTGCACAGAATTGCAAAGTGTACTGAAAGGGTCCCCTACACCATAGTAAGTATATATCTCCTAATAAGGGGTCACTCACACCCACACACTCACAAACACACACTGCAGAATGAGGACATGTTATCACAGTGCAATAACTACAAAAAAATGCAGCTGTCACAGTGTTGATTAGAATTTCTCAGAAAATTTGGAAAAGATAATAGTGGCCACTGGACTGGCAAAGGTTAGTTTATATTCCACTCCCATGAAAGGACAATGTTAAAGAGTACATAAATAATCAATTATTTTACATGCTAATGAGGTAATGTTAAAAATCTGGCAAGGCAGACTCCAGTGCAATATATGAATAACTACCAGTGTACGAGCTAGTCTTCTAAGGGTTATAGGGGTCAGAGGCACCAATGATCAAATTACTAGCATCTGTTGGATGACAGAGAAAGCAAGGAAGTTACAGAAAAAAAAACTTCTGTTTTAACTATGCTAAAAGTTTTACATGTGTGGACTATAAGAAGCTGTGGTATGTTCTTAGAGAAATGCGGATTCCAGGTCACCTTGTTTCCTTCTGAGGAATATATATACAGAACAAGAAGCAAAAAAACGAATATGGAATAACTTAGTAGTACAAGACTTGAAAAGGTAGACAACACTGAATATGGCATGCAAAATGTGAGGATGGTCTAATCAAATGCTGGAATCAAAATCACCAGAAGAAATATTAATAAACTCAGATATGCAGATGGCACCATAAGTGAGGATAGTGGATGAGCCTTTTGATGAAGGTGAAAAAGTTGGCTTTTTGCTTAGCATCAAAAAAATAAATTTACATTACTTTGTTCTAGCAACTTTTGGCAAACAGGTGGGGGACAAGAAGTGGAGGCAGTGACAGATTTTATTTTCTGAGCTGAAACATCTCTACAGATGGTGACTGCAGCCATGAAATTCTGGAAAACATTTTAAACATCAAAGACATCACATTGTCAAAGGTCCATATAGCCAAAGCTATGATTTTTGAAGTTGTAACATATGGCTTTGGGAGGTGGACTATAAGTAAGGCTGTGCACCAGAAAAACCTATGCTTTTGAACTGTGGCATTGGAGAAAAATATTGAGATTTTGATGGACTACAGGAAGATCAAATCAGTTAATACTTAAAAAAAAAAAAAAAAACTCAAACTATTAACTGAAAGGTCTGACAGTAAAACTAAAACCTAATTACTGTGGTCACATAATGTGAGGACAGAATTTATTAGAGAAGACACTGACAAGGAGAAAGGCAGATGGCAAAATAAGGAGGGGGTGGCAGATGTTAAGATGGGTGGACAGCATTATTGAAATAATAAATATGAATATGCAAGTCCTTGGAAACAGCTGTTGACAGACAAGTCTGGAATGCTGAAGTCCTTGAGGTCATAAAGAGTCAGAGTTGAATAACTGACTAAACAACAAGTGGTACACTGAATATCTCAAGAGAGTGAAACCAGTATGAATATATTATTGTGGCCATTGTTCATGCTGGCACATCCTTTGGTACCTTGCTATACTGCTGAAGCAGACTAAATCATTTCATTAGAAACATTCACATAATGTTTAGCATTGAAGGAGAGTATCACTACAGCTGTGCTACAGAATTCCACTAGGGGCCAGTGCTTTTCAATTCTATGTCAAAATATGTCTTGAATCACCATTTCCATTTCACATGTACACATCTTCTATCTTTACCACATATCTGTAACAAAGGAATTTGCAGCAGGGTCCATATCCTATTCTTCTTTCATAAGTTCAGTTGTTAGCATGGTCTTTAAAATAATAAAATACCATATACTGTATTTAATGGATCTTCTTTCAAGTTATTACTGACTGCATAACATCCTGTACTTATAGGTAACATTTTTAAATAACTGCTTTGATGCATGGAAATTAAAAAATAATTGAAAAAAAACAGGAAGTTTGCAAATTACCATTGGGGTAAGTGGGGAGAAATGACCTTGCCATTTATCAAATATTTTTTAACAGTTTATTACATAAAGCTTTTTTACTTTGCATAAAAACAATCAAGGAAATATAGCAGGGGAAAAATATTCCATACCATGTAATTCTTGTATCATTTCCTGTAGCTAGTGTAAATGGGGACTGATTTTCACAAAAACATTGGAAGGCTTTAGAGCTTTCAAAACATTCTAGAAGAAATCTAAAGTAAAATGAAACATTATGAAATTCTATATCCCATTCTTTAGAGCAACTACATATTACTGGATAGGTATTTTCCTGTTTGCTTCCTAAATTTGCAGTTTGAGAATAGCTTTTAAGAACAGTACCTGGAGGCTAAGAAGCTTACGTTATTAATTCTCACAAATCATCTGACACGTTGATGTCTTTCTGTTCATCCTGATGCATTATATGACCTTCATATTCCACTGAACCACTGCATGAAATGAACCAAATAACCTGTCTTTTAATCCAAACTAGGTAAGTGCAAGGTCACAATGATTGATACTGCAATGTTCTTCAAGAAATACGAGTTGAATCAATTTCTGCTTAACATACCATTTGTAAGCCATTTAATTTTACAGTGCCAGATGGAACAGCAATCTGTATATAAAGTACATAAAGAAACCTCTTAAGAGATAAAAAGCTACTGCAAATCTATTTTCAAAATAATATCTTAACCTCGCATTATTGGTACTAAAATATCAATAAAAATCGGATTAAATCTGGAATAGGTAATTTATTTTATACCATAGTGATGCAGTGTTATAATTCAAGCACTTCGGTGCATGGTAGGGCTTTCATTAAATACTTTTTCCTACTGCTTTCTGCTTCTTCAGATACAATATGAAACTTGTATGGAATATAAAAAGGAAGGAAAGAAAAGCCTAACGTATAATTTGTCTCTAAATCAAACAATAATTAAATACAATTTGAATCGGTTTAAGCCACAGAATATATCAAAGCTTAAAGTTTTCTTACTTTGCACAGTAAAAACTAACTGAAAAGAAAAGCTCACCATTGCCAGCTCGTAAATATAAACAGATAAACAGACTGCTCTCTGTCAGTTTTGTAGTTTGATCTGTAAACTTCTATTTTAGCTTTAGTAGCATAACTACAGCAGTTTTACTTTCTATGAACATGTCATGTTCAGAGAAACTATGTCAAACTTAATGATATTACTGAAGTAAAAATGCTCCATATGTCATTATGAATCCATAAGCACCACTGAGGGGGGGGGGGGGGAGTTCAACCAACTAATACTCAAATAAAACAGAAAGTTCAGAATGTACCATGTGAAGTCATTTAACAGAGGCAATAATGCATGTAAATAAATCTACTGTGCAGCAGTTTGTAAGTGTGGGGCACATTCTAAATAAATCAAAACATTTATGAAATGAGAGTTCTACAGCAACCAGTAAGAAAGTTTTCTATAAAGATCAGGGAATTGGACACATTGAATGCACTCTACTTATAACTGACATAGGGTCACAGAATCATAGGAAGTTACTATGCTATTGGCCCTGAGGCCCTTACAAGCCTAGCCAAGAATTTAGCCCATGTTCCGACAAGTCAGAACCTGATGCCCCTTTCCAGCAGGGACACAGGGGGAATCCCAGGAGTGTATTCTCTGTTCCTCATCCAGTTATCCAGGTTGCGCTTAAAAAAGGATAATGAGGTACTCTGCTTGACGTGGAGAGGGAGTCTATTCCACAGAAGGGGGAGTCTCTGGGGAACAAATCCTATGTCACATACCAGGTTGAGGTCTCACATGCAGGTTACTCGAGTAGAGGTAGATTTGCAGATATGCAGCAGTCCCATCAAGATGGGGTCTGTGATTGCTTTGTATACCAGACAGAGGTCAATCACCTCTGAGGAGTCTGTATGAGACTGAATAGAGGGACATGGCTTTTAGCCTATCTGTGTAGGGTAGATGTTTGAGGCCCTTCAGCTGCTGCATGTGCTTTGTGAGGTACATGCTGAAAGGGGCATTGTACTCAATAATGGGTCTTATAAGGGAAGAATATAGGGATGTTATGATCTCCTTGTTTCTGGAGGAGACACCCTTCCTAATGAAGTGGACGATTTAGAAAGCTTTTCATACAATGGAGGAAATATGGTGGTCAAATCTCAGGTTGCTATCAACCTGGGTGCCCAAGACCCTCACGACTGATCACATGCTTAGGACCTTGTTATTAATGTGATCATTTGTGGGGATGTCACTCTCTCCAAGGGGGAAGATGATGCATTTTTTGGCATTCAATTTGATGCCATGTTTCTGGCACCAGTCATTTGTTTGGGTGAGACCCTCTTGGAGGATGTCCACATCACTAGGGGAATTGATGACAGTGCCCAGCTTGCAGTCATTTGCAAACTTGGTGAGCCATAGCCAAGTGGCTTTGGCCTGCACCTCAGAAAAGTATATCCCAACCAACAGAGGCCCCAAGACTGATCCCTGGGGCATACCAATTGTTACAGGTCTACTGCTTGCGTTGGCTTCCCCAATTTTGACTAGGACGGTTCTATAAGTGAGCCAGTTTGTTACCCATTTGGTAATATACGGATTGATGCCTAGTTGAAAGAGTTTATCTATTATACCCAAGTGGAAAATAGTATTGAAAGCTTTGTCCAGGTCAAGGTAGGTGGTGTGCATTGTCTTCTCCTCGTCCATGGCTTTGATAACTGCCTCAAAGAAGTTGACCAAATTTAACAGGCATAACGTCCCCTTGATGAAACCAAACTGTTGGGATCAAGTGTTTGGAGGTTGCCAATGCCCTTGTTAATGACGTCCATGACAATCCATGTCATGGCCTTGCAGATCAGGCTAGTTAGGCTGATGAGTCTATAATTTCCTGGATCAGTGGACGTTCCACCTTTGTGCAAAGGGATGACATTGGCTGTCCTCCACTCTGTTGGGACAATGCCGGTACTCAGACTTTGGTTGAATAGGGTGCCTAATGGTGCTGCAAGTTCCTGCTTGAGTTCATGCAGGATGCAGCCTGGGATGTTATCAGATCCCATGCAGGCCGTACTTTTTGCCTTTGAGGGTAGTGATGACTTGCTTCCTAGAGATAAGGGATGGGAGCAGGTGCTGTGGATGTCCTGACTTACTGATGGGGACAGAGGGGTGAAGTTTTTGCTGAACCTGTCTGCCAGCATGTTGGCTGTATCTGCAGCATTTGTGTATGAGGTGTCCTTGAACACCAGTTCTGAGCAGATCGGAGTGCTTCCTTTGAGATTGCAGACATATGTAAAGACAGGTTTATGATTGTCTTTAGTAGATACGGCCAGTTTGGACTTGAAGTTTGCTTTGGAGGATTTCACTAGTGCTCTTATTTGCTTATTCAGGCTAAGAAGAGATGGCTTACAATTAGGCACCTGCTCCTTTTTGTTCCTTTTATTACAGAGTTTATTTATTGCAGATATCCACAAGACAAATTTGCTCTTCCATGAGGATGAAGATTTTGAACTGTCTCGTACTACTGACTCCATGCAGCTATACAAATGCTTGTACAGTTTTTTGGTGTAGGTTTGGACATTTGCACAAGTTCCTATGGATGGGGAGGGGGCTGTGAAGCTGCTTATACCTTCCCTCAGGAGGTTGTAATCAGCTTTGGGGAAGTTTTTTTGTTTGACCCTAGCTGGGGGGGGGGGTGACTTCAAAAGTGACCACTTTGTGGTCGGATCTTACCAGGGAGGATGGCACTGTAGAGGTGCAGCAGTAGTTACTCATGTTGATTAGCACCAAGTCCAAGATATTATCACCTCTTGTGCAGGTGTCAACCAGCTGGCCCAAGGCATTTGCACTGATGAAATCAAGGAATATATGGGCATTTGTGTTTTGGCATGAGTAGTTCTTCCAGTTTGTGGTTGGACAGTTAAAGTCGCCCAGGATCAGGGTAAAGGGTTGAATCTTGATAGATCCAAAGAGGCCCAGATAGGTGGAGTGGGCATCTTGAGTCAAAGTTGGCAGCCTGTAGCTAGCTATGATTTGAATAGGGGGTCTTGTTAATGGTGAACTGCACCTGGAGTGTCTCCTGTATATCATACTTTTTGACCAGCCTGGAGATGTGTATGTCTTTCAATATATATTAAACTCCACCTCTGTTTGCTTTGCTGCAAGTGGTTTGGGGTCTGAATGTATGACAGGATGAGTACCCTGGTATGGGTGAGGTGCTCTCCACAGCTTTCAACCAGGTTTCTGCGACTGCACAAATGTCAGCATCTTCCAGGGTTAAGAATGCTTGCAATGAGTACAGTTTCATGTTTAGACTCCTATCATTTAGCAGCATGACCTTTAATTTGCATTTTGATGAAATTTTCATGTTGGTAGTTTTGACCTCATGGCATTGCCTAAAAAAGGCACTATGTGGGAGGCAACAGCCTTTGCCAAAAGCCTGACGTCCAAGGGCAACAGATCCAGGCCATCTCTGGCAAAGCATCATGGTCTATCGATCATGTCTTCCCAGGCAGTCAAGGTACTGAATCTCCTTTGAATGACAGCAGAAACTAAGCTAATTGTTAAAGTCAATCATTTTCTGTTTGCATTTAGGCATCATTCTGGGTAAAGGTAGAATGTTGCTTAAGGCTAAGGACATACCTGCCTGGGACACATACTCAGCGAGCTCGATCATGCCTCTCTTCATATAGTCTGGGGAGGTACATCTCAAGTCATTCACAACAAACATGGACTATGACAGAGTCATAACAGTACCTGTTGTTGAGAGACTTTAGTGCATGTGTGATATGACAGATTCTGGCACCTGACAAACAACTAACTGCGACTTTCTCCTTATCCAGCCTGGTGAGGGGAACATCTGTGTCTCTCACAATGGAGTCTCCTATGACTAATATGTTGGGTTTATGGTTAGGCCTTAGTGGCAGTGAGATACAGGTGTGTGGACTATGCATGATCTGGTGAGCTGTGGAATTCGAGTGTGTTTTTGTCTCAGAGGTCTCTTTTGTTTGGGTATGTTTCTGTTGAGGACATCCGCATATGTGGGTGTGTATTGTGTAGGCTTGGATGGTGTTTGAGGTGTGGTGCTTGTGTTGACAAACTTCTCAGTGCCAGATATACTGGCTTGTAAGGGAGACAGCAAAGTTCTTAATGTAATTGCATCTATCACAAATTGTGTTCCTAGGTGGTAGTAGTAGAGGGTTGTTAGTGTACATGAGGCAGTTGCTACATTGTCACAGGATGCCCATATCAACCAGACTGGCACATGGATATGCAAAGTGGCTTCTTCTACATTTTTTCATGGTCACTGATGGAATTTCAACTGAGAAGTATACACAGTATAAAACAGAAGGCCTAAAGGAGTCTAACAAGGGAAACCTACTCTTTGCGGCATCTTGCTTTACTAAAACACTGAAGCAAGAAGACAGTCTGTTTTGTGCTGTCAGTGTTTCAGTAAATTAACACTGGTTAGATCATGGACTGTGCCCTTGTTTGTTTTCCAATGGGCTCGAAGAAGAGGGGAAGGTGAGGTTTACATTTCCCCCTTTCTCTGAGTTTGTGCACAACCTTAAAGTTACTATATAAAGTTCAGGAGTGTGGACAGCTTGCTTTTTGTGTTTTTTATGACCTATGGAGTGCCACAGTTTTGAGCTTGTGACCTCCCAAGGCTTTAGACGTTTTAGTTTCATGTTACCATTTCTCAATTAAAAGACATGATTTTTCATACAGGATCCAGGTTAAAACAAGGAGAGAGAGAAGTGATTATAAGATGAAGCAGAATAAATGTTTTACTGTAACAAGTACCTTAAGAACGTATCTGTTACTGCTTAAGCTATGTCAACACAAAACGAAAGGCAGAGAGTAGAAAACAGTTGTTTTAAACACAAATGGTTCAAATATTCTTGACCTGGTCCTCCCCAAAATGGGTGACTGTTGCACCACCACAAGTATAGGACCCGCACTGGTTAAATCTGATCACAAATAAGTCACATTTGAAGTAGCTATAACACCCAAACCCCTCTTAGGTGAAATCAGGCTGAAATGTTTCACCAAAGCAAGTTATACCCTCCCTAAAGGATGGCATAAATAACTTCCAAGCTCCTGTTCCCATACATGACATTGACAACTATACTAAGCTACACACAAATGCCCTGTATAAACACTTATAGAAATGTATTGACACAGCTATACCTGATAGGATCAAAGCAAGGTCCTCAAGTAAAAACAAGACCTCCTGGTGGACATCTAACGTTCATAAGTTATATAACAAGAGGAAGATGTTGCTGTCTACGAATAAAAAAGAGAGGTCCCAGCCCTGGAAGAACACCCTCCTCTACTTGAACAAACAAATAAGACAACTTGTAGAATCCTCTAAGGGCAATTTCTAAAAAAAAATGGATAACCATAAGGCATTCTTTAGCTGTATCTGTAAGCTGAAAGGTAGGACCCAGACATGTGCTGAACTATCTATGGATGGTATGACACATACTGATCCTGCAAAAATTGCTAACCTATTAGCTGACAGGTTTGGTGAAAACTTCACCCCCCGTCCCCTCCAAACATTCCACAAAGCATTCCCTCTACACCTCTCCCACCATGCATCTCCAAAAAGCTAGTCATTAATGCTCTCTCTAAGGCCAAAAACACAACTTCTATGGGACAAGATGGCATCCGAGGTTGTTTTAAATGGTCTGAAACATGAGTTAGCAACTCTATTAGGTACCCTCGTCAACCACAGTGTGAATACTGGTTGTGTTCCTGCTGAATGGAAAACAGCAACTGTCAACCCCCTTCATTAAGGAGGTAGAGCAATAGACCCTGGGAACTACAGGTCCATAAGCTTAACCAACATTATCTGTAAGGCCATAGAACAAATCATCATGGACCTTATAAATAAGGATATAGGTGATCTCCAAACCCTTGATCCACCACAGTTTGGTTTTGTCAAAGGCAGGTCATGCCTGTTAAGCCTGGTGGACTTCTTTGAAAACGACACCAAAGCCATAGATGAAGCCAAATCTGTGCATACAGCCTACCCTGACTTAGCCAAGGTCTTCGACATAGTCCCACATTCGGGCATCATTAAACTCTCCCTGTTGAATATCAACCCTTATGTTGTCAGGTGGTTTGCTCAGTGGTTCACTGACAGATCACACTCAACAGACCTGTCAACAGTGGGGTTCCACAGGGTTAGTGCTGGGTCCCCTAATGTTTGGAATACACTTCTCAGAAGTTCAGGCCAAACAGTGGGGCTGTGGCTGATTAAATTTGCTGACGACTGCAAATTAGGTGCAATCATTGAATCCCCAAAGAATGTCAATATACTTTAAGAGGGACTTACACAAACCAATGACTGGTGTCAAAGCCATGGACTCAGACTCACTGCTAAAAAAATGCATCATCATCCCTTCAGTAAAAACTATATCCCTGCAGACTATCATATAAATAATAATACTCTAAGTAACAACTCAGTAGTGAGAGACTTGGGAGTGAAAGTTGACTATAGCCTAAATTTTGACCACCATCTGTCTGCTGTGGTAAGGAAGACATTCTATGTTACACACCTCATTAGCAAAGGCATTGCCTCAAGAGCAAAAGAGGTCATAACTCTCCTGTACTCCCCTCATCAGGCCAATAATTGAGTACAATGCTCCCTTTGGTATGTACCTTACCGGGCACCTGCAGCAACTTGAGAGACCTCAGAGATTTCTAACCAAGAAAATACAGGGTCTCATACATTAACAGACTGAAGACATGGTCACTGTACTCAGTAGTGTACAGACTACTTAAAAGAGACTTGTGCCTGACCTACAGAGCAATCTCAGACCCAAACCTAATGGAAATGCTGCACATCCGCAAGTCAAATGAGACAAGGGTCATCCACTCCAGGGACCTTAACCTGGCCTGCGACATAAATAGGACCTTCTGAAGACACAGACATGTCTCTCAGAGGTTGCCACTCCAATGGAATAGGCTACCAACTCACATCAAACAGATTCCCTCTATGACCCTGTTTAAGTGTACCCTGGATGACTGGATGGGAAAAGTACAGTTTTGTACCTACCATAAATGTAGATGTTCGAAGATCCACATTGCTGCAGTCCTTACATATGGGTAGTCCACTGTCCTTGGTCGGCCCGAATACCAAAGTATTAGGCTGACGTCGGTCAAGGCGCTTAAAACTGACATCAGGACGTCAGGGTACAAAAGCGCATGACCGACGTCATATCCTCAGTCTTTTCTTGCCCCAGATGTCAGAAGGCCCTAAAAAGAAAGGGCAAAGCCAAAAAACAGCAAAAAACAACCAACCACCCCTGCACTAAACATATTTACAACATTTACAACCCAAACCACACAACCACCTCTAACTACAGAGGGGAAGGAGGGAGGAATTGACTGCAGCAATGTGGATCTTCGAACATCTACATTTATGGTAGGTACAAAACTGTACTATGTTCTTCATCTCACATTGCTGCAGTCCTTACATATGGGTAGAATCCCAAAGCAGAGGTAAGGGAGGATGGCAAAACTATACAGCATTAGGAGCTGCCAAAATGCCCTGTAAAATTGCAGTGGCAAATCCAGCCCTAGATTTAGAGTAAAGTGGAAGGTGGTAATGCTTAGAGAAAGTATGCACTGAACTCCAAGTAGCTGCCTCCAAAATATCCTTAGTAGCCACCCCCCTTAAAAAAGCTGTAGAAGTGGCAGTAGCCCTAGTGGAATGAGGCCTAATCCCAGTTGGAATCTCCTTACCATGATGGGAATAACAGAAAGCAATACAAAAACCAATCCACTTAGAAATAGTTTGTTTTGAAACAGGTTTGCCCTGAGAACACAAAGCAAATGAAACAAACAACTGCTGAGACTGCCTGAACCCTTTAGTTCTGCTCAAATAATATCACAACTGTCTGTGTATATCCAAAGTGTGCAAAATCTTCTCCCCTTTATTTTGGGGGTTTGCATAAAAAGTAGGCAAATGAATAGTTTGGTTTAAAGCCACACTAGAAACCACTTTAGGCATAAAGGAAGGGTTAGTACGCAAAGACACCCTATCCTTGTTGAAAATTAAGAAAGGCTCAACCGCCATAAGGGCCTGTAATTCAGAAACCCTTCTCGCAGATGTAACGGCCAACAAAAAAGCAGTCTTCCATGATAAATATTTCAACTCGGCAGTCGCTGCAGGCTCAAAAGGTTGTAGAGTGAGTTTCTCCAACACAAAATTGAGATCCCAAGCAGGAGTAGGAGCTCTACGTGGGGGTCTTATATTCTTTGCCCCTCTAAGGAATTGCTTAAACAAAGGATGAGAAAACAATGGTGGGTCACAGTCATAGTGAGCAGAAATTGCTGCAGCATGAACCTTTATAGAGGAGAAGGACAAACCTTTGTCCAATAACTCAGTAAGGTATTGAAGAGCAACACTTAAGTTAGGTTTAGAAACATCAAAGTCCTTTGCTGTACTCCAAACTAAAAATCTCCTCCATTTATCTGCGTAAACTTTCCTTGTACTAGGCCGTCTGGCCTCCAAGATAACATTCAAAACTTGTTGTGGAAGCTGAGACCCTCCAGGGTTTAAAACCGAATATGCCAGGCTGTTAGATGTAGAGAGTGATGTTTGACATTGAGTAAATGACTGTTCTCCTGAGACAGCAGGTGTGGAATCGAAGGCAAAGGCCATGGAGGCTCCCATACCAGACTTCTCAGTAATGGGTACCAGTGCTGTCGAGGCCAATCCGGAGCTATTAAAATCATGGTTGGCTTGTCCTATCTGACCTTTAGGAGTACCTTTGGGAGGAGAGGCAGTGGTGGAAAGGCATACACGTGAAGATTGCTCCAATTGAATGAGAGAGCATCCACTTTCCAAGCTGTGGGATGAAACCTTTTCGTGCAAAACTTTGGCAGCTGGTAATTTAGTGGAGAAGCGAACAGATCTATGCCTGGAGTTCCCCATAACACTGTCAATTTTTGAAATACATGAGGATCCAATTTCCACTCGTGGGGATCCATAATTTGTCTGCTCAACACATCTGCTAAGGAGTTCTGTGCTCCTGGCAGAAACCTTGCTTGAAGATTTAGCTGCAAACTGAGAGCAGTCTCCCACAAAATCATTGCTTGTCTGCATAGAGGATATGAATGTGTCCCCCCTTGCTTGTTGATGTACCACATGACAGTTGTGTTGTCTGTTTGAATCAACACCTGTCCTGGAAGAAGTAAATCCTTGAAAGCTATCAATGCAAATTGGACTGCTAACATCTCCTTCAAGTTGATATGTAAATGTTGAAGTCTGGCAGGCCACGTGTCTTGTATCCATTTTCCATTTAGATGAGCTCCCCAAGCTTTGTCTGAGGCATCTGTCGTTAGAATCTGACTCGCCTCTGGTCAGGTCACAGAGAGTCCCTTGTTTAGGTGACATTCCTGAGCCCACCACAAAAATTCCTTTTGAATGCAAGGTATTATCTGAATGACAGTGTCCATATCTTGGCAGTGTTGCGTCCATACATTTTGAGATACCATTGTAGCTTCCTCATATGCAGTTTGGCATTGGGAAGTACCAGAATACAAGATGCCATGAACCCCAAGGCTTGAAGGACTGTCCTTGCAGTCAGCCTGGACTGACGAGACAATTGATGGAAATAAAGAGAAAGATTCTTTTGTTTGTCCGGGGTTAAAAAGGCCATCTGGGATGCTGTATTCAGTCTCACACCCAGAAAGCACATGTCCTGAGAGGGTACTAGACTGGACTTTATTTCGTTCACAGAATACCCTAGGCATCTTAACACTGCCATCACATACTGTAAATGATGAAGAAGTTTGTCCTTTCCTTGAGCCAGAATCAGGCAATCGTCCAAATAAGGATAGATTTGTATTCCTCTTAGCCTGAAGAAAGCCACCACTGGAGCCAGAACCTTCGTGAACAATCTGGGCGCAGTAGATAAGCCAAAGGGCAATGCAGAGAACTGATAATGAAAAGTCCCAGCCCGAAAACGCAGATACTTCCTGCAACTGGGCCTGATAGGAACATGAAGGTAAGCCTCCTTGAGATCCAGAGTCACCATCCAGTGATCTTTGCCCAGCAGAGGTAAAAGCTGTTGTAACGTCAACATTTTGAACTTGGGAATGTCCAGATATGTGTTGAGGATAGATAAGTCCAAAATGGGTCTCCACGTGTCCCCTTTCTTTGGTACTAGAAACAGGCGAGAATAAAATCCTTGGCCCACTTCTGGCAGAGGGACCGGTTGTATAGCTCCTATTTGAAGTAGAAGAGAAATTTGGTTGTGAGCCTCTAGTCTTTGCTGAGGAGGAACGTCTGGCATGCCTTTGAAAGGAGGTAAGGTATGGAAATAAAACTTGTAACCTCGGTGTATGATATCCAGTACCCATTTGTCTTGGGTAATTAAAATCCAATTTTCCTTGAAAAGTGCCAACCTTCCTCCCAAAGGTGCTGCCAGGCAAGAGGGATCTGGCAGCTGAAAAGTAGGTCATTGGGCCTGTTTACGAAAGGACTGGCCCCTACCCTCACTCGAAGATTGTGCAGGTGAACTCCCTGTTCTAGGTCTGAAGGAACTCTGAGCTCTGCCCCTACCATGTCTAGATCTACCCCTAGACTGAGAATCATAAGAAGGATACGTCCACCCCTTAGCAGGCCAATTCCTACTAAACTTTGGAGGCTGAACTTGCAAAAAATCCTTAACAGTCTGCATAGACTTAGCCTTGTCCTCCATTTTCTTCAAGACTGATTCCACAGGTGGACCAAACAACACTTCAGACTGCAAAGGAGCATCCAAAATCCTTGTTTTAACATGGTCAGAAAAATTCTGATCCTTCAGCCAGGCGTGCCTGCGAAGAACTGAACCAGTGGCAGCCACCCTAGATGAGGCCTGCACAGCATCAAAACCACATTGTAAAGAATGCTTACCAACCTGCTCAGAGACATGCACCAAATCTTGTAATTCTTTACACTCAATGCCTTCTGCCAGAGCATCCACCTTAGATTTCAATTGAGAAAGAAGAAAGTTTTGATATTTCAACATATGAAACTGGCAATTCAAAGCCCTCATTGCTAAGGTAGAAGAAGTATAGACCTTCTTTCCCCATCTATCCAAAGCTCTGGCCTCTTTATCTAGAGGAACCGGATTTTTTTACAACAGAGGCCTTGACACCCTTGGGTCCCTGACTAATAGTTTCTGGGTCCGCCCTAGGACTCTTATAAAGATATTTATGAGCCTCAGGCACCCTGTAATACCTATCTGGTTTAACAGGCGCAGGAGGCAGAGAATCAGGATTGCGAAGCCTCTGAAAACACATCCTGCACAACATCCAGAACAGGTGGTATAGCTAAGGGCCTATGTTGAGGTAAAAGCAAAATTCCCTAAGCCTTTTCCGAGAATCAGAGAAGTCTTGACCTTCCCACTTAAAATGCTCCCTCATAGAGTGAAGTGTCTCTGAAAAGAAAAATCCTCTGGAGGAGAAGCAGAAGGAGTGGAATCTTCTGCATCAGAATCAGAATAAGGAGAGTACTCCTGCAAGTCTTCAGTCAAGACTCTGAAACATCTGAAGCCTGTTCAAAACTTCCCAACTCTGGCTCCACCCTAGGCCTCTTATCAGGAGGGGGCAAAGAACCTCTAATTAGAGTAATCAAATCTTCTGCCATTTTAAGCATGTGCTTCTTAGGCACAGACCCTGCTGAACTAGGAGTGACACCAACAGAAGCTAAACCTGGCCTGCCCCTGGGAGAAGCCTTGGAAACAGAAGGAGAAGGCCTAACCACCCTGGGAAGGGAGGGGAGTACAGTAACCTGAGAAGCCCCTTCAGCCTGCCCTGCCTCAAGAGAGGCCACATCCTGCAAAATTAATGTCTCCCCCTGAGACTCTAAAGAAGTCTCCGTCGGACCCACCGGTTCCACTGAAGCCTCTAAAGAACCGGCGTCCGGAACGGATGACTCATCTTGCCTGGGCTTAACTGTTTTGTCTTTGCGCTTCTTCGTGGAAGCGGGCGCCGGAGAATCCGAAGGCATATTATAATTGCACCGCCATCAAGACCAGCCTAGCACAATCTAACCTTCGCTTAATAGTGCGCTTATTGAACCTAGCACAAAAGCGACACCCAACTACGTCGTGCTCAGGCCCCAAGCAAGGAATGCACAAAGAATGATAATCCCTATGCGGTATCTGTTTCCCACAAGAAATACAATTATTCACTTTTTCTGACATCCGGTACTACACTGAGGCAAGAAAAAAACAAAATAATCCCCAACGGGGTACTTAGCCAACTTGGATTCGGTCTGAAACTCCGAACTCGAAAAATTTCAAAACGCCGAACGGCACTTGCAACGCTGCTTCTGCATCGGACCATGCGGCAAAAAAGACTGAGGATATGACGTCGGTCATGCGCTTTTGTACCCTGACGTCCTGATGTCAGTTTTAAGCGCCTTGACCGATGTCAGCCTAATACTTTGGTATTCGGGCCGACCGAGGACAGCGGACTACCCATATGTAAGGACTGCAGCAATGTGAGATGAAGAACATCTGTAAATTCTTTCCACTGATTTCACCTATGACCCTCCTAGATATGGGCAGTTGTTGTTAACTAAGATTTTGCGTTTAGGCATGATGCTTATATTGGGTTTCTCTAGTATTATACTGGGTACACACAGCTAGGCTTATAAAAACCTTAGGGTCAATAGCCTAGTAACAGCTATGAACCTAAATGTCATGAAAAACTGTGTATAAACAATATGAATATGATAGTAATGGGTATTATTGTATAGGAAATCGACAAACACTAATGCAAGTACAATTATACCTTAAGAAAATACATTACAAAAACATTGTTTTATGCCTGTCTAATTTTTTTTTTCACTCCATACAAAACTTCCTCAGAAAGTGATCCTGAGAGGTGTATCACTGTTAGTTGTATTAATGTAAATCAATACAACTAGAAACACTTTGAGTAGTCATTGGGTTTGCCATTTTCCATCCAATGTTGTTCGACTATGAAGTTAGTGGGATGTGCGGGCCAGGCCTCCTTTCACATGAGGGATGTAAGGGATTTGTTTCTGTGCAAAAATAAATAAAATAAAATCCATAAATAAATACAATAAATTAATAAATGAAAAAGTGTATCCCTGAAAGTGGTTTTCAGTGATATGGTTCTCATTGAAATTACCAACAGTGATTCATTCTGGATCCCTCAGAAACATGATCCCATGCATTCACAACTACTTCTGTGAAAAATGTCTCTTCAAATTACTCCTGAGATGTTAACCCTATGTCTTTACACTATAGGTTCATTGGTTCATAGGTTCATACTAGGCTATCTGCCCTAGGGCATTTATAAGCCTAGCCAGAGTTGTGTGGCTTTCACCACCCCTTAGGTTGAAGAATACTATACCCATTAGTTTGCCGTGCCTCTGTCCAGCAGTGATACAGAGATGATCCCCGGGGTAAACCTACGATCTCCCATCCACTGGTCAAGATTCCTCTTGAACAGAGCCAGCGAGGTGCTCTGTCTCACATGGACCGGATTTCTGTTCCACAGCATAGGAAGTCTCTGGGTGATGAATCTGTCCCTCCAGCACGTCCTATTTATATCCGTGTTGAGGTTTAAGTCTCTTGCTCTTGTGGCTCTGGTGGATTTGGATTTTGTGAGGTGGAGCATGTCCATTAATTCCAGGTTGGACATGGCCTTGTATGTCAGGCACAGGTCACCTCTGAGCAGACGGTATGTGACTGAATAGAGCTGGAGTTTCTTCAGTCGGGCAGCATATGGCATATTTTTGAGCCCCTTTATCCTTTTGGTGAGGAACTTTTGGGGTCTTTCCAATTGCTGCAGGTGTCGGGTAAGATACATTCCGAATGGGGCATTCTACTCAATCATTGGTCTGATAAGTGAAAAGTACAGGGGAACAATGACCTCCCTTGATCTGGATGTGAATCCCTTCATAATCAGGTGGGCAATGTAGAAGGTCCTCCTAACCACTTTGGCAATGTGAGTGTCAAAAGAGAGGTTACTGTCAACTTGGGTCCCCAGGTCCCTGATAACCTCTTCTGTGCTTAATGGATTGCCACCTATGTGGTAACTTGGGGTTACCTTGTTTTTACCAAAGGGTATGACTATACATTTTTTGGCGTTTAGCTTAAGGCCATGGCTCTGGCACCAGTTATCCATTTCTATGAGACCTCTCTGAAGGATATCTGTGTCTGATGGATTTTCAACTATGGCCCAGTTTGCAGTCATCTGCAAACTTTGTCAGCCACAATCCACCTATGTTTGCCTGCACTTCTGAAAAGTAGATGCCGAACAAGAGGGGCCCAGGACTGAGCCCTGTGGGACACCGCCAGACCGCTTGAGTCTGACATGGCACCAGCAACTCTAACCCTGTGGGTTCTGTCCTTGAGCCAGTTTGCAACCCATCTTGTGACATATGGGTTTACATTTAAGCTGGTGAGCTTTTCTATGATACCCGACTGGGGTATTGTGTCGAAAGCTTTTGCAAGGTCAAGGTAGGCTGTGTGAACTGCCTTACCCTCATCAATGGCCTTGGTGACTGTTTCAAAAAAGTCGACCAAGTTCAAGAGGCATGATCTGCCCTTGACAAAGCCGAATTGGGTAGGATCAAATGTCTGTAGATCCCCTATGTCTTTATTTATGAGTTCCATTATGATCCTCTCCATAGCTTTGCAGACCAGGCTTGTTAAGCTTATGGGGCGGTAATTACCAGGGTCCGTAGAAGCACCGCCTTTGTGGAGTGGGACCACAGTTGCCGTACGCCACTCTTTGGGTACGTATCCTGTGGTAAGGCTAAGATTAAGTAGCAGCCTTATGTGTGGGTTTAGTTCCTCATTGAGTTCGTGTAGCACACAGCCGGGGACACCATCCGGTCCCATTGATGCTGTGTTTTTAGCTTTAGAGAGAGCAGCTCTCACCTGGGCATTTGAGATGATTGGGAGGCTACACTCTGCTGGGATAGATATTTCTCCTTTTGGGGGGGGAGGGAGGGGAGAAATTTTCACTGAACCTGTCTGCCAGTATGTTTGCAATGTCTGTGGGTTCAGTGATTTTTGTATCATTTTGGACTAATTCTGAGCATATCTGGGAGTTTCCACCCAGATTTCTAACATAGCTAAAGAAGGCCTTATGATTGTCTTTTCAGTCCTTGACGATTTTTCTCTCAAAGTTGGCCTTGGATGATTTTATGATTGATCGTAGTTTTTTACTAGTATTGATCAGAAATGTCTTCCCTTTTAGGGATTTTGCTCTATCTTGTAGTAGCTTTCTCCTCTTGTTGTAAAGTTTGTTTATGGCTGGGGTCCACCAGATCGGGTGCTTGCCTTTAGTGGAAAGGGTCTTGATTTTATTTGGGATTGCTTGATCCATGCAATCCTGGAGGTGCTCGTAGAAAGCATTTGTAAGGTATTCAGCAGCGTGGGTTGTGGTTTCCAATGGCTCAGGGGCCTTGAAGGATACCACACCAGTCTTAAGTGTGAAGTTGGCTTTTGAGAAGTTCTTCACTGTGGTCTTTTTTGTTGGGGTGGGGCGGGATGTGGATCTCCAGTGAGATTAGTTTATGGTCTGATCTCACCAATGAGGGATATACTTCCGATGTGGAGCATTTTGTCCCCATGTTTGTGATGATCAGGTCTAGTATATTTTCACCTCTTGTGGGAATGGTGACAAGTTGTTCCATAGCATTTGAGTTTATGAACTCCAGGAACCTTTGGGCTAGGGTATTGGGGCTTGAGTAATGTTCCCAGTCTATGTTTGGGTAGTTGAAGTCACCCAATATGATGGTGTTTGGAGAGACATTTATACTCTCCAGTGTCTTCAGGAAGGCTGTGTGGGGTTCCTGAGTTTGAGAGGGTGACCTGTAACATGCTACAAACTGTAGAGCAGTTTTGCCTATGGTTAATTGCACCTGAATGGTCTCTGATGTGTCGTGAGTTGCCACCAGCCTGGAGGTGTGGGTATCCTTGATGAATATGGATACACCCCCTCCTTTTGTGGTACGGTCCTTGTACTGTCCTTCTCTTTACAAAAAACAGGTTGCAGTATTAGGCTTGTCTCACTCTCAAGATACTTTAATTCTCTTTTACCTAATTTAAAAGATTTCCCTCCAGCTGAAGTGTTTTCCGTACCAACCTGGAGTTAAAAGCTATTATCCTATACCAAAAGTTTGGTAGCATCAGCAAAATGTGCATGGTATAGGTACCGAGGCAGCACAAATTATGCCCACTAGTTTTTCGGTGTCCCTAGCTAGAAAAGCATATCTGTTTTATTTTATGTCTGCCCTACTTTAAATCAATTTATTTTCAAGCATTTGCCTTTCTTGTACGTCTCCTTGTTTGTCATCATTACTATGAATTATTTGCATTCATGTCATGTACCAGAAATGTGCCGTCATGTATTTGGGCAAACACATACTGTGTTCATGCAAAATCCATCTTTGCTAACTTACATCAATGCTATGATAATCTTTATCTTTTGATCTTGTAAGGAGTACATATAACCTTCATTTGTATTCTGGCACAGATTAGGTACAATTTCTGCTGCCTTCCTCTGGCCAAATTACATTATGTCATTGTTGGGGCACACATGCAGTATTTGTCACTGCACAGCATGGCAGATCTAGTTTCACTAACTGTCAGCACTATGAATAAACTCAGCACTCACAGGTAACCTTCTCACACAAACTGCCATTGCTCAGATCACATATATAATTCTCTCTGATCCCTTTGCATTTTTTATTTTCAGTATTTCTCTCTTGCCATTTAGTCTTCCCACATTTTTTTTCACTTAGATACAATATCTTGAATTTCTTTTTTGGGAATCAGCCTGCGACACATTGCACCAACCTTTTTATTAAATTTGCAACACTGTCTGGACTGCATATGCTGCTTCCCTCTGTTTATTCATCATTCATTTATTCTTGTTTGCTTGTTGAAGTGCCATTTTCAGATAAGCTTCAGACAGACTACAATTGAATTACAGTAGAAAATTTCACCCTAGTTTTATACATGCATACATATGTGCATGCATAGAGAGACGCACACACCCATCCCTGGAATAGGATGCATGCGTATCAGAAGTGCATAATATAATGTGTTTGACATGAATTGAAAAAGCCATGCTGTCTAGACAAATACCTGCTCTCTAGGTTACAATGGTAGATTGCATTAAGCCGACTCTCCTCAGCTGTTTCCGACTTCCCTCATCTTCAGCTCTTATTGCTCTCCCTATATACCCTTCATGTTCTCTTCCTTAGCTGAAGTACCTCTACCTTTTCCCCAAAATTAACTCTTCAGATTAACCATACACTCATACCTTTTGTCCACCGACTTCACAATCAGTAACTAGCCCTTATCAAAACTATGTCTAGAAGTCATCCTCTATGACTATAAATTCTATGCAAAATCTTTTCTTTTCACTTACCCCGTTTTCCCCATCTCTCTTACTTCAAATCCTATATTCATACAAATTTGATAAATGTCTCTAACCCTTGTCCTGTCATAACAGACAGCCCATCTGTCTGTCATGCATACATTTGTCTGTGATACAATATGCTTTGTACACTTTAAACTGAGCTGTACAATTTGCTGTACTTTTACCACCGTTACTTCTGTAGACTGCAGATTTTGCTATTCTAAATGCACTTCTAGTTTATCATCTTTAGTGAAATTGTAAATGTAAATGTCATTTACTGAATGTTTTTCTCCAGGCTTCCACTGAAAATGGGATTTGTCCCGTCAGACTTACCTGATAAATAGAGAAATAAATAATAATAATGAATTCATGCACTGCACAAATTGCACTGTTGAATATACGCATGCATGAGCACTTCATTTCATAAGGCACATCCATTTCTACAGAGCATGCATAAGTCTCAAACTACCAGTGGTAGTGTAAAAGTCATCAGCCTTTAGCAGGCAGTTATATCCCCCAACCTTGAAACAATCTACACACTTGTTCTTAAATGCATCGGTCTTTTCTAGATATTATAAAAGGGCTTAACAAAAACATTTAACCATTAACTACCTATTATGCATGTGAGGTTACTTAAACTGCTATGTGTATGTCATTTTCTAGAATTTGCACATAGCCACATATTATTTAGTTTTGCTTGCATAACTCTCTGAACAAATACAATACATAACACAAGTGTGTACTTAATCAGTTTGCCATAATGTGTGTGTGTGTATCATATACTGTATGTACTCTCACTTCCATCTCCACTAAGTGTTTTTAGTATACTAACATCAGAGTTTCCTCATGTATAAATGAGGACTGTTTACTAGAGATAAGTCTGTTGAAATACAACAGATAACACAGAGTATTATAACTGTCTTAACAATTATAACCAAGTCATTAATGTATTCGAGAAATTCATCTTGAGACTGAAGCTTGATAGGACCTATCATAATTCTTTTTAATATACAGGAAGTTTTAGCAGCCCTTGTCTACTACCAGTAAAAAAGTTTAGGAGTGTGAATAAGAAAGTTATCACACACTTTGTGTCACCACAAATGTCAGCAAGAATCAAAGTATACCAGTTATCAATGATCAGTTTTAAAGGCTGTATGATGCCTTGTTCTGCCATGTTTTTGTTGTGAGGTTGGACTAAGTGTGCGACATCTTTCAAACTAGGTTTCTCATACAGTTTTGTGGTGGCTGCTATCTGCATGGCAGTGTGATCCGCTGTAATAACAAGGGTCATATATATGAACCTCACCGTAAGAAGTTTGCAATACCCATGGATCTTATGTATGAACTTCACTGTAAGAAGCTTGCGATACCCAAAGATCTCATGTTTTTACCTCACTGTAAGAAGCTTGTAATACCCAGAGATCTCATGTATAAACCTTGCTGTAAGAAGCTTGTGATATCCAGGGATCTCATGTATGAACCTCGCTGTAAGAAGCTTGTGATATCCAGGGATCTCATGTATGAACCTCACTATAAGAAGCTTGCAATATCCATGGATCTCATGTATGAACCTCACTGTAAGAAGCTTGTGATATCCAGGGATCTCATGTATGAACCTCGCTGTAAGAAGCTTGCGCTATCCAGAGATCTCATGTATGAACCTCGCTGTAAGAAGCTTGTGATATCCAGGATCTCATGTATGAACCTCGCTGTAAGAAGCTTGCGATATCCAGGGATCTCATGTATGAACCTCGCTGTAAGAAGCTTGTGATATCCAGGGATCTTATGTATGAACCTCACTGTAAGAAGCTTGTAATACTCAAAGATCTCATGTATGAACCTCGCTGTAAGAAGTTTGCGATATCCAGGGATTTCATGTATGAACCAGACAAAAAAAGGGATATTCTGATATCAAGTTTAGAGCATAATCAGCAAACTGCATGTATTACAAATAAATTAATAAATAAAAGCAATATAGGTTCAAGTTGGGGAAGGAAAAAAAAGAGAAATGTGATTAAGGAACAGCAAACTATTCTCTTGGTGAAAAAAATGACTTTCAGTTATTATGAAGCTGTAACTTATTCTTTGTTTTAAAAATGGACTGAACTCTGTAGTCTGGATATCATCTGGAAGCATTTGTTTTTTTTTTTTTTTTTTATCTCAGAGAAGACTATACGACAAGAAAAATTCTAAATCCAAATGGCTTTGAACTCCTTGCTGACAGGATGACACCAAAACCATAGGCTTCTTCTTGCCTTCTTGGTATTTAGATATTTGCCTGTGTCAGACTGTGGAGGTATCCCCAATGCTCTGGCCAAATTCCCCCAGAGTAGTATAAATACCACCTTGGGTCTCCCCTGAAAAGAGGCTACTACCCTAGTTGGACTAACCTGTCAATAAATGTTAAATAAATAAATCAAATAAATTGAGAACTATGCATACCTGGCTACACTGAAGCCTGCATTTTAGGAAGACAGACATTTTACTGCTGGCACGATCTAGCAGTTTTACTTTTACATATAACAACTCTGGGAACTATATGAAACATCGGCTCAAATTTATAGAGGTAAATGCTGGTCGATAAAGACAGGAGCACTGCACTATGGTTATTGAGAACTGCCAGCTTTATGCCTGGAATGAAGGTGGGTGATTTTCACAGTAATTATTTGAGCTGGCAGGAATAATAAAAAGGATCTGTCTAGATCACTGTAGACACAAGTCAGTCTCCAAAAATCAGTTAATACAGCTTTAAATTCAATCCATCTACCAAACTACTTCATGAATTAACTTGATGAGTAAATTATACGGAACACATACAGTGCTAATGAAGGTTGAATGGCATGAAACATTACTTGTCAACACTATATTGATTTTTAGATGGCTGGTAAAAACCTAGCAATTCAGAGTTTGAAAAGCTGTCTGGCATTTTCTTGCCATTTTTTAACAATTCAGTATGCTGACATGCCATGTTTTATAGTACTAGCACATATTATTCACAAATCTATTTGTTTATTAACTGTTGTTTGCTGACAGGTCCAAATGGGCTGAGCCTAATTACAGTGGAAATGTAAGCAAATCTCAAAATCACAGAAATATTCACACATATAGAAATACAGAGACAGCAGTGGTGGTGCTGCGGTAGCATTGCCGCCTCACAGTAAGACGCTGTCCGGTTCGATTCTCAGCTAGAGCGTCTTCTGCATGGAGATATGCATGAATGGGCATACCTTCGTTGAAGGTTGTGTGTCAGGGCTGTAACCCGACACGTAAAAATCAACTACCAATCATTAGCGGACCGGAGTTCTGCTGTGGTGACCCCTCACCGGGAAAAGCCGAAAGACACAAACAAACAAACAAATAGAAATACAGAGACAAAGAACACAGGTATAAGGAGTGACAGCTGAATAATTCTTACAAAGTATCACCTATTATTTGATGTTTACTGCATCATTTATGATAAATGATCCAATAAAATACAGAGCAGCACTCTAGAATGAGTATCTATTTTATTTTAAGCAGGAAAGTAGGCAGATCTGAGGATCATGTTCAGTTGTAAATAGAGATAAAAAGCACAAACAGTCGTCATTTACAAAATCTAAAGGACTCAGATCTTTGATTGGGTCACTGCACTATGATTGAATGCCAGTACTTCAATGTGCAATTATACCGAAGTGCTTTGGTTGATGTACTGATCTTCTGAATTTTGTTTTTATATACATTCCTACAACTGTGCAGAATTTAAAATGCTTCCAGTGTTCTGAAACATTATGGGGTAATAATGGTATGGAGACGTTATTTATTGGTATGTTGTGGGGGACTTTAATTTTGAAGCACTGTATTGGGCAGTGATGGTGTCTGTACAGGATTGCTGGACTGTGTGGGTAGGGGCAGTTTTTTCCTTATTGTACCATATTGTGATACCAGAATTTATACACAAGTCAAGGGGTGGTGGGGTCACAGCCCTCCACACTGCTATGCAAGGTGGCTTGCCTCCTCGCAAAAAAGCACTTTTTATTTCTTATTTCATTGTACTGGAAGTCAGGGAACTGTGTTTGATAGACTGATTCGCAATGATCTGATGAACTGTCAGAAATGCATCTGTTCAAAAACAGGTTATGCTCATAAGCAAGGTAAAAGGGACAATACATTTCTAGGCCCTTCGGTAGGAGTCTCATTATGTATAGGTCTCTAATTACATACACTCTGAAAAAGTTACATTTATTTCCTTTACTGTGACAATACACTTTGTATCACATAACTAAATCTCAACAGAACAATTGCCTATATTTTGTGTCTTTAGAACTGTAGAGGTTTTCTGTAACTGTCTCACAATAATTCTCAGTTCTTTTCCATTAAAGTCTACAAAGCTGTAATTCTTCCTGATTCAGACCAAATTTAAATGCAATTCATATTTACACAAAAAGAAACATATGTGATCAAACTAGTGCCCATTTTTCATATGTTCTTACATAAATGCGTGTAGTAATAAATAATTTTAACCATAATGCATATACAAGATATGCATGCTTTAATTTTCATAAACTATGTCAGGAGCACTTTTAATGGTCTCTCTTTAAGATGAAAGCAAGGCTGCAATTTTCTGTGAAGTAGGTCAGGAAAAAGTATCGCTTAAAACCTCTGAAGAAGAAGAAAGCAGGACAAAGTAGCAGGACACTACTGGTATTACAGATAGGAAGTTTGATATCAGATGGCAGCTGATCAAAGCCAAATATTTTTTTTCAAATTTATAAGCTACAGTAAAACATTAATATCAAAGTGAAGTAGGCACCTTTTGTTGATCTTCAATTTACTTGCCTAGTACTTATACATGAGAGGTCCCTAAATGACTTGGCTTGCTTTGATAGTGTATGCTGTACAGCAGCCATTTGTGAAAAATCAGCAGCCTTCCATCTCAAGATATAATGAAAGATTAATGGTTAGGCATTATATTACACTTCTGTGTTTTATAAGTCAGAAATCACTGTGTAGTACACTGCTAGCAGGTAATGTAAACCAAAAAGAAATAATGTTCTGAATTTATCTCTGTACACTGTATTTACGAAAGCAGTGTGTTATTGATTAATACTGTTTAAAGCTATTACAATTACACTGTAAAAGGTCACAGTTGAAACAACGCTTTTAGGCTCAGCTTAATACCTAAAATAAACAAATAATAAATAAGCAAAAAAAATATACAATTAATTAACAAGAAAATATTGTGGCACTGCTAAGTTTCCCCATGTATGGCAACAGCAAAGGGATAAAACAGAGTAGAATGCATAGCACTGGACATCGGAGAACATAACATTAAAAAAATGCAGTTTAATTTAAAAAAAAAAGCAACACTTATGTTTTGTTGGACATGGTAACAAAAGGACACATCAATGGTGGCTATTCCTGAGATTCATGAGTAGCCATGTATTACTAGATAGTAGGACTGCAGTAAACAATAAAGTGTAAAATAGCACTGGTGGCAAAACAGAAGTCTATATAAACAGAGACATAGTTAAGCTGGTAGGTGCAGAATGCTATAACCATTACACTTTTATGTTTAATCCCTCCTCCAAGACACACACAAAGAATGTAGTAAGGTCCATCCCACCCACTGCTGTTCAGTCCACAGCACACGTCTCAGTTCTACATGCTCTCCACTCCCTTCGCAGTTCTGGTATGTTGCTCAATTACGGATACTTCCACTGTTCTCAGCAAAACACCAAGCAATATTGAAGAGTTTCTTACTTATATGAAGAGTAAGCCTGCAGAATTTACTGATTCATAAAAGTTCAAAACCTGCAAACTACTATCAGATTATGGGGCATATACCGTTAAGTGCTTCAGTGATGTGAGCATATCACTTGGTACACAGAAGTTCCAGAGAAATCAGTTTACACTATTGGGAGTCATGCAGCTGTGACAACTTCCTTTCTCTCTATGTGTTATTGATGAAACCTCCTGACATGACATGACATGATGTTAGAGATTAAAGAAAATATCAGTCAGAATTGAAGAAATACTCCTGCAAAAGTGAAGGCATATTTGCTTTCCAGAATTTCTGTTTCTCTCCATGGAAATATCCCACTGCACTTCCAGAATACCTGTGCTTCAACAACCCTGTCTCATACCTAGAAGATTTGGATCCAGAAATCTGACGTATTCCTGCTGAAATATTTGAAGAAGTTTAGGATTCTGACATGTTGCTGAGGGAGGAAGCCATAAAGGTATTTTGACTCAATTTTCTTGATGAAGAAAAGACAAAATAGCAGTACTTAAAGATATAATTACTGTTAGCCTAGATGGAATCCGTCTATTAAACACCTGTTATTAACAAGCATACAAGATCCTACATAGACTATAGATGCATATGCTAATGAGCTAAAAAAAAAAAACTAAAGAGCCAAAGACTATAAATTTAAGGACCGTGACATTCTCGTATAAGAGACACAATATGTTGTGGTACAATAAAAGATGAAATAAGGGATGGGCTTTTAAGTGAAACAGTCATGACTTCATCAAAAATACAGGGTAATTGCAGAGTGAGTGGAATTACTAGCACACAGCTAAAAGCATTAGCTGATGAAAAGAATATTCTGAAAGATAGCATGCAAGTCAAGGGATAAGACAAAATAAGAAATAAAGCCAGACTGCGTTGTAAAAGTATTAGCTGTGAAAGAGATAGTCATGAAATATCATACTGAAAGAAAGGATCCAAGATGGTGTGGCTTGCTTAATTCTCATTATGGTTTGCAGTAAATTTATTTATTTTTTTATTTATTTTGACATTTGTTAACCGGGATAAATTCAGCTGGGTAGGGGCCCTTTTTCAGCCCAGGCCCTGTGGAGAAAAGCTCCATACAAAACAGTAAATATGAGAAATAAGGCCATAAAACAAAACTGATTTTAATATATGATAGCTGGGTAAAATACAAATAACGGCAAGATATTAACAATGTACACTGAGGATGTAGAAGCTTAAAAGAAAATATGATTTTATTTTATCAGACAAATATACTGCTAATATCAGATAACCAGCTAAAAGAGTAAGGCGGATTCTAAGTGGCTACAGTAGACCAGGAAAAAATGAAATGTAGCAAGAATTGTGGAGGGATATAGAGGTGAGGCTGTGGGACAGAGTACATGAGTGAGGTATGAGGGAAGGACCAAGGAACAGTGTAAGATGTGGAAGAGGGAAGAGAGGAATAGTTAAGAAGAAGGTTAGGCAGGGTTAAGGCAGGAACAGTGCCATGAGTCAAGGATTCTTTCTCTTAATGCTTTTTTAAAATTGAGATTATTTGGTGTAGTTATGATGGTTAAAGGAATTTTGTTCCAAACCAAGGCTACTGTACAGCTGTATAGGCTATGGTCTTATTGTCCTTTTAGGCTTGTAGATTTCCACCAGAAGCTGGTCAAAACTCTGGAGAGAGTGATTAGGAGTGTAGTGAGTAATGAGGGATGAAATGGCTGGGTAGGAAGTGGGTTTATTAATAATGGAGTGAGTAAGAGCAGTTGAGAGAGTAGGAACTGGTGAGGCAGTTCAAGCCAATGTAAGGATTTTAGAAATAAGCAGTGGTGTGAGGTATAGGGGTGATTTGCAGCAAATCTGGTAATTGTACTATAGCAGAGCTCCAGTGAGAGTCACTGAATAGCATGGGAAGAAGACAGGCATTAGCAAGGGACAGTCTAGGGTTATTGGTAAGGAAATATTTTGTTCTATAAAACATACCAAGTTTTTGGTGATTTTTTAAATATAATTTTGAACCTATAGATCGAATTTTAGTTGATCATCAATGATAACGCCCAGGAATTTGATGTGTGTTGCTACATCTATTAAGGTGTTGTCAAGAGATGTAAAGTACAGTTTTGTACCTACCATAAATGTAGATGTTCGAAGATCCACATTGCTGCAGTCCTTACTTATGGGTAGTCCGCTGTCCTCGGTCGGCCCGAATACCAAAGTATTAGGCTGACGTCGGTCATGGGCGCCTAGATCTGACATCAGAGCGTCAGGGTATAAAGGCGCATGACCGACGTCATATCCTCAGTCTTTTCTTGCCCCAGATGTCAGAAGGCCAAACAAGGAAGGCCACAGCCAAAAACAAAATACCTCCCAAAAACATGCCCAACAACAACCATCACCTAAAACATAGCACCAAGTCAAACTACAGTGGGGAAGGAGGGAGGTATTGACTGCAGCAATGTGGATCTTCGAACATCTACATTTATGGTAGGTACAAAACTGTACTATGTTCTTCATCTCACATTGCTGCAGTCCTTACTTATGGGTAGAATCCCAAAGCAACGGGAAAGGGAGGATGTTAAAAATCATAAAGCACTAGGGGCTGCTAAAATGCCCTGTAAAATTGCAGTGGCAAATCCAGCCCTAGACTTAGAATAAAGAGGAAGGTGGTAATGTTTAGAAAAAGTATGCACTGAACTCCAAGTAGCTGCCTCCAAAATGTCTTTTGTAGCTATCCCCCTTAGAAAGGCCGTAGAAGTAGCAGTAGCCCTAGTGGAATGAGGCCTGATTCCAGCCGGAATCTCCTTACCATGATGGGAATAACAGAAAGAAATACAAAACCCAATCCATTTAGAAATAGTTTGTTTTGAAACAGGTTTACCCTGTGAACCCAAAGCAAAAGAAATAAACAACTGCTGAGACTGTCTGAACTCCTTGGTTCTGCTCAAATAATAACGCAACTGCCTGTGAATATCCAAAGTATGCATAATTTTCTCCCCTTTATTTTGGGGGGTTGCATAAAAAGTAGGCAAATGAATAGTTTGGTTTAAGGCCACACTAGAAACCACTTTAGGCATGAAGGAAGGATTAGTACGCAAAGATACCCTATCCTTATGAAAAATCAGGAAAGGCTCCACTGCCATGAGGGCCTGTAATTCAGAAACCCTTCTTGCAGAGGTAATGGCCAACAAAAAAGCAGTTTTCCATGACAAATACTTTAACTCGGCAGTAGCTGCAGGCTCAAAAGGTTGTAGAGTAAGTTTTTCCAACACAAAATTGAGATCCCAAGCAGGAGTAGGAGCTCTACGTGGGGGGTCTTATATTCTTTGCCCCTCTAAGAAATTGCTTAAACAAAGGATGAGAGAATAAGGGAGGGTCACAATCATAGTGAGCAGAAATGGCTGCAGCATGGACCTTTATCGAGGAGAAAGACAAACCCTTGTCCAATAACTCAGTAAGATATTGAAGAGCAACACTTAAATCAGGTTTGGAGACATCAAAGTCCTTTCCTTTGCTCCAAATAAAAAATCTCCTCCATTTATCAGCGTAAACTTTCCTGGTACTAGGCCTCCTGGCCTCCAAAATAACATACAAAACTTGTTGTGGAAGCTGAGACCCTCCAGAGTCTAAAACAGAACATGCCAGGCTGTTAGATGCAGAGACTGAATCTTGACATTGAGGAAGTGATTGCCCTCTTGTGACAAAAGGTGCGGAATTAAAGGCAGAGGCCATGGAGGCTCTCGTACTAAACTCCTCAGTAGTGGGTACCAGTGTTGTCGAGGCCAATCCGGTGCTATCAAAATCATGGTTGGCTTGTCTTGTCTGGCCTTCAAAAGTACCTTGGGAAGAAGAGGCAGAGGTGGAAAGGCATATACATGCAGATTGTTCCAACTGAATGATAGAGCGTCCACCTTCCAAGCTGTGTGATGAAACATTTTTGTGCAAAACTTTGGCAACTGGTAATTTAGTGGAGAAGCGAACAGATCTATGTCTGGAGTTCCCCATAACACTGTCAACTTTTGAAATACATGAGGATCCAATTTCCACTTGTGAGGATCCACTATTTGTCTGCTCAACACATCTGCTAAGGAGTTCTGTGCTCCTGGTAGAAACCTTGCCTGAAGATTGAGGTGTAGATTGAGAGCAGTTTCCCACAAAATCATCGCTTGCCTGCAAAGAGGGTATGAATGGGTTCCCCCTTGCTTGTTGATGTACCACATGACAGTAGTGTTGTCTGTTTGAATCAACACCTGCCCTGGGTGAAGTAAATCTTTGAAAGCCATCAATGCAAACTGGACTGCTAACATTTCCTTCAAGTTGATGTGCAAATGTTGGAGTTTGACAGGCCACGTGTCTTGCACCCATTTTCCATTGAGGTGTGCTCCCAAGCCTTGTCCGAGGCATCTGTCGTTAGAATCTGACTCGCCTCTGGCCGGGTCACAGAGAGTCCCTTGTTTAGGTGACATTCCTGAGCCCACCACAAAACTCCTTCTGAATGCAAGGTATTATCTGAATGACAGTGTCTAGATCTTGGCAGTGCTGTGTCCATACATTTTTGAGATACCATTGAAGCTTCCTCATATGCAATTTGGCATTGGGAAGCACCAGAATACAAGATGCCATGAACCCCAAGGCTTGAAGGACTGTCCTTGCAGTCAGCCTGGACCGTAGAGACATTTGATGGAAATAAAGAGAAAGGCTTCTTTGTTTGTCCGGGGTCAAAAAAGCCATCTTGGAAGCTGTATTCAGTCTCACACCCAGAAAGCACATGTCCTGAGAGGGTACTAGACTGGACTTTGTTTCGTTCACAGAATACCCTAGGCATCTCAACACTGCCATCACATACTGTAGATGATGAAGAAGTTCGCCCTTTTCTTGTGCAATAATCAGGCAATCGTCCAAATAAGGATAAATCTGTATTCCTCTTAGTCTGAAAAAGGCTATCACTGGAGCCAGAACCTTTGTGAACACTCTGGGCGCAGTAGATAAGCCAAAGGGCAATGCAGGGAACTGATAATGTAAATTTCCAGCCCGAAAACGCAGGTACCTCCTGCAACTGGGCCTGATAGGAACATGAAGGTAAGCCTCTTTGAGATCCAGAGTAACCATCCAGTGATCTTTTCCCAACAGAGGTAAAAGTTGTTGTAAAGTCAGCATCTTGAACTTTGGAATGTCCAGGTAAGTGTTGAGGATAGATAAATCCAAAATTGGTCTCCACGTGTTCCCTTTCTTTGGAACTAGAAACAGGCGAGAATAAAATCCTAGGCCCACTTCTGACAGAGGAACTGGCTGTATAGCTCCTATTTGAAGAAGTAAAGAAATTTGTTTGTGAGCCTCTATCCTTTGCCGAGGAGGGACGTCTGGCATGCCTTTGAAAGGAGGCATGGTATGGAAATAGAACTTGTAACCTCGGTTTATAATGTCCAATACCCATTTGTCCTGGGTGACTAAATGCCAATTTTGTTTGAAATGAGCCAACTTTCCTCCCAAAGGAGCTGCCAGGCAAGAAGAATCTGGCAGCTGAAAATGCAGGTCATTGGGCCTTTTTACGAAAGGACTGGCCCCTGCCCTCACCAGCAGATTGAGCAGGCGAACTCCATTGTCTCGGCCTGAAGGTACTCTGAGCTCTGCCCCTACCACGCCTAGATCTACCCCTAGACTGAGAATCAGAAGAAGGGTACGTCCATCCCTTAGTAGGCCAATTTCTACTAAACTTTGGAGGTTGCACCTGCAAAAAATCTTTAACAGTCTGCATAGACTTAGCCTTGTCTTCCATTTTCTTTAAGACTGACTCCACAGGAGGACCAAACAAAACTTCAGACTGTAAAGGGCATCCAGAATTCTAGACTTAACATGCTCAGACAAATTCTGATCCTTAAGCCAGGCGTGCCTACAAATAACTGAACCAGTGGCAGCCACCCTAGAAGAAGCCTGTAAAGCATCAAAACCACATTGCAAAGAGTGCTTACCCACCTGTTCAGAAACATGCACTAAATCCTGCAATTCTTTACACTCTATGCCCTCTGCCAAAGCATCCACTTTAGATCTTAGCTGAGAAAGGAGGAAATTCTGATACTTCAACATATGAAACTGGCAGTTCAAAGCTCTCATTGCTAAAGTAGAAGAGGTATACACCTTCTTACCCCATCTATCCAAAGCTCTAGCTTCCTTATCCAGAGGAACCGGATTCTTAACAACAGAGGCTCTAACACCCTTAGGCCCCTGACTAATAGTTTCTGGGTCCGCCCTAGGACTCTTATACAGATATTTATGAGCCTCAGGCACCCTGTAATACCTGTCCGGTTTAACTGGAGCAGGAGGCACAGAATATGGATTAAGGGAAGCTTCCGAGAAAACATCTGAAACAACATCCAAAACCGGAGGTATAGCTAAGGGTCTATGCTGTGGTAAAAACAAGAACTCCCTAAGTCTCTTCCGTGAATCAGAGTAATCCTGTCCTTCCCACTTAAAATGCTCCCTCATGGAATGCAGAGTTTCTGAAAATGAAAAATCCTCTGGAGGAGAAGCAGAAGGAGTGGAATCCTCTGCATCAGAATCAGAATAAGGGAAATCTTGAATGTCTTCAGCAGAAGACTCTGAATCATCTGAGGCCTGCTCCAAACTTTCCAATTCTGGCTCCATCCTGGGCCTCTTATCAGGAGGGGGCATAGAACCTCTAATTAAAGTAATCAAATCCTCTGCCATTTTAAGCATGTGCTTTTTAGGCACAGACCCTGAAGAACCAGAACTGACACCAGAGGAAGGCAAAACAGACCTGCCCTTAGAAGGAGCCTTAGAAACAGTAGCAGAAGGCCTAACCACCTTAGGTATAGAAGGGAGAATAGTAACCTGAGAGGCCCCTTCAGCCTGACCTGCCTCCTGAGAGGCCACATCTTGTAAAATCAAAGTTTCCCCCTGGGACTCAACAGAAACTTCAGCCGGATCCACCTGTTCAGCTGTAGCTTCTAAAGGTCCGGCGTCCATAACAGACGAATCATCCTGCCTAGGCTTTAAAGATTTGTCTTTGCGCTTCTTAGTAGAAGCAGGCGTCGGAACATCCGACGGCATATTATAATTACACCTCTTGCCAAAGACTAACCTAGCGCAATCTAACCTCCGTTTTATAGTGCGCTTATTAAACCTAGCACAAAACCTACACCCGACTACGTCGTGCTCGTCCCAAACAAGGAATACAAAGCGAGTGGTAATCCCTATGCGGTATCTGTTTCCCACAAGAAATACAATTATTCACTTTTTCTGACATCCGGTAAGTAACTGAGGCAAGAAAAACAAAAATATTCTAACGGGTACTTAGCCCAACTTGGTATTGGTCTGAAACTCCGAAAACGAAAAATTTCAGAACGCCGAACGGCACTTGCAACGCTGCTTCTGCATCGGACCATGCGGCAAAAAAGACTGAGGATATGACGTCGGTCATGCGCCTTTATACCCTGACGCTCTGATGTCAGATCTAGGCGCCCATGACCGTCAGCCTAATACTTTGGTATTCGGGCCGACCGAGGACAGCGGACTACCCATAAGTAAGGACTGCAGCAATGTGAGATGAAGAACATCAGTGAAGGATGATTTTAGGAGAAATAAAAGTAATTTTGTTTTTTGGGGGTTAAGTACAAGTTGATTGTCAATTAGCCACCTTTCAATGGAGTTAACGGAATTTTGGTAATGGACTGAAGGTGTAAAGGATTGCCAGATGAGCAGCTGATAGTGGAGTCATCAGCATATTGTATAACTGAGGACTGAGAGCAGGATGTGTGAAGACAGTTAGTAAAGATGTTGAATAATATTAGTCCAAGAATGGAACCTTGTGGTACTCCAGTATTAACAGGGAGGAAGTGTGAGAAGGAAGAGAGCCACTTAATGCACTGTCAATTGGAAAGGTAGCTAGAAAAACAGTTGAGAATGGAGTTAGAGAAACCAAGACCAGACATTTTAGTAAGAAGCTTGGGATGAGAGACTGTATGTTGAAGGCTTTGGAGTGATCCAGAAATAGGCAGGATACCAGGTTATTATTTTTTCCTAGCTTTAAAGATAGCATGAGTAAAGGGGACTAGAGCAGTAGTTGTGCTATGGTTAGGATGAAACCCATGCTGGGTTGAAGTGAGTAGATTTTATTTTAGAAGACATTCAAGAAGTTGCTTATGTATGCATTTTCAAGTATTTTTGAGAGGGGGTCAGAATTACTGTGGACCTATACATTGTAAAGTCAGTAAAGTGTCCTCCTTTGTGAAGTGGACTAGTGAAGAATTGTTTCCAGACAGAATGGACTGTAAATTCTTGAATAGCGCTGTTAATTAGGAACGAGATTGGGTAGGCTATTGAGTTAACTACTAAATTTAGGAAGACTGTTGGTAGATTGTCTACTGAGGGAGAGCAGTGCTTTAGTTTGGTCTGTAATGATTTAATGTAGGCAGTGGGGACAGGATTGAGAGAAAAAGTAGATTTGTTGTTAGGGGGTGAGAGAGGAAGTGTGGGTTTGGAATTATAACCATTTTGGGTTAGTTTGTTTATGGAAATAAGAGTTGAACTTAGTGGCAGTTTCAAAGGGAGAATTATTTTGGCATGGGACAGGTATGCTGGGAGAGCCAGGGTTAAGAATCTTGTGACTGGTGTTCTAGAATTTTTTGGGGATTATTTTGATGGTTTATTTGTGGTTTTATATAGTAGTTTTTTTCTCATCAACGTTGACTTGTTTTTAGTGAGGTTTCAAAGTTGTTTGTAGGTTTTTAGGTGATTGGGGGGCTTGAATTTTAACTAATTTTTCCATACAATATCCATTCTGTCCATCAGGGCTTGGGTGGAACGAGAAAGCCAAGATGCATGGTGAAATTTCACTAATTTTGCTCAGGGGAGCTAGGGACTTGAGAACATCCAGAAAAATGCAGTTAAATTTAAGAACAGCATATTCTAGTGGTAGGTTAATGAGGAAGGGCCAGTTTATAGAGTTGAGTATGTTGTTCAACACATCAGAGTTTTTAAAGTTGGTGAGACTGTGGTGAAAATCAAGTTGGTAGACAGAGTGACAGAGAGAGGAGCTGACGTAAATGCTGGTGGAATGAGAAGTAAGGGATAGGACATACTATGTGTGTGTGTTTTAGAATGAGGGTAGGTTATAGTAGAAAAAGAGTTAAACAAGCTAGGGGGAGAAAGGTAGTATGTGTTAGGTTGGACAGGAAGGGGAGGAGTTAAATACAAAGGGACAAAGTTGTGAAATTAGAAATGTAGAGTAGGTGGGGGTGGGGGTGGGAATTGGGGGGAGGGTAGAGGAGTGAGGTGAAGCCTGAGCATAGAGAGGGTTGAAAGGAGCAGTTCTCAATCATCATGGCTGTAAATTGGTAGAAAAGAAAACAATTAATCAGGGAGAAGTGGAGTTCTGTAAACTAATGGTAAGGAACCAAGTAAAGCTTCTGCAACTATTGTAAAGGTGGGGGAGAAAGTAAGAGAAAGAGTTTAGAACAAAGTAAAGGTTAAGTTAGAGGAATAGAAATAAGAAAAGTGCTGGGAACGATAGACAGATGGGTTAGAAAGGGAGGAAGGAGGGAATTGGTTGGAGTAGACTTTTTTACACATAGGAGAAGTTAAAACATCTGTAAATGTGGCTAAATGCAAGACTGGAAACATCACCTAGATTTTAATAAATGCAGGAGAATAAGAGCTAGAAGGCAGAATTTTGCAAAGCTGTGTAAATAAAAAAACAAGTATGTTCAGAAGAATCTTTATAATGCTAAACAGAAAAAAAAACATTTTGTGAGTATTCATCAAATGAAAAGACTTGATACAGTGAAGTCTGAAATACATCAGTGACAGTGAAGCATGTGTTTAAAGCTGACTGATGGAAATTGTTAAATAAAAACAAAGATAACAACACAGGAGGCTTAGAAGCAAAAGTTTACTAGTGTACACCAGGAGGCAAAAAACCATACAAGTACAGAGTTTTGTCTGACATGATGCAGGAAGTACAGAATATTTTATAGTGCTTACATTCAGATTATGCCCACCTTACTGACGTGGTTAGTCACAGGGCATTTACATCACTTTTACTAATAGTATTTTATTTATAAAGATTGCTGATATTATGTTTTTTAAAAAGGCTTTCCCTTGGGAATAATATAGCCTTGCAAAGCACCTGGTCAGTTATAATGTCTTTCTGTAAATGTTACTCCTTCAAGGTTTCAGGCCTGCTCGAATACAATAGTTGGTTCGGTCTTGTAATACACTTCTTTGTTCTTCTTGCAACATTTTCCAGCAGCTGCGTTTTATCTTGATAACATTTACAAGGCCAATTGTCCCAGAGGAAGGAGAAGAAGATTTTCAATGCTTCATACATTTAATTTCCTGACCCAGCAGATAATCATTAGTGAAAAACATAAGCTTGCTGAGCTGGCTACTGCTAGGGTCAGAGTTTAAATACACTGCAGTTCCAAAGCTTCAAGCAATTACATGTAAAATCATTCTTATTGCCATATTATTAATAGAATAAAATGCATTATACACTATTTGCTTTTTAACTAGCACTTTATATATGCTTAAATACATATTTTTTTAACATTTTCCTCCCTTTTAATACTTTTATTTTATTCTGAAATGTAAACAGTGTTATTTTGTACCCTAGCCTTTTTTTTAAGGACTTTTAACCAGGTAAGTCATTTAGTTTATACCTTTGAAAGAATTTCATCTGAAATTAATTTTTTTAACTCAATGTCTTGGTACAAAGTTTTAGTTACAGGTATATCAATAAAATCTTTGATTCATTTTTTTATGCAGGGAATCCCATAACAGACACATGCTCCTAATAGGAGCAGACCCACACAAATAGCAATCAAGATGTTTATTAGGATAGAACCCCACCCACCAAACAGACTCTGGAAAAAGTTTGTCAGTGGGTTTGGGCCTGGTTTAGTCATGGCCGATACCTGCTGTATTACCTCTAGGTGGTCATTAATTTCATGTCGATTGTCTGGTATAAATGCACAGCATTTTTTTTTGATAAGCGCGCACGTACCACCTCTCGCCGCTAGGGTGAAGTCAAGAGCCATTCGATTTTGTAGCACAACAGTTTTCATTGCATTTAGTTTATCAGTCACTAGATCGAGAGCAGAAAAAGTTGCATTACTCATTACTTCGAGAAGTTTCGACAGCTTTTTTAACTCCCAGATCGATTTGACTGCTCCATATGCTGGAAGTATTCCAGCCCAGGATATTACACTGTCACTCAAGTCCATATGAATTAATTTTTTTTGTTTTTTACGGAATGATGGTCTTTCCAACCAGCTTCGATTTGTCCCACTGGATTTACAGGTTTTCCGATTAGACCTTCAGGTTTTTGAGCTACATCTCTCACATTTCGTATCTTACTTAGAGGTAATTCTGCAGTATGTCTTATGGCCGGAACCAGATAACCCAAAAAACAACTGTCGGACCAATTTTCAGGTAGCCATTTGTATGCCTTTTTCCCACAAACAAAATAACAGTTTTTTACTTTAGTACTGATGCGGGTTAATTTTGAATGAAACATTTTCTTGTCTATAATAGACAGTTGTTTATGTAAAACAGGATTTCTCTGTACATCACTTAATGTTGTTTTTATTAAACTCAAATATGAATTATAATTTGTATTACAAACAGTGCCTCTATCTTTCTTTAATGTAGCATTTATAAGATATGGTTATATTACAGTTACTTCAACCCACGTGAAGTGTATCATTCTTATAAAAACATAGAATTCCCTTCTGTGTAATAGGCAAATACAATGCAATTTTGTCTTGTGATTTTACAGATTTTGTATCAAAAAGTAAATTCTCCCAAGTCTCATTTATCCCCAAGGGGACAGCGGACATTAACAGTCTTTCATATGCTGTTGGTATAGCAGTACAAACCCAGCAATTTGAAATGTTCATAGTCTTCACATATACACGTTTTATAGCTAGGTATGTGTTAAAGTTTGGATGCCAGTCTATAGACAGTTTATCACGTCTCTCCACTTTCACTTGTGTGGTTACATGTAGGAAAAACCACAACAAAAGGAAAGTCATTATAATTATAGTCAATAAATGCATAGTCAACAAGATGATTAAACAACATCTTTGGGGTTGATCTGTATTTTTACTTGTTTTGCTTTTGGCCATCCTGCCCTTGTTGTGAATCAGTCACAAAATGTTTATCAAGTTGAACATTTTTTACCAGTTTACAGAGCATCAGATGGACCCAGGACATCCTTTCAGCAACTCTGACTGCAGTAGGCATTGCCAACAGTACCTGGTACGGTCCTTCCCACTTTGGACTCGCCCAATTCTTTCTCTTTGTAACTTTTAACCACACCCAGGTCCCCGGAGTCAGCACTGCTTTTAACGGTCTGGTCTGTCTTTTATCTGAAAAAGAGTTCAACTGCAGAACAGTTTTATTTGTTAACAGTTTTTTCATGTAGCTAGCTAATGAGCTGTCAGCCTCTAGTTCTGCAGGCACGAGAGCTTTTCACTGTGGCACATAATATGCCCTTTCAAATATCATTTCAAAGGGAGTCAAACCCTTTACATTTGGAACTGTTCTCATGCTCAGCAGTGCCAAAGGCAAACAGCAAATTCAGTTTTTTTGTGTCTCACTCACTAGCTTCCTCAATTTGTTTTTTAGAATTTCATTGTACCTTCCACCAGTCCTGCAGACTGTGGGTGGTAAGCACAATGATTCTTTAAGGAGATTCCAAAGAATCTCCCAAACTGGTGAATCATCTGATTAACAAAATGTGTCCCATTGTCACTATAAATCCTTTCCGGTATGCCAAATCTAGGAATTATTTTTTTTACTAGGGCTTTTGCCTCAGTTGCTGCATCCGGATTTTTAGTTGGAAACGCTTCTACCCATTTGGAAAGCATATCTATAATTACTAAACAGTATTTTTTCCCTTCACATTTATTCAATTTTATGAAATCCATACAAATAGTGTGGAACGGATATGGTGGTGTAGGAAAACTCCCTTGCTTGGGTTTGAATGCCCCCTGTGCATGATGTTTGTTACAAATATGGCATGCTGCACAAAAGTTTTTTGTATAATTTATGAATCCGTATGATTGGAATATTCGATTTACTAACTGTACCATCCCCCCTGTTGAGACATGGCACTGCCCATGGCTCAACAAAGTTGCATATCTAAATAAATTAGATGGTAATATTGTTTTTTTTTTTTTTGGAGACATACAGTCCATTTTTGAGGATTGCACCTCGTTTCTCCCATTTTTGTTTCTCTGATTTCGTAGTTAGTGTCTGCATTGTTTTTAACATTTTTAGATCTAAAATCTCAGAGGGTTGTAATTCCTCAGTTAAAAGTAAGGTTTCTGAGTCTGAGGCTGCTTGCTTTGCAGCTGCATCAGCTTTTGCATTTTCTTTTGAAATTTTATCCTGTTGTTTTGTATGAGCTAAACATTTACAAATAGCTACTTTAGTTGGTAAATGAATAGAATCTAGTAAGTTCAAAATGAGTTGCGCATGATTAATCGGTTTGCCATTAGATGTTAACATTCCCCTATTTTTTCATTGTTGCGCAAAAACATGCACTGTAGAGAAAGCATACTGACTGTCAGTATATATGTTCGCACATTTATCTTTTGCTAGAGTGCAAGCCCGTGTTAAGGCTATTAATTCTGCTGCTTGAGCAGATAGGTTATGCTGTAAGGGTTGGGCTTTTAAGATCGCTGTATCTGTAACCACTGCATACCCCACTAGATTTTTCCCTGTAGGACCCCTTCTGCACGAGCCATTTACATAAAATGTCACCTCGGCATTATCCAAGGGCATATCAGTGAGATCTTGTCTGGGCAAAGTTGTTTGCTCAATTTCCTGCAGGCAGCTGTGCGGCGTGCCATCCACAGGAGTCGGAAGTAACGTTGACGGCTTTAATGTTGTACAACGTTTAATTACCATATGAGGTTGGCTCAGCAGTATGGTCATACATGAGAGATGTCTAGCAGGAGATAAATATGCTATTTTTTCTTGTAGTAAAATTATCGCGACTGCATGAGGCACTCTCAATGTGAGAGGGTGGAATAACACCACTGAGGCCGAAGCCTGTACTGCCATTGCAGCTGCGACCACTGCTTGTACACAGTGAGGCAACACTGTGATGAATAGTAAGCTATGGGGCGTTGCTTATTACCATGCTGTTGCGTCAGAACTGACGTCATATATCCCTGTTTACAATCTACAGTCTGAAAGAATCTTTTGTGGTAATTTGGAAGTCCTAAAACTAATGAAGAAGCTATTAATTGTTTTAGTCTGCAGAAAGCTGTTTCTGCTTCGGGTGTCCATTGTAATATATCTTGTGCTGCCATTGGTGTTTTATATATTAAATCAGCCAGTGGAGCAGATTTTAAAGCATAGTTTGATATTTAGCTTTGACGAAAATTAGTTGTTCCCAAGAAGGACATCATTTCCTTCTTGGCTGCTGGTTTAGGTGCTTGTAAAATTGCTGTTTTTTTGTCTTCGTCTAATATTTTACCTTCATTGGATATTACATATCCTAGGTATCTGACCTGTTTTTTTTTAAAGTTGTAACTTACTTTTGTTTACTTTATGTCCTTGTGCTGCTAAAAATTTTAATAATGCTATCGTATCCTCCCTGCATTGATGCTGGGTGGGGGCTGCTAGCAAAATGTCATCTACATAAAGTAGGATCTGACTACCTCTTGGTGGGGTAAACCCTGCCAGGTTGCTTGCCATTTTTTGTGCAAATATTGTTGGACTTTTACAATATCCCTGTGGTAGCCGAGTATAGGTGTATTTTTTACCCTGAAATGTAAATGCAAACCAATACTGGCTATCAGGATGTATAGGTATTGAAAAGAAAGCATTGCTTATGTCTACTACAGTAAAATATTTTTGTTGTGGCTTTAAATCATTTAACAAGGTGTGTGGGTCTGGCACCATAGGTGCTCTAGGTATTATTGCATTGTTTACAGCTTGTAAATCCTGTACCATCCGCCATTCCCCATTTGCTTTTTTAACAGGAAACAGAGGGGTATTACGTGGTGAATCAAGAGATTCTACCAGTACTCCTTCCTTGAGTAATGCTGCTATTATAGGCTTGATTCCTTGCTCTGCATCTTTTTTCAAGGGGTATTGTCTTTTTTGTGGTTTAAATGCTGATTTTGGTGTAATAGTAACTGGTCCTGCTGTTCGAATAAGTCCTACATCTGATTTGCCTGTTGACCAAAGAATCTCTGGTATATCACACAAGGCTTTTTTTTTTTTAATAAGAACGCTAATCAGCTCTCTTCGCTAGTTTGTAAGTGTACAGCTGGATGTGTCTGTGTTAACCAGTTTAATTTTTGTTTTTGTATTTCCTGCTCTGATAATTTTAAATCAGTTTGATTTTCCCACCTTGTTACTTTTTTTCCTAAGTCTGCCCATTTTATATTTTTATTTTTCGTTAAGCTGACATGTGGTAGTCGATTAGATTTGTACAGTGTCATGAATTCCTGAGGTAATGAACAGCTTACCACACTGTTTTTTTCAGTGTCCCAATACAAGGTTCGTAATACTAATCTGTTAGCAGGATTTTTGAATAATTCTTGCTCATATTCTTTATTAGGTCCTGGCATGCTACAGTAGTATAGAGTACAGTGTAACAAATACTGTTGGTCAGTGTCAAGGGAGGGGGGCCTTACTGATGGCTACATTTATCAGTTTTTCGGTTACTGCCCCTGGACCAGTCGTAACTAGGTCCTGGCTGCACCAGTAAAAAGTCTCACCCTCCGATCGCACCATGAAAGTATTCATTTGTCTTTGTGCCTCAATACCCTGCATAGTGGGAACTACCGCTATGCCAAATATCTGCATAAGATCTCTTCCCAGTAAGTTTACTGGACATTTTGCAGAAACCACGATTTTACTTTTCTGAGTCATACATGAAACAGGGTCAGTTATTGCTATATTATGGGAGAATGGCTCCCTATATAGCTGTCCGTTTGCTGCTTTTACTAATATATAATCAGGTGATTTGGAATATTTTGGTAACTTGGAGGGGTGTATCAAAGTTTGTGATGCTTCTGAGTCACACAGGAATTTTACTTCCCTCCCCTCCACCAGAAGTGTGACTTCCGGTTTTGTGTCTGCCAGATAGAGCTCCAAGCTCAGTAATGCCAAATTTAAAATTTTACTTTTTTCATCCTCTATGTCTACTTGCACTTCCTCTATTCCTTCTACTACATTTTCATTTGTCCTTTGTTTGTTAGCCTTTCCTGATGATTTTTGACTTTCATCACTATTATATAGTCAGTCTTTATTACCCTTACTTTTTGTAGTTACCTTTTTATTTAGCCTGCAATCCCTCGCTAAATGTCCTTTCTTTTCGCACTTAAAGCACTCACCTTTCTTTTTTCTCTCTTTAAAATCTTCTGATCATTTGTCAGATTGTCCATTTCCCTGGACATTTTTTTTTACCGGACTGTACTACAAAAACCTCAGCTCCGTCTTCAGCAGTGAAGACTTGTGTCTTCTTTTTTTTTTTACTATTAAAGTGTCTTTCAGCATGTCTAGCATATTTAAGTAAGGCTTGTAGCCTACTTGTTCGATGATCTATCATATGCTTCGTGATGAAGCTACTGATAGGTGCAATGCAACCTTTTAAAAACGCATTTTTCAGTTGCTGTTTATACGAGGTATCATGTGTCTGATTTTCAGGAATAGCCATACCACTATGGTTATTGAAACATTCCAATAATCTACCATAATACCCATCTACAGTTTCATTCTCTTGTTGTATGCATTGGTTAATGCAAGTCCAATCTGCTCTAGGTTTCCATTTTTCGGATATTCAGTCTGTAAGACCTTTTACTTTGTTGTCTAGTTACAAATCATGTGCCAGTCTGGACCCACAATTTGTCTAACTATCTTTTTTACTTCTTCCCCATTCAAGTGGTAACTTAAGTCTCATACCTTGTAAATCTTGTAAAAACTTTGTGTAATTAACTTTTGGATGGGGGATTCCCTCTGTAGCTTTTCGAATATCTTCCGGTGTCCATGGTCTGTATACTAGAAGAGTTGGGTCCTGCCCTTTCGGTCCTGCCTGAGGATTTGGTACCTCGATTAGTGGACAGATTTTTTCTTTATCTTTCTCTAGTGTGTTTTTTTTTATTTGATATAAGTCTGTGTCCCCAAGTGTTTTACGTGTCCGGGACCTAGTTTTAATAGGATCTCTAACAAATGGTTTTAGTGTTCTTGTGACATTAGGATAACATGGAGGTGGTCCAGCTTGTCCACCTGCTTTATATCCTGAAAAAGGCATCGGAGGGGGAGGGGGAGGGGGAGGAGGAGCCATCGCTATTACTATATTATTATCTTCTTTATCTAAAAATAATGTCTTAGCATTTTTAGTTTTCTGTTCCCTTCGGTTTACTTTCTCAATCCACCTGTGTGTCTGAGGAATGCCTAATCGTTGTTGTTTTTTTGCCTGACCTTCTGCGTCAGATTTAAGTTGTTTTAAGAGTTTAACTAATTAAATTTTATCCAATTTATCATTAAATCCGTATTTATTAACCCATTTTGTATAATACCTAACATTATCAGCCCGTTGTAATTGCATATATTTTGTGTCTTTAGTTAGGGCCGGATCTCGTGAGTTTTTAGTGCACTGATTTCCCATACTAAAAAGAAAATGTTACGTAACCCTTTTCACCACATGGTATTTCAGTTCCTTACACAGTTTATCTAGAATGACTGCCTACCTTATTCTGTTTCCCTGATCTCTGACAAAATGTACAGTAATTTCCTTTTGTCCCTGATCTGTATAACAAATCTTCTGACAATAGTATTTACTGCAACCTAGTCCCTGATCTAAAACAGAAAAAAGGCAAATATCTTCCTACCTGAGCCTCCTGAGTCGACCAGTTTGAGACCGCTCTTCGGCCACAGATCAGAAAGTGGCCAGCCTCTCAAAACGACAATTCAGTCGGAGGTCTTTTGTATTTCAAGAAGAACCGTTTCGGTAGCTTCTCCTGCGCAGTGTTCGACCACCGGTGCACTCTGATCTGTAGCTGTCTGAGGGTTTCCGGTCTGAAGGACCAAACTGTTAAATAAAAACAAAGATAACAACATAGGAGGCTCAGATGCAAAAGTTTACTAGTGTACACCAGGAGGCAAAAAAACATACAAGTACAGAGTTTTGTCTGACATGATGCAGGAAGTACAGAATATTTTATAGTGCTTACATTCAGATTATGCCCACCTTACTGACATGGTTAGTCACAGGGCATTTACATCACTTTTACTAATAGTATTTTATTTATAAAGATTGCTGATATTACATTTTTTAAAAAGGCTTTCCCTTGGGAATAATATAGCAAAGCACCTGGTCAGTTATAATGTCTTTCTGTAAATGTTACTCCTTCAAGGTTTCAGGCCTGCTCGAATACAATAGTTGGTTCAGTCTTGTAATACACTTCTTTGTTCTTCTTGCAACATTTTTTCAGCAGCTGCGTTTTATCTTGATAACATTTACATGGCCAATTGTCCCAGAGGAAGGAGAAGATTTTCAATGCTTCATACATTTAATTTCCTGACCCAGCAGATAATCATTAGTGAAAAACATAAGCTTGCTGAGCTGGCTACTGCCAGGGTCAGAGTTTAAATACACTGCAGTTCCAAAGCTTTAAGCAATTACATGTAAAATCATTCTTATTGCCATATTATTAATAGAATAAAATGCATTATACACTATTTGCTTTTTAACTAGCACTTTATATATGCTTAAATACATATTTTTTAACAGAAATAAATACTGAGAGTTAATGTTCTGAATGTGGAATTTAGATATATACTGACACAGAGTGTAACATCTTGTCAGAAACTAACTGAACCTGGAAAACACCTAAGACAGAGCTGGATGTACATTAAGATATTCTGAAGAAACGTTCCTCGTAATGTGATAGCGCTTACTGTTTTTATTCTATAATAAAGATTTGCCGTCAAGCCGTGGAGTGCCTATTTTGTCTTTCCAATTTATAAAAGATATTCTGGCTACCTAATAAGTACCATTAGGTCAATAAATTATGACATCTGGGTACAAATAAAGAAAGGCTTCTTTTTTAAACTGTTTAAGTTAAAGTAAGTTAAAGTAAGTTCTCAAAATTGTGCTGTGTGTCTTATAAGAGGCTTAGAAAAGGGAAATGAATTCACAATGTAGAAGGCAAAGAATGTAGGCATGCATTCCAAATAATTCACACAGTGATAGAGACATGAGCTAGACACATTCCAAAGCAGTGACACCCTGCGTAACTATGAGGATTAATTTAAGAGCTTCAGAAGCTATGAGCATTGACATATTATCATACAAAAATATAGCCTGCTGCAATGCCATTTATATATGCTATAAGAAAAGTGCTTATAACAATGAAAAGTAAATTAGAACAGGAGCTAAACATAATGGAAAGCCCAAACATCATTACCTCATTTATGCTTACAGTGCCTTCTGGTGTATTTCCAGTTTACACATAAGGATCCTTACTGCCCTCTAACATTGCTTGGAGTGGTCATCTTTAATTAAATGACTTATCAATAATGAAATGGAACATGTGAAAGAGGAACAAAATAACAACATGCTTGCCTAGTGTGTACTGCAGTGGACATATTAACTCATTTTAATATATTGTGAATATTTTCAGTTTATATCAGTATTTTCATAACTGTGCTATGTTACTGAATGGCACATTTGAAATGTTAAGGTCCTAACCAACCCAGCCTTTTGACTTGTTGTCTCCTCTCCCCAATTTTTACCGAAGGGATATCCTTAGTTCTTGATTCTTTTGAATCCTGTAGTACAATAAATGGAATTTTTCATCAAGGATTCATGGGATTTTTTAAGTAAATTTAGGAATTTTTGTCTAGGTTATAGATTTGATTCTACTAAGAATGTAATGTTTACAGTGGACATTTTGTTCATTGTTTACCAGCATTCCTCATGATTTGGGGATTTAATTTGTTAGACAATATTTGAGTACTTTGGCTCATTTTTCTGAGAATGATGTTTATGTTTGTTGCATACTTCTAGAACTTCTTCACAATAATAATTTTTTGTTTAATAAAAAAGTCTATAAGCAACTTAAAGGGGTAGCTAGGGGTTCAGATGCTGCCCCTGCTTATGCTAAAATTTTTCTTGGATAGTGGGAGCAAACAGTGTTAAAATCTATTTTGTCTAAGTACAAAGTAATTTTTTTTATGTCAGATTTGATGATGATCTGTTTTTTGTTGTGGAGGGGGAGGATGAACAGGTCCATGAAATGATTAAGAACATGAATGACAATTCTGATTTTTTAAAGTTTGTTTTTTGGGGGGGGTGTTGGTTTGAAGTTAATTTTTTAGACATCACTATTTAATGGGATATGTGTAATTCTAGACTTAATAGTAAAAAAAAAAGAACCAAATGTTATGGTTAACAAACAGAATGACACCAATTATAACACAAGGTGTTGTCTTGACATGTCCCTTGATAGGAATAGTATAGTTTCAATTATCAACAAAAATTGGAATACCATTAAGGGTAATTCAGATCTTTCAAGGGTAATAGGGGACAAACCTAAATTTACCTTCAAAAATATCTTCAATTTGAAAAGGTGTTTACAAGTGAATAATTATTATGATAATCTGGTTATTAATAGTGAGAAGGATAAGGGGATATATAAATGTAGTTTTTGTGTGGCATGCAGGTATATTTTAGAAGACCCCTTTATCGAGTTACCACATTTGAATAGAACTATACCTTTTAGGGGAGTTTACAATTGTAAAACACAAGGGATAGTTTATATAGTGTCTGATCACTTTATAGTGAATTTTATGTGGGGATGTCCACTAGATGTTTAAATCAAAAAATTAAGGAAAACTTTTATTCCATTAGGACAAGTAACCGCAAAAAATGCACTTTATAAGCACACCTTTGAATGTCTTGACTACAAACAAAATTTTGTTTTCCATCTTAGAACGGGTACAACATTAGGGGAAGTAGTTATAAAGATAGAGTGAAGCAAAGGGAAACCACTTGGCAGTTAAGGTTAGGGGCAGATAAACCACCAAGAATGAATGACTCTATTAAACTGTTTTTTAATAAACAGGAGGTTGAAAATTCTCAAAAATACATAAAATTGATTATTTTTATGTCTACATATACATTTGTTTAGTGTGAGTATTTTAATTGTATAAAGGTTTTTTTTCCTTATGATGGTTTTATATAGTACTTCAATTTTAGGGAGGATTTTTACAATGGATAATTGTTTAATATGTATTAATGGGAAAGGATTGAGTTTGTGTATATAAGACTTAGTTTGCTGCTGATTTTTATTCTGAAGAAGTATCTTAGGGGACGAAAGTGACAATGAAGATGTTTTATTCACTAAAGAAGTGTGGTTTGACTTGCCTGGTGGTTCCCATTTTACCTGTTTAATGGATCTTTTTGTTTAAAATTTGAAATGTTATGCTAGAAAACCCTGCACCTCCTTACTAAATTTTTTATACCCTAACCCTACCTCTAACCCTAAACCTATGTCTTACCTTAGGAAAATGTATTTGCATAACACTACCACTACACAAAATACTCACTCCCATATCACATACTGCAGTACACACAACACTAAATCTGCCATCTTCCCAACATCTTACTCTAACCCTCACCTGCAAACAGAGTGTGTGTGTATGTGTGTGTTGGTGTGATTATTTGTATGACAGTAATGGCATTCATCAAATGCACATTTCACTGAATAAGAATGTGGTCCTGTTATTTTTATCATTTAGTCATTTTGACTGAATGTGCTTTAGCTCAAAATGCAAACAGTCTAAAGTTGTATAACAGTAATGGGTGGTACAGTGGGTGGCATGGAAAAGAGGATGTGTGGACCCCCCCCCCACTTGGGTAAAGTGCGATATGAGGTATGCAAGCCAGTGTTCCTTTCAGCACACCAAATAAATATATTTGAGGCTATAGACTAGTAAAGTCTACTGTAATGAATGTTTTTCAGTGAAGTAACCTTTTTAGGTGTGTTTGGTGTTCTATTTCTGTGTTGTTTATTCTTCAAGTTGTAATAAATGCATTTTGTGTGCAATCACTGAAATGTTCTTCAGTGAAATGCACAAACTGAGTATTTGGCTGTTCAATATTAGGGGGCATTTGACCTAGCTGATTGTCACTGTTGAAGTGACACCTCAACCCCATTTGTTGGAAAAGGGGTTGTGGATGGGTGCATGGATGGATTTAGCCATTGGTCAATCATACATTCCATTTACATCACCAAATCCATATATATTAGTGAAAAATGTAGACTGGTATTAACAATAAAACAGCCTTTGTATCCAATTGTGAATGTTAAAAATTGGGTGTTCTGAAAAACATTGGCACTAACATTTGTCTTTGTAGTTTTTCCCTTTCTTTGGTCAACCTGCACAAAAAAAACATTTCTTATTTCAAAGTAAGGATATGAAATTGGGTTGTTTTGGTCAGTTGTTCCCTTTCACTTATGCTATATTCTCTCTAGCCGTGCTTAGCATGCTGTCTTCCCACTGGGCTTTTCTAAAATTAATAAGGCATATTTGGAGATATGCAGAAACAACAAACAAATAGTCTAAAAAGACTAAGAAAATGAAAAAAAACAGCATGGATTCCGCACCGATAAATTTAATATTAAAACCAGTCTTAGCGCCTCGGCCACAACAGCCTTCAATGATTACAAAAATTTAATGAAAATACACTCCCTTTTATACATTAAATAATCAATCAATCAGACTCAATACTCCATATAATTAATTCATAGTCCTGAAATTAAAGTGAACAGCACTAAATAATCATTTAATTTAAATATATCAAATACATGAAGTACAACCACTAAAAAATATATATTAAAGTAAACGCCTCCAATTAACTTCTTTATTAAGACCCATAAGTGACAGTGTATTGAACTTCAATATAAAAACAGTTTCCTTATAAAGTAAAATATTCTTCAATAATTTATCATCCCCTTTCTGAACAAAAACTTGTTCCAAGATAGTAGCCTGTAATAAATTAGCATTGCAACTATGTGTCTCCCTAAAATGCAATGCTGCCGGACTTTCTATCACTACTCTTTTAATGTCCCGAACATGTTCCTGCAACCTAACTCTAAATTTTCTTTTTGTTTTTCCAATATAGAAAAGGTTGCAGGGACACCTAAGACAATAAATTACACCCGATGTAAAACATGAAAAACAATTCTGTGGTCTAAACATTATACCATTTATTCTCAAAAAATATAACTTAATATAAGAACATATACTACAAGATTAACATGGTATAGTTCCATAAATGGACAATGAAAGACCTAATTTATTAGTTGGGCAAACATAATATGCTTTAACTAACTTGTCCCCTAAATTCTGTTCTCTTTTATAAGTAACCTGAGGAACATCAGGAACAAGTTTACTTAACAATTCAACTTGTAACAAAAATTTCCAATAATATTTGATAGACTCCCAAATTTTATCACTTAGTAAATTAAAAGTCGTAACAAAATAAATATTTTGTTGTTATTATCCTTCTGTTGTTGTCTTTTAATTGTCTTACTAGATATAACAGTCTTAGAATTATTTTTCCTAATTTCAATGTTATTATTAAGATATTTATTATTAACTTCATAATTCATATTAGCTTTTAACACTTTTTCAATTGATTCACTAATCAACTCAATATTATAACCTCTTTGTAAAAACATATTAATTGATTTATTAATCTGTCTCTCTAAATCAAGACCATTATTGCATAATCTTGATAATCTAACAATTTCTCCATAAGGTAAAGATTTCAACGTATGAGGCGGATGGCAACTAGTGCCAAACAAAAAGTGGTTGCCATCCACGAACTTTCGATGGACGGTAGTAGAAATAAGTCCATCTTGCCCCCCTGACAAACAAATATCTAAAAAATTCACTTTGGTTCCAAATTGCAGACCATCAAATTTAATATTATACTTGTTATTATTAATATCTGAAACAAAAGTAGATAATGAATCCAAACCCCCTTTGCATAGAAAAATTAAATCATCAATGTAACGAAAATAGAACGAGGCATTTTGTTGTACAAATACATTAGTATAGATGTACTCCAATTCAAACTTAGCCATAAACAAATTGGCATACATAGGGGTAAAAGGTGCCCCCATGGCCATACCTCTTAATTGATGGTAAATCGCCTCATTAAAACTAAAAAAATTATTAGATAAACAAAAACGAGTTAAAATCCACAATATAATGTGAGGTGGGACTATCTCCCAAAAAATAATATAATGCTTGTATACCATCTTCATGGCTAATATTTGTATATAGGCTAACCACATCTAAGCTAACCCAAAACATATTGTCTGTCTAAGATGTTTGAGATATCTTGTCAATAAAATCAAAAGAATCTTTAATGTAAGAGTCAAGTTTTTCTACAAAAGGTAACAAATAACCATGTATAACAATACCAATATTCTGAAGAAAATAATTCATAGCAGCCAGGAGGGTTTATCAAATTATTATGCAGTTTAGGAAGATAGGAAAAAGTAGCTAGCTGACAATTGTCTACACTAAATTTTGTATCAAGATCATTTTTACAAAAATAACGCAAGCGTACACCCTTCTCAACCAATACAGTAAATTCCTTCATAGCATTCAAATATTTTTCTTGCTCACTTATTAGATAAGTTAAGGTATCACCTAAATGTTGCATACACATATTATAATATTGAGTATAATGAAGTAAAACAATCTTGTTGCCTTTATCAGAAGGCTTAATGATTAAATCATTCCTATTCATAAGATTTTTCAAGGCAAACCATTAATTCGTCGTCATATTAGAACCCCAAGAACTTCTGTCACAAGTATTGACAAGTTCTTGAACAGAAAAGTGAACCATTTCAGAAAATTGTGTAACAGTACTATTTGTATACGGAGGTATGAATTTACTATGAAAATTAACACCTTCAGTATTTAGTAATGAATAAGCATTAGGAGAAGTAGAAAAGTCAACATCATCCGATAAACAGGAAAAAAGCTGTCATCACTAACATCACTTTCAGAACTATGAATAGAATTTTGTCTATACACTCGTACATTCTCTTGTGCAAAAAAACATTTTAAATGTAATTTTCTAACAAGTTTAAAAACTTCTTGTTTGATCAAATAATTCCTAGTTATGACAGTTGGTACAAATTTTAAACCTAACTAGAGAACTGCTATTTCTTCATCAGAGAGAGCAGAACCAGATAGATTAACAACATTGGATACAGAAGGAGATGGAGAAACAGTATTAAAATTACATACATTAATTCCATCTACCTCGTTTAAATGTTTGTTTAAATTGTCCCTCACGCGTTGGAGAACTGAAACCAGTTCCTTTCTTCTTGTTTCCTCTTTTGGTGTTCTCTTCACTGTGACAAAAACATTGTTGATGTGCTTCAGGGTCTTGAGCACCAGGTAATGGTGGAAACTCATGGATTTCACCCTCAGAATCAGTAGTGAAACCTACGCCATCAGACGAAGCAAAGGAAACAGAAAGTTGTTTCTTGTTATTTCTTTTTTCGGCCTGCCCTGAACGGAAACTTTGTTTATTCCTCCACAGAAAGGCACGCCCATTGGTGTAATCATGAATGTCTCTTTTGATTTTAGTGGATTTAAGGTGGACCTGTTCATTTTCATATTTATTTAACTTCTATTTAAGATTCCTAAAGATGTCATTAATTTTCCAGTCCCCTACTTCATTCATTAATTTAGAGTGCATTTCGTGCAGCTCATTCTGAAGTTTCATATATAGCAATTTCTCCCTTTCCACTAGAATGTTAACCCATTCCATGGCACAAATACGCACTGCGGCTAACCACCAATCTTTAAACATCAGATCATTATCATCCGAAATGTCAAAGGGAGTTGCTGGGCTTTTAAAAGCCCTTAAACCTTGTGGAGCAATATTTAACTCAGTATATCTAGTCAAACCTAGAAGATTAAAGTGGCAACATGTTTTTTTTCAATATCTGGAGATATGGCTTATTTTTAGATATGCTAGATCAATGTTTCACTCTCAAAGGCCCTGACATTAACTGAAGGGTGTAGACTCTTCAATCTGAAGATAGGTACAGCTTCTCCCCTTCAATTATATCATCCTCTAGAAAGGCTAACTCATGAAAGTAGTCTTCTTTTTCTGTTTGCGGTACTACCTTTTTCTTTTTCTTTAGTTTGGTATTGTTCCTTCTTGTTCCAGCCTTAGAGTCTCACTTCAGTATCTACTTGGTTGTCTGTTCTTGTACTGTACAGAGAAGCGTACCTTTCTGAGTTCATATATTTAACTTCTTTTCTTGTAACTACAGGTCCTTCCGCATCATATCCCATACTGATTTCTCTTGCAGTTTTGACTACTAGAGACTCCACATTACAACTGCTCTTTCCTTTTACCCAAACCAAAATCTAGCTCCATGGCTTTGTCCTTGCATCTCTGACAACACATCAGGTTGTACTCAACACCCCCCACGCACGCACACAAACACACACATATCGACAATTCTTTAAAGTGAAGAAGTCTTTGACCAATTATCACACTTTATGTTGATTAGACACCAAAGCTACTGAGTATAATACTTTGCCTAGAATAGTTTGCATTTCTTCATTTCTTCTTTGGTTATGTTGTACCCTTTTTGTCTCCCCGTACAAACATTACTTCAGTTATGCAGCTGCCAGTAGTTTTATGCTTACACACATATTGTATTTTAATTAGAGTAATCATTATCCCAAAGTCTTATGTTCTTAAGAATTCTTTCCCTTCTACTATATGTAATAAGTTTTGCAACAGCACAATGATGGAATGCATGCATATTTTACAGTTCTACAAACTAATTACTCAGCATTCATACACTTACAGGCATATTTTGTTTACTGTCATGCTGACTGGAGTTGTTTAGTTTTTACAGCTGCTACACTGCTATCATAAACTGTTCAGTACCTTACTTCTTCTTCTTCTTTTGGCTTTTCCCAGTTAGGAGTCGCCACAGCGGAACTACGGTCCGGTAATGATTGGCAGTAGATTTTTATGGTGCCGAGGTGCCAGCTCGATGCCCAAACATCAACAAAGGCACAAACATTCATGCATGTCTTTTGAATGCCACTCGACTGCAGGGAGGACATGCAGATTCCACACAGAAGGCGCTCCAGCCGAGAATCGAATGGGAGAACCTGTTGCTGTGAGGCGACAATGCTACTGCTGCTTACTATGCACTCCGAATTAAAACATTTAAAACAAAATGGTTCTATTGGCAGTACTTTGTTTACAGGTACTGACACATACTTGGATGAAGGCTTGTTATCAGTCTTTAGAGCTGTCAAGTCAGCTTTAAAAGCTGTAATTTGACTTAATAAGTGTTCCACTAAACAAAATGATTATGTTGAAGGCTTAGGTCACACTGAAACAGCCACTTTCTTAATTGGCTAGGAGTTACCCATTTAAATTTAACTAGAATTTTCAAAATGTTATTTATATTGTTCACATAACTTTGTAACCACAGTCTCAAAATATGAATGCAAATTAGCCATTTTAATCTTACTGGTATGTCTGTACAGACTTTCCAGTTATGATACTTAAGGGCCTGTGCTTCAGAAGAGACATGCATCCTAGGCAAAGTTTCTTTACCTTTATGTAGTCATGTACATCACTGTTGCAAAGATCCATATGGGGGGGGGGTCTCCAGTCAGATACAATGACAACATTCTTGCCCATTCAGATTTGATACCAGCTTTTCCTAGTCACACACCTTTAAAAAGCCAAAATATAAGCCTTCACCTTGACTTCTGCTCTCATCATCTTTAGAAGCACACTGGGTTTCTGGTACCAAATGTGGTGCAGGATTGCATCAACATGCTAATTATCAGCTGCTGCAGACTGTATAGCTGTTGGTCAGTTCTTTCCCGCATAAAAATTATATATTCGTCAGTAGCTTTGATAGCTTGTGCCATGGCTCAATTATTTTTTTTTCTATTTTGGATTTCAGCCAAGGTGGTAGAATTATACAGATATTTCAGTCATAGCAGCTGCAGCACATACAGATTTGAAGTCAGTCTTTATCAACATATTTTTACCCTGCCACAAGAATTCTTTTGGCTACTACAAATCATAGTCTTGACACAAGTGTGTTTTCTTAGTCTTTTACTGGCAACCTTTCTTCTTGCCATGACAGCACCTCCCCATATTTACACAAGGTTGCAATACAACTTGTTTATATACAGAGACCAGACAAGAGGAGAAAACAATAATAAATATAGGTCTAATTCTTCATAGTTAGTAGTCTCTTCATTAATCAGTAACCCCTTCATGTGGAAGGGTATTACTAAAATGTAATGCAGTCAATCAAGTGTCTTTTACAGACTGTAGTTAGTAAAAGAAAGTATCTTCTGTTCTCTGACCCACCAATGTTACAAGTGCAGATAAGTATTATCAATAAAGCAATCAGTGGAGCCATTTCTGAAGGGTAATACTCATTTTTTTTAACGATCAACAGAAGAGAAGCAATTTCCTATGTATTTATTTGGAATGGGGAGAAAACAAAACAACACAGAGTTCTTTATTCACTGATAAATTTGCTTTAAGGCTCCACTTTGGGTCACAATACCATTCAAAAGTACAAAACACTACCTAGAGGAAATTTATAAGATGCAGAGGATAACAGTTTAGCAACTTTTCCCACTTAGAAGCAATAGCACACAAGCACATTGCAGGAGATTATATGCAGTCCATCTATGACAACAGTAATATCAGGCTTATTTCTCTAGGCTGGCATGCTCTTTCATCAGTATATCCAGGATTAAGTGGCCGAGTGGCTTTCTTCCTGATCCCAGAGCACTACTTCTGACTTTTGCAGATACCACAACCTCTCAACTGCCCATAATTGTGCAGAATGTCCAGATTTTTGCATCATATTTTTGTTATATTCCCCTTAAATTTGTTTTTTTTTTCTGGAAAATCACTGAGGACTAAAGTCCTTAATGAAAGACAGTTGAGCTCCAGACTTAATATCCTTCAGATAATTCATGTTAATGCAAACTCTGTTTTAACAACTTTCTAAGAGCAACGTTTAAAATCTGTCACTGATTCTGGACCTTTGGTCCTCTCCCCATTATATTTGGCATTGTCCAGAACTGATTTTGGGCCGTTGTATCCCCTCCATTATTTTTGGCTTTATCCAGAACTGATTTTGGGCCTTTGCACCCCCTCTCTCATGTTAAGATGTTGAAAGGTATGGTAGTTACAAGTCTCCAACCAGATGTGCATTGCTGAGACTCCTCCAGTCCATTCCACAGGAATCTGCAATCTAATTCACTGCTCTCCTAACACTTTAATATTCAGCTCACAGCAGGCTGCTGCCGCTGCTCCCAATTAGTTGCCTAAAAGAGCTGAGTCATTGTGAGCTAGGAAATAATCTGCATTTCCCCTCAGTAACCTCTCCCCTCTTCTTATGTAAACAGCAGATATCATCCAAATTTACTGTCCAGGCACAGTCACTATATCACAGTATATATTAGTGGTTTTCTGTTTGAAATACTGATGCATTCAACAGTTACTTCAGTTTTATGTCCATCTGTCAAAAGTGTAAGTGAGCTTCCTGGTGTCACTGTAATACAGCAGACAAGCAAATGAGTAACAATATCAGCACAGAAGGAGAACATTGTTTTTACAGAATTAAGCAGCACAGGGGAAGCAACAGACTGTGGCAGGTGTATGTGGGAGAAGACTAGAATGGATGATATTCAGTTTTTTGTAATACAGTAATTAAAACTGAAAGGTAGTTTCAAAACGAGATACAATATACTAGTACCATGGGAAACTGCATCTGTCACCTGCGAGGTGCAATGACACTGAGGTATAAATATACATTTCATTTCCAACAAGACACCAAGATACCTGTATTCATTTAATTAATCACCCTTTCCCACCTTTATGTGTATGAAATAGGAGTGATTTACCAGTATCATCATCATCATGAGGGCCGAATGATGCTCGCAAAGATGCCCTGCATCATACAGGAAGGCCGCTTCATTAAGGTCAGTGTCACTATCATGACCATATTGATCTTCAAATACACATTCGGCTTTATTAGGCAGAATAACCCATCGTGCCGCTCATAGCCCTAGACACAGATAACTAAAGCAGTTAAAGGAAATGTAACACAGCTGAAATGTACGTCTGTGAATCAGGTATGGACTTAAGAGATGAAAGACCCTTACTACCATTCTGTTTCTGATGTCACAACACATCCACTAAGCAACGTCCAGATTTAGAAGTGAAAATAAAACGGGAAGAGGGTCAAAGCAATCAATGGAAACATGGCTTCTAGAAGGGAATTTTTTTTTTTTTTTAAGTAAAGACAGTTGCAGGCCCAGGACTGCAGGATTAGAATACTCAGGCATGGTTATAACCACAATAAACTGTTAAAGAGATTGTCTGATCAGATGACTGATGATGATAAATGTATCACCTCTGTTGTCTTGAGTTTCATGCAAAGTGTATAAGGTAACTGAGTGCAATATAATTAATGCTACTTTGACTGCGGAGCTGGTGCTGAGAAATCAGCAGTAGTTTAATTTGGTGTTGTCTGACAGTTTCCCCTTCTCTAAAAATTATGCAGTGAGGTCTGTAAAATCAAAAAATAATGCGAAAGCATTCATTGTTAATTATGTTTACAACTCATACAAAAGCATTAATATTAGTAGTGTGTCCTCCCTGCTTTACTGATTTTTACATTTTAAATGTTAGCATTAAAAAGTAATCGAAGTATAACCTCTGAGTTTTTTCTTACATCTGTAATATCTGGAAGTAGAATTATATAATTCTCCACAGAGAACATATTTATGGAAAAATTTAATTTCTGAGTGAAGAATCACAATATGCTTCTTAATCAGTAACTGAAAAGCAACATCTCTCACAGAAAATGTAATCATTGAGTAGTCTGTTTAAAACCATGCAGAATTCTGCATTAACATGCCATTTACAAAGTAGCTACTCTGCGTTATACCCACTTACATTATATAAACAAACCCTGTCTTTACATTACAGTCAGCACAATGACAGGAGGAACGAGTAAATTGGATGAATACATACTGGATACGTATTACCACATCATTCACAGAGTTCTAAGAAAAATGAAGTCAAAAAGGAGTTCAACACATATTGCAGGTATCATGAAGGTTTAACCAGTCTTACCATTATATTGCAAGACACAGGGATATTATGCAACTTAAGCAATGCCTGTCACAGATATGTAGCAGGGAGCAAGAGGAGCTCTGTGCAAAGTCATCAATATAACAATAACCTGGGTCTCGTTTTAGTTCATATGCATATTACAATCAAGGTTAGGATTTTGCTAATGCCTACATATTTGTATTATACCTTGAATTACAGTGCCTTCTGCATATGTCTTTGCAATCGCCTCCCAAATATTGTAGACTGCAAGTGATTCTCCAGTTTAATGCTGTATTATGTTCTGCATTCTAGGCTGTACCTAATAAGAGTTTGTATGGCATATATTGTCTAAGAAGCCTGGCTGGGGCTATGGTTATTGCACTGCATGGGATGTAGGAGTTAGAAGAAATGTGGTAGGTGGGGAGTTTAGTTTTAGAGAGAGGAAAGGGGAAAATGAGTATTTAAACATTGGGGAGTGTTGGGATTATCCTATTTAATGCAGGCATTTTGTCACAAAATTTCTTGCCAACATCCAGGTGACTGTTAAGCAAGCCAGGTTTTGCTGGTCTACAGCTTGGTTGCTTGAGGTAAGTATTTTCCATTGTTATGAGGAGGTTGGCAGTAGGTGAGTTCCTCTGACCGATATGTAGCATGATGATGAGCAGGACACAGGGAGTAAGAGGAAAGCTAGTTAGCTAGGGCATGGCAACAGTTTATATATCTATATCTATATCTATATATATATATATATATATATATATATATATATATATATATATATGGATTCCTATTACAAGAACGAACGTTCACTACTTCGAACTTGTAATAGGAAGCCTCACTTCTGCGAAAGTTCACTTTAACGAAAGTGAACTTTTGCGTAACTGCACTTTACCAAAAACACTGCAGCACAGTGGAGGACATAAAAAACAAGCTATGTCCTCCACTATGGTGTGATAGTCACAGACCTTAGGGTTAGGGCACAGGTTAGGGTAAGAGGATAGTTAGTAAAGCTATTCCCTTACCCTAACCTATGCCCTAACCCTAAGGTTTGTGACTATCGCACCATGGTGGACGACATTGCTATGTCCCTCACTGCGCTGCAGTCATCATGGACCTTGGGGTTAGGTCACGGTCCTGGTAAGGGGATAGCCCGTAGGGCTATCCCCTTACTATAACTCGTGCCCTAACCCTAAGGTCCGTGAGTACTGCACGGAAGTTCAGTACAACACCTGTTCATTGTACTGAACTTCGTATAAGTGCACTTTCGATTAAGTGCACTTTTGCTGCAGTGAGCATTCCATGCACTATTTCAAATTAGTGAAAATTCAATCTAGTGTATGGAACTCATATATATATATATATATATATATATATATATATATATATATATATATATATGTAAAATAAATGGAGAGCAAGGGAATTTGTGGGCATATTTCATAAGTGAGAGGGTGAGATGAGTGGGAGAAAGGTACTCTGAGCAGTTAAGGTAATTGGTGGCACCTGCAACTTCTGTCAGCAGAGGTTTGTGGCCCTCTAGCTGTTAAACAGCAATTTGGTACACGTAACAAAGGGCAAGTGGAATGAAGATTGGTAGAGTATGTCAGTGGAACTGGGATGAGTTCAGGAAAGGTGCAGTTCTCTACTTGTGGAGTAGAAATATTACAAATAATAATATTAAATAAGAGTAGAGTAGGCAATACAATTTTATGTGTTTAGCCACAGTCACTAATGAAGAAATTTAAGGCACCACTAGTATTTGCCTGGAGTTTATACATCCTGGGTTCATTGCTTAGGGGTGAACAGTCATCTGTTGATTGCGACAACGGATCTCTCACTTTAGGTTTTTACTTCACTGGGGGTAGCAGTGCTGTGAGGGGGCCTGGCAATGGCCCAGCACCATGTTGTCAACAGTTTGATGCTGTAGGCATGGCTGGAGCCACGTGTATAATGTCACTATGTGGCACAGGTGAATCCATGAGAGTTCACTCATGGGGATAGCATGATCACATGGCAGGCAACACTGCAGAGGCATATTTTAATACAGAGAAGTGAAGAAAGGGTGCTATACGTATTTTTAGTACTGGATGCTTCTTTATAAGTCACAGAGCTGGATTTGTGTATTTAGTAGTGAAAATCATGCCACTTCATAGTGGACCTGACAAGTCATAGCTATTATCTTCAGTCAAGCAGGTGCAATGTGCAAGTTATGATGATTCTGGGAGTTGTTGCGAATGGGGGTGGGGGTGGATGGTTGTGTCAAGTAGCCTGCCCTTGTTTTGAACATAATATCATGGCATAGAGACTGTGGTGAAAAGTTGGGGGGAATGTGTACAATTTTGGGGAAAGCTAGAAATTGTGATCATATGGTGTACCAAAAGAATAGGTCTGGAGTAGTGGGTTGTTTGAATTGCTGCCTCTACTGATTTTTCTTTTTTAGGAAGAGAGAGATAAGAGAGAATTGGGGGGATGTTATACTGAGATGCTGCACTATCATTGGGAAACTATTTGTTACAAATTCTGCTTTTCTAGAATGAGGGAAAAAATGACAGGGAGAATTTGGTAACTGTGCTTATTAATCATGGAAGTTGGTGGAATAGGGAGTAGTGATCACCCTTACATGGGTCAGGCATGAAGGGTTCTAAGGGTGCAGGATCAATAATTGTTGGGGAAGGTTAGAAAATCTGTGTGATTGTGATGGGAGCTTGAGGCAGGAGGTGTTTCTCATTGGAGGTGGCTCAAGCAAACCTCTTTTTGTTCCTATATGATGTGGGGGGGGTGTTGTTACTTAATGCAAGTTGGTCATTTTTCTTTGAGTAGATATGTGGTCACATCTCCTTTACTGGAGGATATATCTCTCATCAATTCCCAATTTTGGTGCATATCTTGGTCTGCTCTCTTATAAAACTATCAAGTTTGTGAGAAAAGGAGGTGTATTATATTTAATAAATAACAATAATTGTGGTTTTAGACATTTTTTACTTCAGAAAATGCAAGTTAATTTACAGTCCCTTATTCTGATAGCTTCTCAAGCCAACAGTGCCCTGATTATTCTTTGGATATGAACCTGATTCGGGAGATAACAGGATGAATGTTATGCCAGTTGGGTAAGGAGATAACTTGGTAAGGCGGTAGGGATAAAAATAGGGGTAAGAAAAGTGATTAGGGGACTGAGTAAAAGGAGGATTATAAAAGTGGAGGTGGATGTGAGTAATGGCTACAAGTATGAGTCAATATTTAATACAGGGCAGAAGCAGGGCAGGAGGTAGGGGAGAGGACTTAAGTTTTTGTGGTGGCAGTAGTGGTAGGATTAATTTAGAGGTGAGGTGTGGTGTCCTAGTATATAATAACAATTTCTTCTTTTGTTTTTCAGAATGGCAGCTGTGTCCCAAGCAACTGTACAGTAACAGAAATATTTTTTAAGAAGCCTCTGGACAGCAGCAAGCATTTGGAGAGTCATTGACTGTGACACAAAAGGGGTGAAGAAGGAAGCAAGAAGAAGCAGCAGCCAATAATGCCCGATCAGAGAGGCTGAAGCAACAGAGGAAAGTCACTAGCAAGCAGATCACGGCATCTATGCTGCAGACACTGACATGAGTGGATAATATTATTATTATAGCTCAAGGGGAGGCAGTTGAGGGTCTTGATAACACTAGCTGTTTAACAGAATTTTTACAAGGTTTGCATGAGTCTAATCGGTTTATGTTGCATGAGTTGCTGAGGACTGGTAGGGATGAGCAGTAGCAAATCTATCATGATTCTGTGCAAGACAGGGATCCAGTGAAGGGAGCCCAGTGTATTTTGTGGATCCCAAGTGGGGATGAACCTTGTTCAGCTGCCTCTTGCTCAATTGGGCTTGGCTGATTAGGAGATTTGTTTGCCAATGTCTAACATGGCACAACAATGTATACAAGCCTTTCAGTGGAACAGGAAGGGAGTGTTTATCTCAGCTCATATCCCCAGGTAGTGAAAAAGATCTGGAGAGGTGAATGTGTTGATGTAGTTGAGCTGATTAACAGGAATGATGCACAAATGATTACAGAAGCTGAGATCTTGGGGTCTAAAGACCTTACTGTGCCTTTGCTTTTGCTAGAGAAGAAGAAACTGGCAAAGTTTAGGATTAGATTTTGGGATAACTGGCCATTATTTTTCATTTATTTTAAGTGATCACTGAAATGATTTTGGAGAAGGACCTGAAGTAAAATCTTCCTCTACTGGCATATCTGTTAATGATAAAGGAAGCATAGTATACGAGGACAGGAAGTGTGTGACTGTAGCATGACCAACATTTTAGAAGGCTGAAGGCAGTGAACAAGTCTTTTAGGTGGGAACGTAGACATATTAACATTTGGCTAGGCACAATGATCGATAAATTTGAGATGGTGTCAAAAGAAGACCAGGAGGATTTAGGGTGGTCTGTTGGGCACTTAATGCAGGCAGTGCCATGATGGCAAGACATAGGCTGCCCTTTTGTTGGATCACTCCTCTATCAAACTAATAGACTATTTTTTTTTATTATTTGCAAGGCTATTCACAGAAGGAAGTAACTAAAAGTATTGATTACTGGACTTGTATGGGGATTTTCTATTAGGTCACAGTTAAAGGAAAGCAATCAGGTGTGCAGTAATTTGCAGTCTGCAAAAGGCAAAGAAGACATTGCTAATGGTTTACCGAATAAATAATTATGGGCTGGTAGGTTGCATGGTCCACTAGAACCCCTCAACCTTCCCAGAGAATAGGGTGTCACCTTAGGGCCTAGTCCCCAAGAAGAATACAGGTGAGTTTGTACTGATTCATCACTTTCTGTTTCTTGAGGTTTCCTTCATCAATGATCACATTAACAAGGGTGATGTTTGGGTGCAAAACTGCATCTTTGGATGATGCTGTACAGATGACATGAGGTTTTGTTGACTCTTCATAGATAAATATAGATACTGAAGTTGATCTCCGTTTTTGCCCATTAGAAGAGAGGACTGGCCTATGTTAGGTATTTTTTTTTAAAGGCAAGCTTTATTTCAATAAGGCCATGCCTATGGGTTGTGCAATAGCTTCCACAAAGTTTGGGAAGTTTAGTTTAGCACTGCAGTGGATGTGGGAACAGTTTGTGTCTGGTCTCTGGTCAAAAGGCTGTTTATCATTTAAATGATAAATAAAAAGGATGCTGACCAAATGTCTTCCAATGAAACTAAACACTTCTGTCTCACTATTATTAGAGAACTCTTTAGAATAAAAACACACAGTGCTGTATACACCTTTAAACAGCCATATAAACCATATGATCGAAGTCATGTTACCAAGAAATCACGGGACTAAACACTTAAAGGCACACAGAAAAAAAATATACAAACTGACAAAAAAACAGGTACCAAATAAAAAGTGTATACAGTTTGGCAGCCCTCATCTTTAAAACACAATTAATAGAAAAGTCATTGTTTAAACCTGGAGGTACCACAGAATTTAATCACATCTCTATACACACTGTAAAGACATGCAGCAAGGAATGAAACCATCTTCCCATCAGCCATCACTGAAACAGCAGATCTGTGTAAGTTATGTTTGCCACCAGCCCTCCCACCTTCTAACAAGCAGCCAGTTAGATGATTCAAAATTTCATTTATATAGCTTGACATCTAAACAATACCAATACACTTCTTTTAATCTTTACAATCATTTAAAAGTTTGTTTGATAATGAATTACTATCATGGATGTTAATTTAGTATATGTTAGTATTTCATATGATTTAAGTGCTGATACTATAGGATACATAGTAAATATTCCATTTCTTTTTAAGTCATGTTACAGTAGTTATTTTAGCACACAGTATATTTTGCTGAATTATAATTCTACAGGCAGTGGCATGGCACATGTGTGTGACTGTGACTGTCACTGGCTATTTGAATATTCTTATGCCTTACTTTGAGGATAAATTAATTTTGTATGATCTCAAAATTGCTAGTAAAATTGTTTATTAAAGAAGATTTTTTTAGCATAGAAAGGAAGCAAGACTCAGCTTAAATTATTTCTTATTACCTCTTTTTTTCTTCTTTTCTTCTCATAGTTAACTACCCTTGCCTTCTTGATTAATGAAATACTTTACATCATAAATGTTTACCAGTGTTTTGTTTCGCTCTCTTTCTGCATTCTTTTTATGTAGTATGTAGGTTATTATTAATTTACAGAAGGGTAGTACGTTCCTTGAAGAAGTTACATCACAGAATGTTTTTTTCAGTTTGCTTAATACTACTTATTTGTTTGCTTTATGAAAACAATTGCTTGCACTGTATTATTCTGTCTCACTGTAGCCTACTGTAATGTTTCAGAAAGTTTATATAACCGCTAAATGTTCTAGATCTTCCTTTCTATTAATCTCTGTGCAACTGTTATGGGGCTTTTCTACCTATGCCTCTAATGAAACTAGGCCTGCCCAAGTAGACAACTCTGTTAACAAAAGTAAAATAAATATAGCTACAAAGCATAAATGTGCATAAAACTGAATCAAAGCAAAATGCTAAGACAGATATCATACAGATCATGTTGCATACATCTAATGGACTCTATAAAACATGTGAGTGGCTTAGCAGGAATGGACTCTACAAAACACGAGAGTGGCTTGGTACAACATAAAAAAATTTGCTGAATTCCTACCTTCCCTTAACACTCACTCCTCCTTCTCCTGAACATTATTATTCTTGGTACTGTTTCCACAATTTCCATTTACTTCTATGTAATTTGTTTCTTCACTTTTCTACTATTTTAGTTCTTTTATCTCTTTTATAATATTCAGTACCTCAAATACAGTTGGTGTAGACTTTGGTTTTCATTTACTAGTAATTGTTTTTTTGGCAGTCAACAATATTAAACTTAATAAGGCCCTAATATGTCTAGGCAATTCAGATCCTGTATTCCAGCTCAAAAGAATCATTTCCTTACTTACAGCCATTTGCTCACCCAATATTGGTGATAGAGTACTCTGGAGGGAATTTTTTAAATCTGCCAACTCATTATACTCCTAAAACATATGTTCCCAGTTACCTCTTTCTTCTTCATCACACCTTCGACATTCGCTATCCACCTGAGGAAAAATTCTTTGAAATCTGCTTGGGGTATAAAAATACCTATACAAATACTTCCAAGCAAAGATCCTAAACCTTCTGGAATTGGTTACATACTTGGGAGTCGTACATATGCACTGCCATTGTTTTCTTGTAAATTGCTTTCCCAGCCTCTCTTCTTAATATTTTCTAACCATCTCTGACTTATTCTTATTGTTATTATGCAACATTTGATATGTCCTACTAATTAGCCCTTGTAAACAGTGCCTTCTGATCTAGACTCAACTATAAACTCTACCAGAACAGGTATTTCACTTAAAATTCCCCTATCCCTTTCTCTTTGCCTGTACTGAGATCAACCCTGGTAGAGAAGGCAGTCTTTAGCCTGCAATGCAAATGTCCTCTTGGCCTTGTACCACTCTATTACCTTTCCTATTCCAGCCATTTGCTCCCAATATCTTGGTTCCTTTGTCTGGTTACTCCAGTAAACTCCAGCACCCTCTTGCCCAATTTCTCTACCCGTACTTGCAGTCATCCCTACTGCAAAATCTCCTTTCTCCATTCTCATACTGGTTTAGTTCTACAAATACTTTCTGCTATTTTAGGAGTATAATATTCTGTATGGCTGTTATTTTCTCCTCAAGAATCTGCACCCCAAATCCCCCTCTCCCTCCCTCCCTCTCTCTCTGTACATATGAAATATGGACAAAGCCCAACAAAATGGGGGGGAGGAGGCCCAAAAATAGGGACATATTTTAAATATTGCTTTTATAGACTTAGAAAGTTGCTAGATTAAAAGTATTTGTTTTAACATACATTTTCTGAAAGATTAGAAGTCTGAAACTCAAATGTATGTCATTGTTTAGTGACTTCAGTCCTCAGATCATCCCGGTGATTTGCCAGAAAACCACAAATTTTATGAGGAACAGACCAAAAATACCAGTCAAAATGGACAGTTGAGAGGTATGATTTATATATATATATATATATATATATATATATATATATATATATATATATATATATATATATGAGTCCACTTTTAAATTCCGAAATACCAAAATCTCGAATTTTGAGATACTGAACTCAGAACATCAAGATTTCAGTATCTCGAAATTTAAAAGTGGGGAAAAAAACAAATTAACTAAAATAAAGTGTTTGCAGGGGGGCAAGCCACCCCCCACTTTGCAGCTTGGACATATTAGTATTGATCTTTTCAATTATTTTATTATACAAGAACCAACTTTGCCCACTATACAGGGCCTCCCTAACATGCATGCCAGTAAACCCCCTATGAGACCAAGAGTAGCTGGAAGTGGATGGTGCACTGAACCCCTTTCCATCTGTGTTGAACAACATTTGAAACCAATCTTAGCTAAGAACTGTTATATTTTAAAGGACACTGAACAGTTCCTTAGGGACTTGTTTACTCATATACAAGTTAAACCACCTGTTGCTGGTTGCATTATGATAGCATTAGATGTGAAATCCCTTTTTACGTGCATACCCAATAATACAGGGATAGAGATGTTGAGGGACTATCTAAAGCAAGATGGCACTTATGAGATCCATTAGATAGATTTACTGTGTATGCTTATGGAACTTATTCTTGACAATAACATTTTTATGTTTGAAGAAGGTATTTTTAAACAAAGGGATGGCGTAGCTATGGGCACCTCTTGTGCCAATAGCTATGCCAACCTCTTTATGGCAAAATGGGAGGAAATGCATATCATACGTCAGCTTAAGTCTGGACAGGTTGTTTTTTATAGGAGATTTGTTGATGATCCTTTCCTCCTGTGGCAGGGTATTGGTGATGAGTTGTCTCAATATCTTGGTCAACTTAACAGTAGTACTGACTTTCTTAGTTTGACGGCCAATAGCTCTACTGTAAGTATGGATTTTCTTGATGTTAGGATTACCAGGGGACTTGATGGCGCTTTGCTTCTGAAATCTATAGGAAAAGTTGCCATAGGAATACATTTGTCCACAGACAGAGTATGCATCCTGGGAACATTTTTAATAATGTTGTGACAGCACAGATGTTAAGAACATCCAGATTGACAGCAGGTGACTCCACCTTCTCTTGTGAATTGAAACATATGGAACAGCAATTCCTTGAGAGGGGTTATAATAAGAAAGAAATTAGCTCGGTTACAGCTCGAGCTTATACATCTAGAACTCAGGAGGGTAAGCCATATTTCTCTTCACCCACTCAATTTTGCAGACAGAAAGTGACCAGCTGTAAACTGAGAGTACCAGTTACTTATGCTAGCAACATTAGATTGTTGAAGGACATCTATGCTAAACACTGGGATATACTTAGATCTAATGAGAGAGTGGAATCAATACTAGGAGAAGCCCTGAGCTATATGTATAAGAACAAGAGATCACTTAAGAGATCACTTAAGAAATTGTTATGTTATCCAAAATTTAACCCCAATACTGATGCACAGCTAAATATTGGTACATTTCCTTGTTGGTCATGTAACTACTGTCATTTGATTAACAGTAGTGCTGCATTTGAACATCCAGATATGCATAAAAAGATGTTTTTCAGAACCAGAGCTAACTGTAACACAGTGAATCTAGTTTATTTAGCCTACTGCACAGTTTGCTACTGTTTTTACATTGGGATGACAACATGCAGGTTATGAGACAGGATGAGGGAGCATCAATATGATATCTCCAGGAGAGCTGAGACTAATGCTCTATCTAATCACATCATGTTGCTAGGTGCTCAGCACAATTTTAAGTTTATGGCTGTTGAAACAGTCAATGTGGGTATAAGGGGGGGCCCACATAGAACTAAGGCAGAAAGCAAAGAATTGAACTGGATTATTAGAATGAAAGCTAATATGGGGAAAGGCCTCAATGATAAATTTTCTATTAAACCAGTTTTAATGAATAGGCCCTTAGCCAGATAGATATTAATTATGTTCAGTATTTTTATAAGGATTTTTATGAATGAAATGTTCTTTATGTTTTTATGTATGAAATGTTTTTATGTTTACATAATGAGTTTTGAGCTGCATTTTTTTGGTGTGGCTTTAAGGGCTCTAGTTAATTCCTAATTGTTTTTGCATGCTAATTGGCTGCTTTGCTGTTTAAAAGTACTACAGTTTGGATCTTTATTTGTCTGATGAAGCAGCTGTTTCTGCGAAAGCGCTAACTGTTTGTTCTGGGATTAAATTCTTGAATTTTACTGCTGTGTTCCGCTGCCTCCTTTGACTGTGATATTGTGTGTGTGTGTGTGTGTGTGTGTGTGTGTGTGTGTGTGTGTGTGTGTGTGTGTGTGTGTGTGTGTGTGTATATATATATATATATATATATATATATATATATACACACACACACACATATATATATATATATATATATATATATATATATCTATATATCTATATATATATATATATATTTGTGTGTGTGTGTTTGTGTGTATACATAATTTCTTGACCTCCCCCCCTTATTTCATCATCACTTTCCACTCTGAATCACAACATTCTGCCAGTGTTACAGATATGAGCCTTAACTGTGCATCTCTAAAACATCTCTTCAAATCAGATAAACCCAGACCATACTGTTCCATTGAGAAGATCAACCCATCCCACTTATTTCTCACCCCTGCTTCCCTACCAAATAAATTCCATTAATTCTTTATTAAATATCATCCACAACTTCTCCTTGGGTTGACAAAAGTATGCCTGGCCCATATGCAAGACCAAAGGGACCAAAAATATCTTCACTGCTCATATCCTACCATCCATATCCTTAAGAGTTTCCAGTTTCTCAATTTTTGTATTATCTTTTGTTTAGTCTCTTCCCACATAGCCCCAGCCACCATAACGAAAGCCTTTTCAATCCATATTTCTAAATACTTCATATTATCATGTCCCATAAATACAAGCATTACTGAACCAATTCTTGTGTGGGTACACAATTTACAGCTACAGCCTTTGTTGTCATTACTTTTATATCCCAAAAAGACTTGAAACTGTCTGAAAATGTTCTACAACACTGAGATGTACTTTTCTGGATTTATCAAGCACAAAATAATATCATCTGCAAATAAAGCCAACTTTTCTTGATTACCATACCAATTATATCCTTGTATTTCTGAGTACCTTATTTTCTTTGCCAATGTCTCTAGATATAAAGAAAATAATAAAGGGGAAAGAGGACGCCTCTGCCTGGTTTCTCTGTTCAAACAAAGCTTATCTGAGAGGAACCCTTCCCTCTTTAATTCTTGACTCCAATATTTCATATATCTTTCTTGTTGTTGTTTGTCTTTTGGCTTTTCCCGGTTAGAGGTCGCCACAGCGGAACTCCGGTCCGCTAATGATTGGCAGTAGATTTTTACGGTGCCGAGTTGTCAGCTTGACACCCAACCTTCAACGAAGGCACACCCATTCACGCATGTCTTTCAGAGTGCCACTCGACCACGGGGAGGGCATGCAGACTCCACACAGAAGACACTCCCCGCACTCCAGCCGAGAACTGAACGGGAGAACCTCTTGCTGTGAGGCAACAACACTACCGCTGCACCACCATGGATATATCTTTCTAATTAACCTTATTATTGTATCAGGGAATGCAAATGTTTCCAATGCCCTGCTCATAAAATCCCAGCTTACTCTGTCAAATGCTTTCTCTGCATCAAGACCTACCAACAACAGAGGTATTTTCTTACATTCTGCTTCCCTCTGGATCATCATTGTACTATTAATGTTGTCGAATAATTGCCTTCTCTTCACAAAACCACACTGATCCATATCTTATCAATTTTGTCAACACCTTTGACATTCTTTTAGCTAGCATAGACAAACACTTTATAATCATGTTTAAAATTGACATGGGTCTATGTGAAGCTGGGTCTGAAACGTATTTGTCATATTTAGGTAACATGGCTTTCTTCCAAGATGTTGGTGCTTCCCCAACTTATAAAATACTGCTAAACAAAATCTTCCAGATCTTTATCACTTTCTTCCCTCCTAATTGTCAATATCATCTGTTCCTGGAGACTTTCCTGAAGACTGATTATGCATCATTGTTTTTATTTCATCGCCTCCTATCTTAACTATTTGTTGTTGAGTCTTGTTTACCTCTAACTTTAGCATAATTAAGTCTTCCATAATATTTCCATTTGTACTCTTTCCTGATTTCCACATTTCTCTGCCTTATACAAATTTTCATAAAATTTCTGGAACATGTCTAAAACCACTACATGATCTCTGGTTATTTTTGTTTTGTTTTGTTATGGGTTCCCCAAGTTTGGTGACAACCCTTTCAATGTTCTGTGGCCTGAGCCATTGTGCCAAAAGTTTTTGTGCTCTGGGTTCTACAAAAACAGTTGCTTAACTGCAATCTTTCTAAACTCATGCATATTATCCAGATACTCCCTTATTTTCTCTTTAGTACTCTGCATTTACACTTTTGTTTGTTCTGTGAGACTCCTCTTATTCTGCAATACTTTAACCTTTGTCAGACACTCTAGGTAATTTCTGTTGCTTCTTAACCACATCTCTTACTCTTTTATTTCAACCCTATTTTTAAACTCCATTTCCATTTTATCCCAGTTACTAGCTGTAACTTCTGAAAATATTTCTATCTTCCCTACTATCTCTCAGATAATTTCCACTACCCATTTCTTAAATTCCCCTCTTTTTAACAGGTGCATGGGAAAGTGGCAGTGTATTATTTTTTTTCATTACCCTGCAATTCCATCTTAGCTTTCATTGGTGCATGTTCAGAAATAAAAACGAAAGGCCAGTGCTGTGTAAATCCAACCGATAAAACGTTTTATTGAGACTGTGTTGTAAAGTGCTTTTCGTTTAGCTCATAGGCTAAACTTCTTCAGACAATTACAATTCAAAAAACCCTCATTTATATAGACACACCCTTCAGTGCCTAATTGGCCCTTCTAAAAGGTGTATCACTCAAAAGTTTATATTTACATTTACAAAGATGAAACAACGTTTAAAACCAGTGGTGTTGCTACTATTCTGTAACATGTTCAAATTAACAATGGGTTTAATTCAATATGTTTATTATATATAAATCTATATAAGAAAAACTATGTTTTGTTTGTTAAAAAACAAACAAGAAGTTAGTAATTAATAAGTTTGTTGCTAACAAAAAATGTAGCATAGTAACTAATACAGAAGGGGACTTCAACATCTTCAACTTTACACATATACAATTAGACCCCTTAATTGTAGATGTTCTAGCTAAGGGCTTGACTTTTATCCCCTCACACAAAGTGGATATAGCAAGATTATTAATTGATTTTAAACTGTATATAAGAAAACTGAATTTATGTATTTTAATGGGGAACAATTCAAATCAGAGTATAGAACTGACACGTGTTCCTAGTACTTTCAATCAACCCATTCACCCTACCCTCCTACTTTTTGAAAGACTGTGCGAGATGGACTTTAGATCACTAAACAATCCACTACACAAGTCTAACTGTAACACTTTAATGAATCTAAACAAAGAACAGAGAGACTCGTTAAAGAATCTCCAACATCTTCTGGTCTGATTGATGAAGCCAGACAAAGGGGGAGGACTAGTACTGATGGAAATAGAGGATTACAACACACGCATGAACAAAGTGTTAGAAGGGGAAGCTTATATAGTGGTTAGTTTAAATGAGGTGAACACAGCTTATAATAGAATAAGAACATTTATTAATGACTTTTTCATCAATGCACTAATTGATTTGAACATGTTAAACTATTTAACCATGGCTTCTCCCAATTGTCATCCTTGTCCCTTGTCAGTAGCCCCCTACTACCACAAATCTATCCATTTTTGTTTTTTTTCTCCATCATCTATCAGTATTGGAGCCCCTCTAGCAGTTAGTACAATTATTCCCCTTTTCTTCTATCCCTCATATTCTGATAAATATCCATTCTGAAATCCTATATTTCATCAAATTCACATGCTCATTTCTTTCCAAATGTGCCACCTGCAACATTGCTATTTGCACGTTACATTTCTTAATATAATTCAGTACTCTTTCCTTGCTATTCATACAAGTCACTGAAAAGACACCCCCCACATTTAAAATAACCAAGTACACACTATGCATCATTGTTTTATAGTATGTAACACACAGTTTATATCACAAAATGTTTTATACAAATACTAATAAGAAAAACATTGTTTTACTTAGTTAGTTTTCTCCCTTTTAGTGTCCTTCTAAACATTAATGATATAAAGTGGAGTATATGCTTTACAGTCCACCCACAGGTTTAACAAATTCAACAAAAGTCCAGTGTTTTTCAGCCACTTTGTCTTGAAAAAACATAGTTCAAAAATGTGATAAGATGCCATATAGTCTTCCATTTATTCACTAATTGCAGAGTTGCTGGTCTTTTTCCTGCTCATCTCCACCTCCCAACACCAGACTCTGGTTCAAGTCCAAGGTACTGTTGATTCTTTTAGTCAACTCCTGTGATTTTTTTGTCTGGTAAGCAATTTCCTTTGGAACACTGTAAAAGATTTCACTGGCAATGTCTCTCTATGAACCTTCCATCAGAAGAATGAGAAGCAGAGTCCCCTTGCTTGCTGACACACTTTGATCTTCCAGGAAAACACTTTGAAGACAGCTGGATATAGCAGCTGGAATCTCACACCTGCCTCTTGATTATCCCTGACTGCTGGGATAAATTTGCTTTTCTTCTGCCTGGTGTACAGTTAATCATTTTCTACAAATACTCTGCTGTCTTCAATTTTTAATCCTTTGCCATTCTGCCACAATTTTGTGAGTATCAACTCTTTTTGCTGGTATGATTGCATCTTTACTAATATAGATAGTTTTTTTGTCTCATGGCCAGGTTTGGAGCATACACTCCATGTGCCCTTTCAATTAACAAAGTTTGCTGTGGAATGCCAGTCCAGTTGCTTACTTATGCTTTCATAAAATGAATACCGTCTGTTCATGTTTTACTCTGATACAGCAGAAAATCTCAGGTTTTCTCTGCACATCTGGTCTTCTAACGCTACTATTTTTAAAATAGTTCTTGAGAAACCTCTTATGCAGTCAACTTTTTCTTCATGTCAACTTCTGACTTTTACAGTTTTATCAGTTCATCTGAATGGCTAGTTAAATCTTCTTCTATTTTTTCCAGCCTTTTGTTGTTTGAATTGATATATTCCTTCAGAGTTTCATTTATTTTAATCAGATTTGAGTCAGTTTGATTTATTTTTCCTCTAAATTAATGGAAGTCCTCTCTTGAAGAAAAGCTGAAGCTTGAACTGCTTTTTGCTGAATAGCTGCAGAATCCTTCCCATACAGTGTTTTCTTTTCACCTTTACTGGTTGATTTTCTTTCAGGTCTTCCAAATGTATTCTTTGCTGGCATTCAGGGATTTACTAGTCAGTACCTGAATTTTACCAAAAAAAAAACAAACATTTTTCTCAGTTTCTGTTTTCACACTGGAAGAACTGAAGTTATGCTGTTAATCAGTGTGCAACCATCTTAGAAGTCCTCTTTTTTAAGTTATATTATTGATCAAAATAAATATAGATACTTCATTAAAAATGTTAACACTAGACTAAATATTACAATTCCAACATGAGCATAACATTTGTAGAATCCATTTACATGGTCATTTAGGGAAAGCTTCATAGAAAGGCTAATCCAAATGCTTAAGTTATACAGCCATCATTCCTTCATGTTGCTCCAAATATTTGTAAACATGTTGTCACATCTTTACTTTAATGACATACCTGCTGCACAATCACTATAAACATGGTAGTATTAGTGCCTTATCCTAAACCTCCGTCACCATCTACACCTTAGGATTGCTGTCCTATCGCAAACCTATATCCAGTTACTAAGGTGTTGGAGATGCACTAAATAGCTGATATTTGAGGACAAGCATAAATTAAATGAATTAATATAATTTGTTATCATATTTGTTGCATGGTTTCAGAGAAGGACATGATACTCCATTAATTATACTGCAGCTGATATATTTTATCAGACCTCAGAAAAAGGAGACATATTAGGCAGAATAATTGTTGACCTTTAGCAAAATACATAAAAGTGCTGACCATCAAATCCTTGTATAAAAACTATATTTGATTGGATGTGGGGATAGTACACTGGCCAGCTTACTGTCCATCTAATGGAACTTTTAAGGTCAGGGACCTGTATAAATGATATTATGAAGAGCTTTTCACAGGTCATCTAGAAATACTACATGGTACTGATCTCCTACATTATTATTTTATATAAAGCCTCATTTTAGAATGATCCAATTCTGTTTTGGGATCCATCATTAAATTAGAGGGCTGAATTATTATGTCTGCTGTAGAAACTTTTATTTTTAGACCAGTTTGTAGATAATGCCTTTCACCTGGATTATACAATCTAGTACATTCTGAACATAAAAATAAAAGTTTTACTGAACTATTTTTACAATAAATATTTAACTTTGTACCTGTATGAACATTTTAGATCCAAAATAGTATTATATTGCTAACTATTAACAAATTCATCATTTTCAATGGATTTTTTAGATGCTACTTCTAATTCTGACTAGGTCAAAATTCATGACAGTTGGCTATCATGAAACACTGTTTTTTTTATTTAGTTGCACTACTGAAACTCTACTTCCCTATCTTGTAATCACAGGTGTTCTCAACATCCTTGTTCAGTATTAATACAATTCCATTTTAGCATCTATAGTGGTAGTAAATTCTAAATCAAAATCACTGGCTTTGTTTTTTTTTGTTTTTTTTGTTTTTGTTTGTTTCTTATAACCCATTAATTAAAATCTACCTTAACCAATTGGATGTTTTGAGCAAACATATATCAACCTTTGACAATGACAAGTAATAAAAAAAGTTTGCCTTGTTTTTTTTTGCACTACTTACGCTGCTTATATTTAGTGACAGAGCAATAGAAATGATGGTTTCATAACCAAACTATTTCTCACATAAATCAAAATAATAATGTTATGAGATCTTCCTTTGTAATGTACATTTCTGACAAATAAATAATGCAAAGAAACCATTTAGATAAAAACATTTGTAAAATTCCTGACTTTATATTTTGTTTATATATAACTAGCTTAACAGAATATAGACAACTAAGAAACCTAACAAACTACTTGTCCCCAAAGATAAGAAAACTTAGTTTCATCATTTCTCTTTCCAACCGCTTCTCACAGATACCATCAAAAATACTTCAAAAATAAAGCCTACTACAACTTCCTCTGACAATCTATCTGAGGAATATCTCAAAATAACAGCTGAAGCTAATGCATATCCAGTGTCAATTCTGGGGGGAAAAATCAATCCATATGTGAAAATAAAGTCCTTACATTAAGGAAAAATCATTTATCATTCCACTGTACAAGGATGGAATCAATATGGATCTTTCAAATATAGGCAAATTGCCATTTTATCCCCACTATGAAAAATATTAGAAAAATATATTCATATACAACTTCAGCTATTTAACAGATAACCAGCTTCTGTCTTCAATCCAACATGGCTTCCATTCTCACCACAGTGCAACTACTGCTTTGTTGAATTCTGTTAACACTGTCAGCACCCATAGAGACATCAGAAGCTTAATCTCCACCATCTTCCTAGACTTATCAAATGTTTTTGATATCACCTCCCATGAGAAACTCTTACACAAACTCTCTTCTTTAGGGCTCACCATCTCTTTGCACTAATGATTCCATAGCTACCTTTCAAATAAGCAGAAGCAGTCAAATGGAAGCATTATTTCTCCACTTCACTTTCTTACTAGCAGCTACTGGTGTCCCACAAGGATTTATACTACGCCTTACAAATTTCAATATACTGATCAATGAACTACACTGCTACAAAAAATGCTGCCCTAGTTCAATACGCTGATAACTTAACCCTAATCTGTTCTGCCAAATCTCTTTCTAAGACCTTACACAACAATCCTTATTGACTTAAACATTGTTAAATAATTCACAACTACCAAACCCTAAGAAAAAAAACATACTAAATTACTGCTCTTTACCCTGAAACCTGTGGCTGCCAAATAACACTATTTAATGTCACCTCTGTCAAGGACACCATGACAGAACAAATAAATCACACAAAATTACTGGGTGCCATCATAGATGACCAACTGAAATTTGACCACCAGGTTTCACATAGGGTTAAACAAATCATTAAACACTAGGTACATTATACAGAGTAAAAACCTATCTCACAGACACAGCCAGAAAAAGTATAGCCTCTACTTTCTTACTGCCACCTCTTCTCTGTGCTGCCTCAATCTTCACTAACCATCAGGTCTCACATCTATCCAAATGTGGGTAATATTACAATAAAATAACCACATTTTCAGTAAGTGTTAACAATAGAACACACCACTGTCTACCCCTTAGAGAATTACACTAGTTAGAACTACCACATCACCTAGCTCTTTCTCAGCTAACTACAACACACAGACTACTCTATAAGCCAGAACATTGGCCAGTCCTTAACAACATAATGCACTCCCCCCAATAGATTTTACAGTATAGAGCAAATCATCAGTAACTATAATTTAATATGGCAGGTGACTCTCTACATTCAAATAGCATAGCTAAACTATGGAACCACATCCCACTACCATCAAAATCCATTCAAAAACAAACTCCTTTAAAACACAACTAAAACATCATCTATCATATCAATGGTTCTACTCCTGTACAATTTCAGGATAAATGCTACTGCTATCTTCAGCTTGCCATATCATCAAACCATTTCTCTTTATTCAGAATCCTATGCCCCACAACCACTCTTCGGTAATACCTTAATACTTTTACTAGCATCTTCCAGCCATATACATAGTTTTGTGATACTGTTCACATCCCACCTCCACACTTCTACTATAAAACTCATGATAGTCATATCTACAGATATATATATATATATATATATATATATATATAATTATCTATGAACCTGCTTCTTAACTGCCATATTAATTTTTTCTACTTTAACGGTTTCATTCTCTTACCTCCATTTCATTGAATTTGTAAGCACTTATCACATGATATGCTACTTGAGAAACCCACTAAAGGGACCTCTTCAAATGTTCAGTGGTCAACATCTACTAATACGAAAGTATCTTTCATACTGTAACAATTGCCTTTATTTCATATGAAGATAATCTAATTAGCAAATGTATGTGTAATTTTTAATGTAATTCCAATGTCTGTTCATGTACATTACTGAATGTTTATTTAAAAATGTTTGTATTATTTTGGAGCTTTTCTTCCCAGGCCTCCACTGAAAAAAGTGTTTTTACTGAACCCAATCAGAAAAAACATGGTAAACATAAGCAAAATAAATAACTAACATTTAGAATGTGAAACTAGAATATACAATATACAACCTTACACCTGTTTCACAACATATCATTATTATTTATTTTTTAATTCACCATTTGAATAAACTAATAGTAATAATTAAAGTGAAAAATTCTTAACTTCTATAAGAACACAAAAAATCTTATAGGACACTCAAGTCATAACGTAAAGATTTTAGTAAGCAATGCTTCACAAATTAGTCCAAATTGTTTCAACTGTTTTGTGACAAAATGTTCAGCCAGTTAATACTTTAAGCCTCAGTGTTTAACATGAAACCTGGAGCCTGTAAAAATGCAGTGTTATAACCAAAAATACATGATAATGACCACTGGTGGTCCCAAGCAGAATCTATTAATGACTATAGGTATAGAAGTAATTAATCTTAGGTTACTGAAGGAAATTGTAACCACAAATAGTTTGGTTAGCTTTCATAGATAGTAAACAACTTCAGTATTTTAAGGAAACTTACATTCTGAAAAGCAATAATGACATGTGTTAACCCAAACTTCTTCTCTGCTTTATATTTGGTAGCTTGTTTCAGATGTTTAAGGCTATGGGTGATATACCTATGCCTTGCAACAGTCAAGGCTCCAATTCCTACAGCCACTTAAACAGGGCACATGTAACCTGTAAGTTTCTGCTCTTACTGACAGTATGAGTACATTGTATAAAAAGTATTCCTCTTTTTTTATTTTAAAATCTTAAGTGTCTTTCATTTTCAAACTTCAATAAGATATTCAGAGTGACTGACACCCTTCACACAACTGTGCAGCCAGTAAAAGAAAAACCTACTGCTATCACTCAGATGTTCATCATATTGATCGCTCCTGGAGTAACTGACTAGCCTTAGCTATATGGGTTATATCCTGCCAAGGATATAAATGCTGGCCAGCTACCAAAGGGCACCTTCCACACATTCAGACCATTAACTGGCTCAAGTTGATCTGACTAAAAAGACAGGTCTGGATGCCAAGCCCTTCAGAGCTTTCCTGTCATTAAACAGTATGCTCTTCTGAGGCTTTTGAGGATCAACAATCAGCCTGTACTGCTTCTTTGTTGGTTAGATACATTCCCTTTGGATAAATCCCTTCCACTTTACAGAAATTGTTATTTTATTACACTTTTCTGTTTAGCAGACTTATTTTTACACTAGGAGTGTATGTTCTAACAGACTATCATGAGACTTAATTGTACTTTTAATGGCAGCAGTCTTTTTTCCTGTCAGTTTAAAAGTTGTTTAAAGTAATTGAAAACCTTTTTTTTCTGTGGAGAAAGTATTTATTTTACTTTTGGGGGCAGACAAAGTGTTTTAAAGTGCTTTTTACTGTGCTTTGTTGGAAGAAATTACTTTTGACATGAAATTGTCACCAGCTCTTGTGATTTGTCTTCCCTAGGAAAGAGGCACCATTTTCAGCTTGCCCATGGGACAAACTACCAGTCCCATGGTCAGTCCTTCCTGCAGCTACAAAAAGAAAAAAAATAATAGCCTTTGCCACCACAACAGGCTAACAATTTGCCTCAGCCACAGGTGGTGACTCTGTTGTAGCCAAAGCTGGTTCCTCACAACACTCATTTTTTACTTCAGACCCCTCTGGGTGTAGCACCTAGAGCAAGTATGAACTTGGGTTAAGTCACATCCTCTGCAGCTGTTGGGGACCTCAAAGTGGGGAAGGGAGAGCCCCTCTTGTTGGTCCTAGGAGAGGGAGGAGGGAAGGCTTCCCTGTTTAGTCAGAATGCTCTGCCCATCCCGGAGAATGTGCTGTTGCCATTATAACACTGCTGGCCCCATTTTTCCTGTCAAAAAGAAGCTGAAAACTAAACATGTGTCTACTTCTCCTCAAATGTGAGGTGTAGTTTACTGGGTCTGGCTCAGGGTTTAATTCAGGCTATTAATACTTCTTATAAAGGTGGTTTCTAGTAAAAAAATGAGGGATACCTTTTTTCCTGAAGAGATTCAAGATTTTGAATCTGGACAGGAGGATAACAGGACAGATACAGAGTTTTCTCCTCAGATTTCTGAGTCAGACTTAGAGGAGAACTCAGTTTATCATTCTCCCTGTGGGGGATTTCTCCTTTCTCTGAGACTACTTCCAGAATGTGACAGTGTTTTCATGAAGAAAATGCTAGGTTTCTCAGTCCCTCAGAAAATAGAGCTGTTACAAAAGGAATTTCCAGAACCTTCACCCATTCCTCCAGTTCTGTCAGCTCTGGAGTTTGTGTGTGCCACTGCCTGCAATTTTCTTGACAGCCTGATGTCCCAAAAAAGGTAGATATAATGTATAACGTTCCACAGTCTTTTCAGTTTTATACAGTCATGCCAAACCTGACCTAGCAACTATAGCTTTAGTTAATCTTACTGTTGCTAAACATTTAGTTAATTCCAATCCTTCTCTTTCTGAAAAGGATTGGAGATTATTTATAAGAATGGGTTAAAAGTGTGTGCTTCTGCAACTTTGATTTTCAAAATTTTTTTAGTTGTCAGTCTCATATGTTAAGTTTTATTCTGACTACTTGTGGAAGTGTTAGGAATGTTTTGTCATCAGTTTCTTCTTGTGAGGAAAAATCTGCTTTAAATAAGTTAGTTTCTTACATTGTATAAGTCACAACTCATTGTTTACAGTGAGTGAGTGAGTGAGAGTGTGTGTGACTCTTCAAGGGCTACAACCACTGGTACTGTTTTGATGTGGTTTGCCTGGCTGTGTTCTCAGAATCTTCCAGATGATGTGAAAAAATTAGATTTTAAATTCTCCTTTAGACAGAGATTTAGTTGTTACTTACTCTACTGTAGAGATTATCAAAAAGTGTGATGAAAGGGGTAAGATGATACAGGGAATCTATGATTTTCCAGACCTTCTTTTCCAAATCGTCTTAGTGATTCTTTAACCCCTCACCCATTTATGGCAAAAAACATAATAAACAGTATCAATAAAATGGTGGTAAAACTAATGTTTAAAAAGAAATGGCGGGGGATTCCAAAAAGAATTCAAGAATCACTCAAAGCCAAGGACAGTCCAACAAGTCAGTCTTTTCCCTTCCAGAAAGCCTGAATCTCCACCCCCCCCCCTCCCTTGGAAACAGAAAAATGGGTTATGAATATCATTAATGAAGGTGACAGATGGCAGTAGAAGGAAATCTTTTCTTTTCAGGGGGTAATTCTTCATCCACCATACCAGACTCTTATTCCCTGCTGTACTTCAACACATGCTGTCCACGAAATAATAGATCCAGTTCCTCCAACTCAGATCGGGAAAGTTTTTTTACTCAAGGATGTTTTTTAGTGCCAAAAAAAGGAAATGCTTGGAGACCAGTTCTGGATCTTTCTTTCCTAAACATATTTGTGACAGCGCCCATATTCAAAATGATCACTTAACAACCTGTTACATTGTCTTCTTCATTCAAGTTTCCTGGTAACATTAGATTTAAAAGATGCTTATCATCACACCTCTACTCATAAAGACTTCAGGTGTTAAGGCTTTCTGTGTCTGGATCACGTTATCAGTTCTCTGGCTTACCTTCTAAGCTATCCACTGACCAAGTGTGTTCACAAAGTGTCTTGCTCCAGTTATAGCCTATTGCAGACAATAGGCTATCCCCATCTTTTTGTACTCAGATGACTTGATTATCTTTTCAGACTCTTTTTTTCAAAGTATCAGGAATCTCTCACTTTGGAAAAGAGAGATCTCTTACACAAATTGGGATACCAAGAAAACATTCAAAAGTCTTTGACTTCTTCTCACAGGATTGTTTTCCTGGGTTTACAGTTAGACTGTTCAGCTCAAAAAGCTTTTCTTTCACAGGAAAAAAATAGATCTATATCTAAATCTATTTCTAAGGTTTTCCACTCAGATTTTGGTCACTGCTATGGAATGCCTCAGGATTTTGGCCCTCATGGCATCTATGATTCTCATGCTACCCTTATGGTATATGAAGTCTTTCTCGTGTCAGCATCAACATCTTATCTTTTCAAATCCCTGTGATGGGGCTGGTCAAATGAGAAATCACTTGGTGGAGACAATAGATATCCCTAAATCTAGGTCTCCCCTTTTCCTGTTCCCAAGCAGTCAGTCACCACAGACACCTCAGACTTTGCTTGGGAAGCAGTTTCAGGAGAGATAAGAGTGCAAGGTGTGTGGGACACCAAGGATTGATGGAAGCAAATAAATATACAAAATGCCTGCCCTGATCATGGCACTCAACTTTCTGAATCATCTTTGGTCCCATGGACCTCTACAAGTTGTTATAGACAATACATCATTCATGTAGCACATCAACAAGCAAGGGAGTCAGGTCTTATCCCCTTTGCAGACTAGTGATGTTAGCTTGGGATACAGCTTTACAGCACAATCTCACTACAGGCATCCTTCATTCTGTCAGAGCAAAGTTGTGTGTCAGACAAGCTGAGCAGGACAAGACAGATTCTCAAAATGGGAACTAGGCTGGGTGTCTTCCAAGATTTCATTTATCCATGGGGAGTTCCTCATGTAGATCTGTTTGTTTCCTCTCTAAACAAGATTCTGCTCCAGGACTCCATGCAAGAATGCCTGGAAGACAGATCCCTTTTCTTCTCCTTGGAGAGGAATGTTCATGTATAATTTTCACCCATTCCACTGATATCCAAGGTACTTATGAAGATTCAGAAGAATTTCCCCAGGTTCATTGTCATGACTCCTTCCTAGCCCAGGCAACAGTGGATCTCCCTTCTTTAAGAAATGGCCAGGGGCAATTACCACAAGCTTCCTCACAGAGTGGATCTGTTCACACAAGATCAAGTGTGCTTGATGCACTTCAACCGTAATCAACTTTAGCTGAATGCCTGGATGAGATGGTCTTAATTTCCTTTAGGCACCTGTTTACTGAAAACATGCAGCAAGAAAACCTGCTACTAGAAAATCTTATTAGTAAATGGAAAAGATTTTCCAGTGGGTGCCAACAACAAAACCTGCACCCATTTAGGGCAAGTTGTTCCTCAGTTTTACAGTATTTATGTGAGTTACTATCCTATGGCCTTTCTTACTTCTCCATTAAGGTTCATTTATCATTCATTTTGGCATGTCTGCCCATGGATCCTCCACTTTCAAATGCATTCTAATGTTGCAATGTTTTTGGAACTGGTTTGCATAAGAAGCCTCCAAGAAAACTGGTGACCCCTCCTTGAGATCTTAATTTTTATATTAGAGTAGTGAACACTTGCTCCATTTTAACCAGCTAACCTGGCTGACTTGAGGTCCTTAACATGGAAAACAGTTTTACTGACAGCTCTGATGTCTATGAGAAGGGTATTGGAGTTGCAAGCTCTTACAGTGAGTCATCCCCATCTCATTTTCCACAGAGACAGGGCTTCTTTGAGAAAAAACAGTTGTGTAAAATCTTACCATAACAGCAGATGCCCCTCTCTTCACTATTGCAGTATTCTTGCAATAGGGATCCCCTGCCAAGGGCAGCATGATGTCTGGCCTATATACCAAAGCCTTTAGGTTGTAATGGGTACGCATGGTGTAGGGCATAAAGGTGATGTCCAGATTTACCATCCATACCATAGAACTGAAACGCCCCAGTAGGAACGACAGTCCAAGGATACTTGTAGGTAGCAAGCCCATACAGAAGGAAGAAGGACCAGGGACCAGGGAGAGGAGGTAGGGAGTGAATACTGCAACAGTGAAGAGAAGGACATCTATTGTTATGGTAAGATATTACACAACTGTGCTATGTTCTTTCATGTCACTGTTGCAGTATTCGTTACAACAGAGAGAGTGCAACAGCTCAGAAGACAGCTGGGGGGAGGAAGGGTCAGCAGAGCCCTCTAGCAAGCCATGGACAATGGCCATGGCAAAACCGACTCTGGCCCTAGAAATCACATCCAACTTATAGTGCTTGGTAAAGGTATGCACAGAAGTCCATGTAGCTGCCTCAAGAATATAATTAGTATCCAAACCTTTGAAAAAAGCACCAGAAGAAAGCCACAGCCCTAGCTGAATAAGACTTAACAGAGGAAAGAAGGCTCTTCCTATGAAAACAGTATCACAAAGAAATGGCTTTAGAAATTGAAGAAACAGTTTGCTTGAAAACACTCAAACCTAAGACCTAGGATGAAAAGAAACAAAAAGCTGTTCAGATTTATGAAAAGCTTTAGTCTTATCCAAATAATATCTGAGTTGTCTATGCAAATCCAACGCATGCAAAACCTCATTAGCAGATTGCAGAGAAGGGAAAAAAGTGGGCAAATGAATAAACTGATCAAGAGACAACTAATTAACTACCTTGGGCGTAAAAGAAGGATTAGTATGAAGGGACACTCTGTCCTTATGGAATACCAAAAGAGGAGGAATAGCTATATGGGCCTGCAGCTCAGACACCCATCTGGCAGAAGTAAGGGACAAAAGAACAGTCTTCCATCAACAATAATGTAAGGAAGCTGAAACCGCAGGCTCAAAAGGAGCCTGAGTCAATTCTTCTAAAACAAAATTAAGGTTCCAGGAAGGAGGGACAGGCTTCCTGGGAAGCCTAATGTGAAGGATGCCTTTAAGAAACTGTTTGACCTCAAATCTACAGGCTAATGGGGGATTTAGAGGCAGACAAGCAGAGATAGCTGATAGGTGGGCCTTAACAGAAGAATAGGCCAAGCCGGCATTGAGCAATTCACACAAATAAGAGAACCAAAGGTACATCCATCCTAAATGGATCCAAATTATTACAAAGACATCAAACTTAAAACCTCTTCCATTTGGATAAGTAGGATTTCCTAGTAGTGGGTTTCCTGGACTCCTGCAAGAACCCTGAGCATGTCCTCAGAAAATAGATGTCTATGAGGAATCAAAATCCTATCACCCACAGTGTTAGCTGAAGAGTGGACAGATGGAGATGGATGAGAGATTCCTTGTTTTGTGTAAGTAGGTCTACCCTGTGAGGTAACTTGTGGTGACTGCCCTTGGCTAAATGCAGAAGATGAAGGAACCAATGCTGTCTTGGCAAAAAGGGAGTCACCAACAAGATTTTGTGAGCATCCTGTTTTATCTTGGACATTACCTTCAGAATGAGAGGAAGGTGAAGGAAGGTATAAAGAAACATCCCCTTTCAAGAAAAAGAGAGGCTGCCCACCTTCCAAGCAAGAGGGCATGGGACTCTGGTACAAAATAGAGGAAACTGCGTGTTCAGATGGAATATCTGGAAACACATTCCCTATGAAGTGTCCACTCATGGGAATGTGTAATGGACCTGCTGAAAAAATCTGACACTATGTTCTGATCTGAGGGAATCTAAACTGCCTGAATGGTCACCTGATACTGGATAGCTAGCTCTAAAACCTGAAGGACTAATCTGCATAGGAGACGAGAACTTGTCCTCCCTTGCTTGTTGACATACCACATTACTGTGGTATTGTCTGAGAGAATCTTGAGGGGCCCTGGAAGGTAAAGAGAATGAAAATCCTGAAGAGCTAGCAGAAGACCTCTCATCTCTTTGACAGTGACATTGCCTTTCTTTTGTTGAAGAGAACTAAGGCCCTGTACCTTTAGAAGGCCGAAGGAGACTCCCTATCCCAAGTCTGAGGCATCTGTGAAAAGATCCTGAGAGGGGACTGGAGGTTGAAAATGAAGCCCTGGGTTAAGGAACAACTGATGAATCCACCACTAAAGTTCCAGCTTGAGGCATGGAAGAAGAGGGAATAGAAAGTCTAAAGGATGAGAATGTTGAAGCCAAACTGACTTTAGAAACTACTGGAGCTTTCTCATGTGGAGCTTGGCTAGAGGAAGCATAGGAATGGTGGAAGCCATGTAACCCAGAGCCTTCAGAAATTCTCTGGCTGTAACCGAGGCCAGAGGAAGAAGGGATTGAAAGAAAGCAATTAGAGTTAAAACCCAACCTTGGGAGGAGGCAGGGAAGCCAGCACCGGAACAGTCTGGAGCCTGCACCCTCAAAATACATGATCTTGAGGAAGAGTCAGGAATGACTTTTGGAAGTTTACAGTAAACCCCAGGATTTTCAGAACAGAAATAGCAAAGTGTAGATACTGATGTAAAATCTCTGGAGAGAAGGCCTGAATAAGAAGGTTGTCCAGGTAAGAAAAGACTTGTATCCCCTTTAATTTTGAGAAAGCAATCACAGGAGCAAGGCATTTGGTGAAGACCCTTGAGGCAGTAGAGAGGCCAAATGACAAAGCAGAGAACTGAAAATGCCAGGAAGCAACAGAGAACCACAAAACTTTCCTGAAAAATGGGATGAATAGGAATGTGCCGATAAGTATCCTTGAGATCTAAAGAAACTAGAAAAGCCTGAGGAAGCAGTAGAGGAAACAGGGTTTGATGGGACAGCATCCAAAATGAAGGGACCTTCAAAAAGGTGTTTAGCTGAGAACAATCCAGAATGGGTCTCCGGGACAGGTGCCTTCTTTCTTGGAGACCAAACACATTCTAGAATAAAACCCCTTCCCCCTCTGAGGAGTTGGAACTTCTTGAATTGCTTCTTGAGCCAAAAGGCCCTAAAGCACCTCTGGAAAAAAGGGCAGTTGTTCCTGAGGAGGCTGAGGAATGCCCAAAAAAGGGGGGGTTCCAGACCATATAATAACCTTGGCAAATGACGGAAAGAACTCAGGGGGTCCTGGGTGACTTTTAACCAAAAAGGAAGGGACAGAGAAAGAAGCAGAGGAAGAGGATGTGACTGAGAAGAACAGGGCAAGGATAGTCAGATAGCACCTGGTTTGTCAGGAAAAGGATGCTTCTGAATAGGAGGAGTTTGGGTAGCCTTAGCAGGGGAAACCTTTCTAACACCTTTTTTACATTTGGGAGTTGGGTGAGACTGTCTATGGACAAAGGAAGGCTTGTTAGGATAATTCCTCAGAAACCTGGGTATGGGGGAAACAAAAATATGCTACAACTCCTGTAAGGCCTCGCCATTTTACTTGCAGGGACTTAACTCCACAGCAGCAGCCCCAAGCAAGTGCTTATTATCCAGAGGAGCATCCATCAGTTCAGCCTTGATATCATCAGGCAAAGGCTGAAGTCTGAGCCAGGAATACCTCCTCAAAACAGATCCAAAAGCAGAAGCCCTAGACGAATCATCAGCTGTGTCACAGCTGCATTTAATGGAATGGTGAGTTAATTGGAAGGATATCCCTATCAACGCTAGAGCAGAAGCTTTCCCCTCAGACTCAGGGAGATCTGAAATAGCCTGACAGGCTTGAGAGAGAAGAGCCAAAACATATCTGGTCATGCGTGTCTGAGAGTTAACAGTTCTAAAGGCTGGGGTAACAGAAGTATACACCTTCTTACCTAGCCTTTCCATGGTTCTGCTATCCTTGTCAGAGGAGAGCAACTTAGTGGAAGGCAACAATTTGGAGGGCTTATATGAAGCAACTGACACCACAGAAGGGTCAGCAGAGGGATACTTATAAAGAAACTTGCAGTCATCAGGCACTTTATAAAACCTATCACTTTTTTGGGAGCAGGGGTTTGGGAATCAGGAGCCTGAGAAGAACTGGAAAAAGCATCCAGCAAGGCAGCAAGAACAGGAGAAACAGCAGAGAGTCTAGGAGACTCCATTTGTAGAAGCTCATAATACCTCTTCTGAACATCAAACACCTGAGCACAGTCCCATATGAAAAATGCCATAATTCTGGAAATAGTGTCATCAAACAAAATCTTCTCAAAAGGAGAGTCAGGACTGATAGACTCTTCTACTTCAGAACCATAGTCCAGTGGTGAAAAAAATCTGACAGGAATATTTCAGAGATTCTTTACTGGAATCAGCAGCACCCTCATCTGAGAAATCCTGCTCCCTGGTCCTCTTGAAAGGGGTAGAAGGCCAAGGAGGAGCAGGAACAGAAACTACTGCTGGAGGCTTAAGAGCCATAAAGGCATTAAACAGCTCTTGAGTGCAGTTCTGCCATTCACTCAGAGGATCTTTTGGAGAAGGCAAAATATGTTTAGTTTTCTGCTTCTTTTTAAGTGGGACATCAGCCCTGAAAAAGTTAGGAGACTCAAACCCCTGATGACACTGTATAATTGTAGTCAGAACCTCTTCTCTTACTAATATCTGAGGAACACCCCTAGGCCCTTCATTAATAACCACCTGCAGTTCCCCCCATACATTTGAAGCAGATGTCTGCAATACCTCCATGGATGTGTGTGGAGTCGTATCCATGCCGGCTTCCAAAGCAGTCGTGGCAGAGGAATCTGAGAAAGATCCAAAAAATGAAGTGTCCGGAATGCCAGGCAGGATAAAACAATTTAAATTGTTTTATCCTGCCTGTGGTTGTGGACAAATCATTTTTTTGATTTTTCTTGTTGCTGTGGCTGTTCTGGATTTACTGGCTTAGGGGTGCTTACCATTATTCTGAATCTGAAAAAGAAACCGAACGATCCAACAAACTTTCACCAGCCTCAAGAGAGATGTGCGATGGAAGCAGGACAGTCTAAGAATCAGAACAAGCTCTCTTATTCTTTTTCTTCACAGATGGTTGAATGTCTGGTCAGGAAGATCCTTCCATCATATCTTTAGCCAATAGTTTAAGTCACTGGTTCTCCAAGTAAATCGCAAGGGAAGAAAACAGACTATGCAACATCTTAGGGACGAAAGCTTGTAGAGTGTTGGAATGAATATAAAAAAAATTCACCTTTGGGATCATTGAGCCCAGGGAGGGGGGTAGGACTACTCTAGCAGTTAAGATTGAATGCTGAAAGAACTCCAAAGCTGAACAGCATCTGTTTTTAAAACATATTTTTAAGTATTGAATTTTTTTTTTAAAAAGTACTTTATAATTTTTTAATTATTTTTTATATTAATGTACTTTACATTAAGCATTCATGTAGTTTGCATCACCAGTGTGATTATTATAATGAACTGATTATTATGGTTGCATTTTAGAGCATTTCAAAGGTTCATAGGTTCATAGGTTCATAGGTTCATACTAGGCTATCTGCCCGAGGGCATTTATAAGCCTAGCCCATAGTTTTTTGGCTTACGCCACCCCTTTAGTTTGGAGAAACTATGCCCATTATTTTGCTGTGCCTCTGTCGAGCAGTGACACTGAGGTAACCCCTGGGGTGTATCTGCAATCTCCCATCCATTGGTCAAGATTCCTCTTGAACAAGGCCAGCGAGGTGCTCTGCCTCACATAAACCGGGATTTTGTTCCACAGCATAGGGAGTCTTTGGGTGATGAATCTATCCCTCCAGCATGTCCTATTAATAACCGTGTTGAGGTTTAAGTCTCCCGCCCTTGTGGCTCTGAGGGATCTAGATTTTTTGAGATGAAGCATGTTCATCAAATCTGGGTTTGACATGGCCTTGTATGTCAGGCATAGGTCACCTCTGAGCAAGCGGTAAGCAACTGAATATAACTGGAGTTCTTTCAGTCGGGCAGCATAAGACTGATTTTTGAGACCCTTTATCCTTTTGGTGAGGAACTTTTGTGGCCTCTCCAGCTGCTGCAAGTGTCGGGTCAGATACATTCCGAATGGGGCATTGTACTCGATCATTGGTCTGATGAGTGATGAGTGATGAGTATAGGGAGACTATGACTTCCCTTGATCTAGATGTGAATCCCTTCATGATAAGGTGGGCAATGTAGAAGGTCTTCCTAACTACTTTAGCAATATGAGTGTCGAATGAAAGGCTACTGTCAACCTGGGTTCCCAGGTCCCTAATAACTTCTTCTGTGTTCAGGGGATTGCCACCTATATGGTAGCTAGGGGTAACCTTATTTTTCCCGAAGGGTATGACTATGCATTTCTTGGCATTTAACTTTAGGCCATGGCTCTGGCACCAGTTGTCCGTTTCTGTGAGACCCTTCTGAAGGATATCTGTGTCGGATGTGTTTTCAACTACGGCGCCCAGTTTGCAGTCATCTGCAAACTTTGTCAGCCATAAAAGGTACTTGAGATTGAAATTTATCTTAATGAACTCTGAAGATTAGTTTTAATAATAAGTTAGTGATGATTAACATTTATAAGTATTGTTATATTTTTATGATTTTTTAAATAAGGTAGTGTTGTTTCTTATCTAAGGTACAACTCACATTGAATTGTGTAGTCCCTTTAAAAATGTTATGAAGAGAAATAATAAAATTAAGTGGATGTCAAGAAGGTGCTATTCTGAAGAAGGCTCCTGCGCGAGTCAAAAGCACTTAAAATGGACCTTGTTTTATCTAGCATGAGTGTTGTATTAATTTTAATAAAATATTTTGCCACTGAACTCTCCAGTTCTGCTTTTTTGCACTGTCATTTTTGGTTCTGAGTCATTTTGATAGTGTACTCCCCTATTGTATTTGTTAGAGTTGTGTAAGTACACTTGCCATTACAGTAGATGTTTGAATGAACACTGCTGCAATAGCTGCTCCCTCCCTCTATCCCCCTTGTTTTTGGTGTGTCATTTATACCACTGTGTGGACATTTATTTTTTGTTCCTAGCATTGTACTTTCAGGGCTCTGGCTCCCTGTCTCTGTTGGCATGAAAGCACTGAAGGGCTTGATACCCAAAACTGCTTTTTAGTCTGCTCAGCTTGAGCTGATTGTTTGAGCACACAGAAGGTGCCCTGAAGCTTTGGAAGCTGTCTGGCTGTTATATCTTTGGCAGGATTTAACCTATATAGCTAAGACTATTGCAGCAGTGATCATTCGAACATCTACTGTTATGGCAGGTTTACTTACATAACTGTACTTTCTAATGATTTTCAGCCACAACAGTTTTTCTTATTTCAGCAACTATTTTTTTTTTGTTGTTGAAAATATCAAGTGGAATTTGACTGAATATCTTGATGGTCAGTCTGCTGCATGGAAAGCTTGTGACAGACTAGTTTGCTATCTAATTGGTGCTCCTACCTATTATGGTTGAAACAGGCAATTACCATTCAAGATTTATTGATAAAATTTGAATATTTTTTTTCAGTGCTGTGCATAACATTCAGATTTAATTGGGACACTATATCATGCTTGGCTGAACCAGAAAAACTGTCTGTTGTACAAAATTTCTTAAAGGCTGTGATTATTCTCAAGTTTTTAAGATATACTCTGCAGCTTCAAACTGCAGGTCTAAGTTCCTGCTTCTAACTTTATTTTTTATTGACATTTGTTTACCGGGAAAGTCTGAATGGGTAATTGCATCTGTTTTCAATGGAGGCCCAGGGAGAAAACTCCACAAGTAAAAGAACGGAAAATACATATACATAGGAGGAGGGCCGGTGTTAGCATTTTGGGGGCTCCAACAAATGTCAAGTTGTGGGAACCCCTGAGCACTTCCTGTCTAAGTATCACCCTATCACTGACAGACTTCCTATCCATCATTTTAGCTCATGCTGCAAACTTTTAGGAGTAGTAGCTAGAGCGTCTTCTGTGTGGAGACATGCATGAATGGGCATACCTTCGTTGAAGGTTGTGCGTCAGGGCCGGCAACTCGGCACGTAAAAATCTACTGCCAATCATTAGCGGACCCGAGTTCCACTGTGGCGACCCCTAACCGGGAAAAGCCAAAAGACACAACAACACACAGACTGACCTGTAGCTACAATGCTCTTACATTACAACAATTCTATGTACCGCAGTATGTTGGCCCATCTCACAAAGGGACATTCACAGTTATTGGCATTTAGATGTAACAATGATACATTATAATGACTCTATGTACATGGCTGAAGTTAGGTGAAATGGTGTGCTAGGGCACTGCCTACTGCTTTAGCCCCCCCCCCCCCCCAAACACGCATACATCCTCCAGTGCTCCCCTCTGCTTCTCCCCATCTTGGGTTCCCCACACCATGCAAGTTACTTTTTTCTTCTATTTCTCATATTTTACTTTTCTCTTCAGCTTTTTCAAGAAGCCATGACTTTATATATGCTCTGAAGTGCTTTTAGGTCTTTTTTTTCTTTTTGCACAACCTTTTCATCCAGTGATGGCTTGAACAAAAATGATGATTAAAGAAAGAAATTCAGTGTTGCTGTTCAGCTTTAGTTTTCATTGCATTCTTTCAACATACCTTTCCTGACCAAGACAGCACAGTAAGAACCATTTAGGAAATAACTCAATTAAGCCAATGCCCCAGAAGCCATAGGGGTTATAGATGCTCTAGAATGCATTTTAAAGCATTTCCCAATCTTTTAATAAAACAGTAACCTAAACAAAATTCATGAGTAAGAAAAAGAATTGCAGTCTTACTTTTTTTTTTCAATGAAGACATTAAGTTATGCCCAAGGCTTAATGTTCAAAGCTGACAAAATTGTAGCTTACAATAAACTAACAATCCAGTTTGTTGTGAGGATACATAGATCCTGTCTTGGAATACTGACTGCCTCCCTAATCCCCCCAAAAAGACAGTCACTGCCTATGCATCCCTCTGGTGTTAGATTGGGATGAAAGCAAAGGTTCAATGGCCACAGTTATGTATTTGAAGTGATTGCTGCAATACATATACATAGCATGCCTCCTCACTTCTCAACCTTAACCCCCAAAGGCAGCCACCTGTATACATGCCAGATGTGTGATTGTGAGGAAAGTGGGTGTGGTTGATAGCAGAGGCCATTATCAGTTTTATCCTAACAAGGTCATATCACAGCCCTGTTAAGGTGAAAGAGTAAATTATCATTTTTATCTCCTCATTTTTGCCCAACCAGAAACAGCTATTGTGGGACCCCCACACAGACAAGGATGAATGAGGGACCCCCTGTATCCATTTATACAGTCTGGGGAGTGGGGGGGGGGGGGCACCAGATTCTTAGAAGATCTAAGTGTCTGAATGTTCTGTGATATATTTTATGCCTTACTTTTAAAATATAATTACTTGTTAGCTGCATTTTTTACTGATACCCAAAAGAAAAATGTGTGTGTCCCGGCATTATTGGATATGTGCATTGCTACAAATCAGTGATATTTTTTTATACACACTCATTCATAAGTCACATCAACACTAGTTGTGTACTTATTTCAGCAAATACCAATACATTGTGCAACACTGGTACTGCCACACCAGATCAGTGACTGCTGTTTAGCAGTCATCAGGCAGCAGGAGTAAGTCCCTTTATCTCATGGAGGAGTTAATGACTACTTGTCACTGTCCCTGATTTCACAGATATTCCTTGATTTTGCCTCATAATTTTGCTCTGTCCTTCAAAATAATAAATACATAAAAATAAAAAGTTTTATTTGAAGACAAATCATTTAAGATTACAGTCAGTAAATCCAGGCATCATAGTTTTATACTTCTTATTGTCCAAAAATGCATGTTGATGCAAAATGTGCTATTCTAGTAACTTTTGTAAGTGAATTAGAGCAACATTTAAAATGTGATCCTCATTTGAGCCTTTATTCTGCTATTATTTTTGGCACCGAGCAGAATTCTTCAGCAATGCCCTTGAGAGTTACAGTATCTGGTGTTCTGGCAGCATTTATTAAACTCCCTGCAAGAGAAACCATCCCTGAAGATCAGAAGCATTAGCTCTTCTGAAACTCTATGGTGTGCACTGAGATTAGTCACCCTGGGCTGCTGATCTCTCTCTAGTTCTAACCTTGTTCATGTTTATTCTCATCTTTATCCTAACAGGGTCATATCACAGCCCTGTTCAGATTAAACAGTACAAGCAAAAAATAATTACATTTTTTTCTCCTAATTTTTCCCCAACCAACAGCAGCTTTTGAGGGGCCCCCACACAGTCAGGGATGATTAAAGGGCCCCCCTGCAGCCAAAGGTATTTTCAGATACCTATAGACAGCTATGTTGTTAGTTTTAGTGGAGAGGATGTCCACCAGCAAGGTTTAACTAAGCCAGGGGCATTATGTCAATGGTAAAACATTTAATGGAATTGAGAAGCCTGCTACTTCATAAACACTGTAACTATAACTAAAGATCTTTGACTTTTGAAGGAGATATAAATAAGAGTTATTATTAGCCCCCCCCCCCCCCAGTTTATTAAGCATACAAGATTGCTGTGCTAACTTTTCTTGGTTTGACAGACATGTTACAAAATATCAAGATAAGATAACTTGCTGTGGTTGGGGGCCCCCAGGACTCGGGGGCCTCCAGCGACCACAGGGTTTGCTGGTGCCTAAAGCCGGCTATGCATAGGAGAAAATGACATCATATTACAGTATACTGTAAATACATAGATTAATACAAATATTAATACACATATAACATGTAAAATAATACACATACAATGAAAACAAGATACATATTGTTACACTGAAAAATGTTAATATGTTATAAGCGTGAGAGTTTATTACTCCCTCATAAAACAAATATCAGAGTGGAAAATTCAAACAGTGGATAAGGAGAGTGAAAGGAAGAGAGGGGAGAGTGACTAATCTATTTGTTAGGGGTAATTAGTGGAGTAGATATAGTAGGCAGGAAAAATAATTAGTTAAAGCAAGATTAAGAGCAAGGGAAAAGAAAAAGAGAGAGAGAAGATGGATAAAGGTGTTAGAGAAGGAACGGAAATTTTAGCTATAAGGGTAGTAAGTGCAAAGCCAAGAATCAGAGAGGATTGTTTTTTAGTTGCAGCTCAAAGAAATGAATGCTATGTATTGCCCTGCTTAGTGCATGGATTATATTCCAGACTTTTTCTACACAGGGTTAGTACAGATTTTGACCGCAGTTTTTGTACAGCTTATAGATGTACTTTTTTGTCAGAATATTGAAGGTGATGATTTGGGAGGTTGTGGTAGAGAATTGGTACTTCTAGCTAGGCAGGAAGTGAGATTAAATATAAATTGTGTGTGTTAAGAGAAGTTGGGTACAATTTAGTTGTTGGGATAATTCTAGCCAATTAAGAGTTTTAGTGCAGAACAGTGAAGTGTTCTATGACTTGCACGAGCTGCAAATCTAGCTACCTTTTTGTAACACTGTTCTAGTTTAGATTTTTAATGTGCCTGGAGGTTAGTCAAGATGGGAGAACCATATAATAGAGAGAGTAGTAGGTACGTAGTGGCAAGAATGACTAGTGGATGCAGTAAGGAACTTTTGGGCTCTATATAGCATTCAGTTTTGTATGACTTTTGTTTTTAATATTGCCCTGTATGTGGAGATCATATTTGAGATTGTCATCTATTGTAACCCCTAGCAGTTGTGTATGGGGCACTACTTCAATTTGCATATTGTTTAGGGATGTGATCTTAAAGTTATTTCTCTCATGGGTAAAGGGATTTGTGGGGAAAAAAGGAATTTGGTTTTCTTTGGATTAAGAAGGAGTTGGTGGTTACAAAGCCAGTTTGCAATGGAATTACAGACACGTTATGTAATCTGTTCTAAATGTTCTAGATTGTCTGAGAAGCAGATTAGGCTAGAATCTTCTTATGCATGTATAAGGGATGCTTGTTGTTTAGAAGTATGAAGATTGTTTATAAATGGTAGCACTTCCTTGTTATATGCTATATTTGAACTTATACTTTGTAATTTCTTTTCTTTTTTTTATTTCATATTCTAGGTAGTCTATTTTCTCCAAATAAAATCTGAATTTCCATGTTAATGTATCAATTCTTGTTAGAAATGATTTGTTATGTGTCTTTGAATTAACAACTAATGCAGTTATGAACATTCAAGCATTTGTCCATCATGCAGCTGATAGGACACCATTCAAAACAGTCACATTCTCTGTGCTTTGTTTCATCCAGGAATTGTACTGTAATATATACAAACCTTTATTTGTACATACAAATATTTACAGCACTGGCAATAATGCCCCTTTTGTCTCAGATCAGTTGTTCCCATAAGTGTCCAGGGTGTTCTTAGAAATATCTAAACTAGTGCTTGCTTTAATATAATTTGGTAGTCTGTTCCATGCATCAGCTGCTCTCTCAGAGAACCAATTAGTGCACTTCTCATTCCCACAGAATCTTCTACATAGGTTATATGATGATTCTCTACTACTTTTTAATAATCCCAAACATTCCCAGAGATAGTTGTCTCTGAATGTCCTATTTACCTGAATAAGGTCTCCTCTTAAATATCTATAAGAGTCATTGTACAAGTTCAGATATGCTTAATCTTCATCAACATCATCTTCTTCTTTCGGCTGTTCCTGTTAGGGGTCGCCACAGCGGATCACCTGTTTCCATTTCTTCCTGTCCTCTGCATCTTGCTCTGTCACACCAACCACCTGCATGTCCTCTCTCACCACATCCATAAACCTTATCTTAGGCCTTCCTCTTTTCCTGTTACCTGGTAGCTTCATCCTTAGCATCTTTTTCCCAATATACTCAGCATCCCTCCTCAGCACATGTCCAAACCAACGTAATCTTGCCTCTCTGGCTTTGTTTCCAAACCTTCCAACCTGGGCTGACCCTCTAATATACTTATTCCTAATCCTGTCCACCCTCGTCACACCCAGTGCAAATCTTAACATCTTTAACTCTGCCACATCCAGCTCAAACTCCTGCCTTTTTGTCAGTGCTACTGTCTCCAACCCATATAACATAGCTGGTCTCGCTACCCTCTTGTAGACCTTCCCTTTCACTCTTACAGGTACTCGTCTGTCACAAATCACTCCTGACACTCTTCTCCACCCACTCCATCCTGCCTGTACACTCTTCTTCACCTCTCTTCCACACTCACCGTTACTCTGAACTATTGACCCCAAGTATTTAAAGTCATCCACCTTCGCCACATCTACTCCTTGCATCCTCACCATTCCTCCTTCCTCTCATTCACACACATATATTCTGTCTTAGTCCTGCTGACCTTCATTCCTCTTCTCTCTAGAGCATATCTCCATCTCTCCAGGGTCTCCTCCACCTGTTCCCTACTCTCACTACAGATCACAATGTCATCTGCAAACATCATAGTCCACGGGGGACTCCTGTCTGATCTCGTTTGTCAAACTGTCCATCACCATTGCAAATAAGAAAGGTCTCAGAGCTGATCCTTGATGTAACCCCACCTCCACCTTAAACGCATCCGTCACTCCCACCGCAGCCCTCACCGCTGTCACACTACCCTCGTACATATTCTGTACCACTCTTACATACTTCTCTGACACTCCTGGCTTCCTCATACAGTACCACAACTCCTCTCTAGGCACCCTGTCATATGTTTTCTCTATGTCTACAAAAACACAATGCAACTCCGTCTGACATTCTCTGTACTTCTCCATCAACACTCTCAGAGCAAACATCACACCTGTAGTGCTCTTTCCTGGCATGAAACCAAACTGCTGCTCAGTAATCATCACCTCCCTTCTTATCCTTGCTTCCACTACTCTTTCCCATAACTTCATGCTGTGACTGATCAATTTAATCCCTCTGTAGTTACTACAGCTCTGCACATCACCCTTATTATTAAAAATTGGTACCAAAACACTTTTTCTTCATTCCTCAGGCATCCTCTCACTTTCCAAGATTTCATTAAACAATCTGTTTAATCTTCATAATAACTTAAATTTTCACATCCATGAATGCCCTTGGTATATTTTTGCTGTACTGTTCACAGTTTACTCATGGTTGTTTTCTTGTAAGGTTTCCATATTGTTATCCCATACTCAAATTTGGGTTTAATATAACTAACAAAGAATGACTTCATCATTCTGATTTTCTAGACTTTATAAATATTTTTATACAACCTGATATGATGTGAAAAACACAAAGCTGCATCTACCCATACACCCAGGTCCTTAAATGAATCTACAGTTTCAATCTCTGTGTGCTGTATTAAGTATTCACCTTTCAATTTATGCCTCTCATATGCTTGATTTTTGATGTGTTTATCAGCATATCATTCCTTTGTGCCCAGACTGTCAATTTAATCAAGGTCTTTTGCAGACATGCCCAATCTGTAGCACATGTAATCAGTTTACCCATTTTCAAGTCATCTGCATACAGTCTGCAGAACACCTCAAATGAAAAAGATAGATTTGAAAGATACAATATAAACAAGTATGGGCCTAGGATAGAGCCCTTTCGGACATCCTGACTGTAACCTTGAATTTCACCTGTCCAATTGCTGTATGATACTTGACATGTTCTATTTGTAAGCCATGCTGCTATCCAGCTTATCAAGAGTACATCAATACCTAGCTGTTCTAATTAATTGATTAGTGCTTTGTGTATGACTATCAAATGCTGAAGTTAATTTTATATAAATTAAATCACAGCAGAATTCTTCATTCAAAGCTGTAATTATATTTATAGAGCATCGTGTTATTGTGGTAACAGAGCTATTTTCAACATATGCATGCTGATAGATGGTTTCAAGTCCCAGACTTTCCATTTCTGACAATAATTTATCCACTATAACCTTCTTCATTATTCTTCCACAACATGAAAGTAAACATATGGGTCTGTATGACTCGGTTTGTCTTTCTTCCATTTTCCTTAAAGACTGGAGACATGCACTTGGTTAAACCTATCATGAGGAATCTCTCCATATTTATATAACCTAGTAAATAACATATAATGGTACTGTAAGTTAATACTGAAGTGTTCTCAGGGCATTATTACTAATTCTCTCATCTCCCTATGCTTTGTTTGGATCTTGTTTGCATAGTTCTTTTTCAGTATAATCTGATTTCAGTACCTGAGGTCACCTGGCTATCACATGGACAATTTATCAACCCCTTTGTGGAGCCAAACTGCTTCACATAAGATTTTGTAACTATATAATCTGTTGTGTCTGAAACTAAATTTTAGAATCTACACAAAGTTTATCAATTTGTATATCTTTACTCCCAACACGTCTTTTATAGTTTCCTTTTATACTCTACATCTTTATATACATACATTTTCTTCAAAATTTTTTTGATCTTCTCTCATACTATATTTAGACTGTCCGGCTTGTTTATTTCAGTTTTCAAAGTCGTAGTTCAACCTCTTTTCCATTTCTATTTGTCTCTCACTTTAAGTATCTTTTTCTTATGAAATTATATCCTTTTAATGCTGTTTGCCTAGATCCTGATGTTAATCATTTTTATATTTTGCATTCAAACAATTTCTATTTCAAAACTTTCCACATTCCTTCTGCAGTTTTTCCACTGAACACATCACTCCAACTAGTTTTACGTGGTGATGTTTTTGCTTTCATATAACCTGCTATTAATCTTCTGTTTATTTGTTCAGTTTGGCAGAATAATCTAGCAAAAAATTAACGTTTATAACCCCATGACTACTGCACATATGGGGGCAAAACTTGACAGAGTAAGAGTAACTTCTTTCAAAGCACACACAATGTCTTGTATGTTCAGTTCTGTGGTAGTCTTTTTTAAAATCTGAAGCAATTGTTGTTCCTGAATATATGCTGTAAACAATTTTCTTACTAATGTTGTAGAATTAATATTATTCCAGTCGGTTTCTGGTAAATTTTAGTCCCCAGCTAATATTATTATTATTCCCTCCTGTATTTCATGCAAAAAATGTATGAATTCCTCTAGGTCATCAGAACTTGACTTTGGTGGTCTATACACTCCAACAATTGTTATATTTTCTAGGGTTTTCTTTACTGCCACAGTTATACAATCTACTGTATTGGTGTTATCATTGAACATGAAATAATTACAGGTCTTATAACAATCTGTAATCCCCATCATAACACCTCCACCTGACTTTTTCTTAGAATGTCTGGTGCAGTGAAGACATTATACCCTGACAGAATTGGTTTCCAGTCATTGTTTTTTTAACAATGTTTCTCAAACAATATCATCAATCTTACAGGAATGTAACAATTTTTTCAGTAAAAAATTATTATTAATGCTCCTAGCAGTGACAACCATCACAGATGCATCAAATATTATTATCTGTGAATTGTTAAATTTTTGAGCCAGCAAAAATCCTTCCTTGTGATTAACAAGTATTGCAAAATATCTGCTGGAAAAATGATCTTCCCTATTCTTGACAAGTGCATGCCATCCTGTCTTAACAAGCATGCTAAAAAATAGGCGCAGAGACTCTACATACTTCCAGGTTTAAAAACAGTACATCTTTCCATTTAGGTATTTACCAAAAAATATTTTCATTCACAGTGACCTGACTCTCCTTTCTATATGTGATTTGTGAAAAATATAGCCTAGCACCTGTACAAGCTATGTCATCTGCGTAGGCTATAAGTTCCTTATTAACAGTCAGAGAGTCCTCGTGGATGAGATCATTTGTACTGACATGAATAAAAACATATATGTACTTCCTTACATTAAGGCATTCTAAGGCCTTTCTTCACATCCTGTATTATTGCTCCTGGCAAGCATAACACTATCCAATGTTCATTATCTCCTCTGCAGATGTAAGTATCAGTATCTCTAATAACCGAATCCCGAATTACGAGTATCTTTACTGACCAGATTTGAAGAATCTTCGGCTTCTAATTTAGTAATAATCTATCAATTGTTTCAAAGGAATACTCTTAATTACCATTAGTTTTAGCAATCACTGTTTTTACTGTTTATTAGAATTGCAAGCACACAATTCTCATCCAGCTGGCTTTGGACATACATACCTTGGGCCACGATGTTAGCTTCTGTCCTTCTTCCCTCTCTTTTTTCTTACAATAATGTTCTTTAATCCTTCCACATTCAATTTTGATTTCACTTTTCACCTGCCCCTTGCCTCTTGTGTTCTACCTTCACATTTGGAAACATTATGCCTTTTTCATAGACTGAAGGTTTTCTGACAGAAAAATATAATTATTTTCTGTAATACATATTAACAGTATGTACATAACAATACAACTAAAAAGGACAGTATGTTATCTTTGCTTTACAGGCATTAATCAGTTTATTTTTCTTCTTTGTTATTTGTTGTGAACTTCTTCCTTTTTTATCTTCCTCTTTATGCTCAGAATCCTCAGATTGCTGAATACTTATATCCAGAATTCCAAAGTTGTCAGTGGTTATTATCAATAGGGGCTGAGTGATCTTTACTGATAATATTTATCTCTTCAGTCCAGTCATTAATAAATGTAACAGTTCAAGATGTGACAATTGCACAAGTGCAATGGTAAGCAAATCATCTAACTTTTGACATGAGGAATACAGACCACAAGTGCAAGCAATTACTGCCTTTAAATATGCATAGTGTATAGTACACTGTACAAGATACTTGTGATTTAACAAATCATTAATGGCATGTTCATTTGAGGAATCCATTTTAGATGCAAATGAATCAAGAATTCAAAAGAAAAGTATAATCAAAATCTGTTACCATAGAATTCACAGAGATTTTAAATCAACTTCCTTCAGTGAAAAGAATCACACAAACAATATGCAACTAAATATTAAATTAAGTAGAATAAAGTTGTTGCTGTGACAGCACCAGTTGTAAATGTCACACAAACACTAGAATTCCTTTATCTCACTATCACTGTCGCACCTCTTTTTATCAGTAAAGATCAATAAATTTTAAACAACACTTTGATAAATCTTCTTGATAATAAACTATCCCCTTTCTTCCTTCAAACAGTGGTAAAAAATAAAATATAAAAAAGAATAATATTCTCTTACCAGGCAACTGCATAATCAATCTCAAACCAACAAAGGACTGTTCAGATAAGCTTTGGATTCCTTTTAATATCCTTGTTTGTCCTTTTAGTTTCATTCAGTGCAAGATTAATGCAGAAATTATCTGAGCAATCATTTTACTTAGTAAGTGAAGTGTAGCATCTGTGTCAGCTCACTAAGACAGTATGGGTGACATAGTTGTGTAGCAATTAGCAAAACTACCTCAGAACGTGGTTGCTTGGTCTGGTTTCTAGATAAGGTTTCTTTTCTGTGGAGTCCAAATGGAATTTTGCTGGGTTACCTTGAGATGGTTTCCCATAACCCTATGACATGCCAACAGATGAAACGGCAATCCCCACAACTGCCAGTTGGTATACATGCAGTATGTGTGTGACTGATGGTCTTGTGTCCACTGATGGACTGACATACTATTGAAAATGTTTTTCTCTGCCTTATTCTTGTTGCATGAAAGCTTCAGCTCCAGCTCCCTAGCATACCTGATCGTGATGAATGAAGTAGCTATCAGAAAATGACTGAACGTGTGATGTAATCGAGTTTATTTTGTCTCTGGAAGCTAAAAAAGAAAATAGAAAGATAGCAACGTGTTTCTTGGAAATAAATTGATGTAGTATATATCAAAAGCATATCAGCACCAATTACTATGTCTAGGAGTACGTATTCTACAGAAAATAAACCAAATTCACTACTCGAACACAGCAGAAAACTATACTAGTATTGTGCAGTAATATACCTGAAGTTTTGTGTCATGAGATGATGTTCCCAACATTAGCTGTCCACCATGAATCCTGTTAAAAAATAAAGCTTAACATTAGCTGGTTTAGACTACACACAAAAATGCAGACAACATTTTCTCCATAAACATATTGGTCTGGCCCCTATATATTTAAACACAGAAGCTAACAACTTTTTTTGTTTACTGACACTAAATCATTTGTTTAGTCATTGAAACAAACAGATAAAGAAGCAGCCAAGCAGCACCAGTATAGAACCTCTTTACTAAACAAATACTTAAACACAAAAACTAAATAAAAACAATAAAACAGGAAAGATTACATTACTCATATAGTACAATCCTATGCAATCAGCAATATCTTTTCATTAGTTGTTCAATATGGCTGAAAAGCTTAAATTGCATCTGCTACTGTAGTACATATAGCAATGACATGTCAAACTGATGCACTTAAAATAATGTGCACAAACAAGCACTGCATCATTTCTGCAGCTTTATTTCACATTACTCCAGAGCACTGTAAGATGTTTTAATCCTTACTTTGTGACCACATATACTCCAAAGCATAATGGTTATCTTGTTATGATTACTTGTCTGTAATAGAGCCAAAAGGCTATAAGGACACTGCTGTCTTCATGTTCCCAGTTAAAAAACTCAGAATATATATATATATATATATATATATATATATATATATATATATATATATATACACACACACACACACACACACACACAACTCCATGAAATTCAGCGACTTCACAGCTATTCCACTTGCTGCACAACTCTTTCAATGACTAAAATATTTAGCCCATAATATTTAAATATGGTACACAACTACACAAATTTAATGAATATAACTAATGAAGAGCTACAAGAACAATTAGCTTCATTCAGTTCACATTAATCAAGCGCAGCTTCATTTACATAACAGTAGACTAAAGGGCCAAGCCCATAAGAGTGATCAGAAAAATCATTCACAACAGAAGTAATAAAATGTTTGTGCCTAGCTTGCAATGGTAAATGTAAGCAAGTAAGAAGGAATTGAACAAAATACACTGTAACAATTAAAATTGGTATAAAACATGCTCATACAATAAAATACTACATTGTACTGGTACAATACATTCAAGGGCAAAAGGCATCAAGAAGAGTGTATCCTGAATAAATCTCCAGATGGGAAACCTCCACTTCCAAACCAAGCATCCAACTTTATCGTAAAAGCATGCATAGTCTCTGCCAACTGTAGTGAAAAGTGGAAATACATTCCAGACCCTAGTTGTCCTCTGGATAAAAGCAAAAACTTTTACAATTTGTCTATCAGCACTAAGAAAATTATTATTAATCCTTGTGACCATACTATTGCTGTTAAATGTTATATCCTAGTCTTTCAGCCTGGACAGGTAGACCTTCATTATTATATAAGCACTTGTGTGCTGATATATTAACACTGACTAAACAATAGCTAACCAAGAGCAACTTTAACTTAATCAATTGCTCTCAAGAGACCCAGTTTTCCTAGAAGACATCTATATTATTTCTAGTCAGTGGAGCAAATTACAGCTGCAAATGTTAACTGACTAATCATATTATATAAATCATTTTATAATCAGTGACATTTCAAGGTATCCTGAATTTATGAATCTAAAGGTAAACCTTCTAAAGCAAATTATAATATTTAACTTCAGACCACTACCAATTATGAGGACTCTTAAGTCCTTAACATAAGCATTAGTTAGAAACAGCTAGTTATTCACACAACAAAGTTAACTCCTTATTAGAGGACTCAAAACAGAGCACAAAAGAAGATGACTGCCATTTTGGGACTGTGCATATAACAAACTGAAGCTCTTCTGAAGCTTTTGTTGTTCATATATATATATATATATATATATATATATATGTGTGTGTGTGTGTGTAGGAAACCAACAAAATCTAAAAAGCTAAAATCAACTATTAATTCTGGACTGTGAAGTGTTTATTTTACATTTATTAACCAGGACAGAGCACTAATATCAAATGATCAATTTCAGTTCCAGCCTGGGGGGATTAAAGTTGGAGTACAAATAAAAATAGGCCAGTGAATTCATATACAAAACATGAGATGTCAAAGTGTAGCTATGACATATGTGTAAAGCAAATTATGTGAATGTACAGAACATGAGTTTTCAGTTAGACTCAGTGTAACATAATATGCGAGATCATAACCTAAAGATTAATAATTTAATACCTCACTGTATATTCTTTACAATTTTAGTTTAACTCATTAAAGGTGTGAGATAGTGAAATATATCATGAACAGTGAGTGAAAGAGAGCCAAGTAAGAAGAATTAAGAGATCAGAGAGAAATGAATAAAGAATAATAACTTGATTACTACAGGAGAGAAAGTGGAGGGGATACCATTATGTAATTGGCTGGGTGCCATTGGCATTTGGCAAGTCTTTGGAGGTAGGATTTTAGATGTGATCGTAATGCAGGACAAAAAGTATTTTCTTTGTCAACCAATACTGCTAAAAATCAAGTCATACAGGTCTGCATCAGATCAATATCACTGCTTTATGTTTACATTGACATAAACAGGAGTGCATTGCAAAAGTACTGTGACAATTATTCAAGAGAGAGAAGCATAGAATATTAAATCAGATGTTGCTGCTGGAAGGAAAGGCAATTTCTTCATTTGTGACACAACAGATATTGATAAGACGTAATTGGCAGTGACCTAGAGTAACAGATTTTTCCTGTTAATAAGTTGTTTTCAAGAACATTGTGTAAAAGCTGCATTTCAAATGCTGTACTAGCTTTCAAAAGTCATATTCTTTTATCTTAAATGTGTTGATATGTTAGGAAGTGTGTTAACTGTCATGCTTACAGAAGTGGATTACGTTGTCAGTTTAGTAAGTAAATGCAAAATACTTTGCTTTAAATGCATTACTTTCTTTGACTACATAGAGGCAAAAGCTAAGGTGTCAATTTTTGAAGTTCTATAAAACAACTTGCAAGCATACCTCTCAACCTCTTAGACCAAGAAACCTGGATAAAGCCATAAATAAAAGTGGGACAAAGGCCCAAAAGTAGGGACAGTTTTTAAATATTGCTCTTACAAACTTGGAAATTTGATAGAATAACAGGTTTTGCATTAGCATGAATTTTCTGAAGGGTACTAAGTCTGAAACTCAAATGTCTGTCATTATTTTCTAACTTCAGTCTGGCATTGTTTTCTGTTTTCTGATCTGTTCTGAAACTGTCCCCCCCCCCCCCATTCCTGTGGTGTTCTTAAAGTTGGTAAAACTGGTCTAACAGCTTTTGTGTTATCTGATTGTTTCAAGGCTTGCTGAGTTAAAACGAGTCCCTGTTTATAAATTCCTGCATACCACTGTTAGAATCTCCTTGTGCTCTGACTGAAGAGTGCTCTTAAACAATCTGGAAATATAGCACTGATAAGTATATTTTTTTGGAACTTTAACTTTTCAGAGTTCTGCACTGTTTTAATTTTTGTTTGACTGAAATATTTATACATTTGCTGGCATTGTTTTTTTCTGATCTGTTCTGAAACTGCCCCCCCCCCATTCCTGTGGTGGTGTTATAGTTGGTGGCTTTGCAGTTGCCCACCCCTACTATAAATTTGATTTGGGACACTCCTCCCAGTCTAGTGCTCATTCTACCTAATAGAGAGAGAACATTTGAGAAGGCCAGCACACTTAGGTTCTTAACCTTGAATTATCTTCTGCTCCTCCTTTCTCCCTATGCACTTTACTTAAAAAAATTTCCTTGTGTTCTGACTGAGTGTACTTCTCAGCTGATAAGTATATTTTTGGCACATTTTAACTGTTCAGAGTTGAAAAAAACAACAACTGAATTCAGTTCAGAATACATTTTGAATAAATTGCATTTATTTAAACTGTATTTGCTTTAATTCTGCTACACACTCAAGTGTGCTAGCTTGCACTGCACTTGAATTGTTTTTAGTGCTGTTTTAGTTGCTTTCTGAAAAAAAAAATAAATCTCAGCTTGCTTCCTACCTTTCCTGTAACTAGTCTAGTCCAGATACAAATTTGCTATATCCAAGACTGTTGGTAAGCTTCTGAGCCCCCAAACCTTTCTGTGCTGGAGGGAAGCCTTCTAGCTTATCAGTGGGAGTGGTATGCACTAAGTAGCCTATCTACTATGAGAGGAGTGGTTTCTGGCTCAGACATTGTAGCTTATTGGCCATTTGGGCAGTTTTGCCATCTCTTTCAACTTTCTGGTTTAAAAGCCCATGTTTGCGCTGGTTTCCTGCCTTTCCTGTAACTAGTCTAGTCCAGATACAGATTTGCTGTATCCAGGACTGTCTGTAAGCTTCTGAGCCCCCCAAGCCTTTCTGTGTTGGAGGGAAGCCTTCTAGCTTATCAGTGGGAGTGGTAAGCACTAGGTAGCCTAACTATCACAAGAGGAGTGGTTTCTGGCCCAGAAATTGTAGTTTATTGACCGTTTGGGGAGTTTTTCCATCTCTTTCAACTTTCTAGTTTAAAAGCCCACATTTGCGCTTATTTCTTGCCTTTCCTGTAACTATTCTAGCCCAGGTACAGATTTACTGTATTCAGGACTGTTTATAAGCTTCTGAGCCTCCCCCCAAGCCTTTCTGGGTTGAAGGGAAGCCTTCTAGCTTGTCAGTGGGAGTGGTAAGCACTAGGTAGCCTACTACTACTACAAGAGAAGTGGCATCTGGCCCAGAAATTGTAGTTTATTGTCTGTTTGGGAAGGTTTTCCATCTTTTTCAACTTTCTGGTTTAAAACCTCGCATTTGCACCTTTCCTGCCTTACCTGTAACTAGTCTAGTCCAGACACAGATTTGCTGTATCCAGGACTGTTTGTAAGATTCTGAGTGGTACCAAAGTCTGCTCTTCAATTTTTTTCCTTAGATATGCTAGTTCTCTCTTGTCTTGCACTTTTACTAGCTTATTAGTTTAGCACTTTACCAGACTTCTTGTAGCAATTATTGTAGCACACAAAAGTGCTACCAGCACTAAACATTCTACAAGGAAACAGCTCCAGTACTTATTATTAATGTCCACCCCTCCAGACATGTCTAAAGGTCAGTTCCCTGTGCTTTCTTCTATTAACCTGGTGAACATGGGCATCCTGAGGGAATGTAGCAACTTCCTCATGTACACTGACAACCCTCTACTCTTACCTCCCAACACTCAGACTTGCGAGAGATGCACTTATATATCCAAATTGGAAGCCATACACTCTCCAGCCAAGACTGGAATAGCTGGTCAAGAGGAGAAGGTCAAAACTTGCACCACACCACATGGCACACACAGCCCTCCAGAACATACACCAGCAATGCCTTCACATAAAAACAAACCACACACCCACCTTCATGGAGGCTCTCCAAAAAATCTACCCAAACAGCAGAGACCTTCAAGGCAGAAATGCACTCGACCACAACACAACAATAATCACAAGACACATAACTCTCCTAAACAGTGTGCCACTCAACCAAAGCCCCTAAGGCAAAACAGCATGCCCAACACACTAGTCATAGGTGACTCGATAGTGAGGCACACTAATGTCCCACTCACTAGGTTGAATAAGGAGAAAGTAACAGTCAGCTGCCTGTCAGGAACCAGGATCAGTCACATAATGTACGCACTCAGGTCCCTCAACAACAGGTACAAGTATGACTCTGTCATTGTACATGTGGGTGTGAATGACCTGAGATGTACCTCCCTGGACTACATGAAAAGAGACATGGAAAAGGTCTCAGATTATGTAGCCCAGGCAGGTATAACCCTAGCCCTGAGCAGCATCCTACCATCACCCAGAATGATACCACAGTACAAGCAAAAAATGATTGATTTCAACAAATGGCTAGGTTTCTGGTGTCATTCTAAGGGGATCCAATATCTGTCTGTCTGGGATGACATGACTGACAGACCTCGATGCTTTGCCAGAGATGGCCAGCATCTGTCACCACTGGGCTTCCAGATACTGGCCAAGGCTCTTACCACCCCTACAGTGCCTTTTTTAGGTGGTGTTCCAAAGACCAAATTACCACCATAACAGCTACAAACAAATGCAATCTGGGGTCATGTTGCTCAGTGCTAGAAGTCTAAATCTCAAAATGCACTCACTCGAGGTACTCCTTAAAATGGAGAACATCGACATTTGTGCTGTAACAGAGACCTGGTTCAAAGCAACTGAAAGCACTCCTACACTACCAGGCTTTAACTCATTCCACACCTTTCGGCCCCAGAACTTGGACTGAAGCTCCAAAGGCAGTGGTGTTTCCATATTCATAAAAGATGCACACACCTGCAGACTGGTAGCCCAACATAACGCATCTGAGATACTTCAGTTGCAGCTAATATTGGGTAAGACAGTGATTCAGATCGTAGCCTGCTATAGGCCCCCAACCATCTCCCAAGACTCACACTCCATGTTCCTAAGCACCCTGGAGAATATTAGGGCCCAACCTAATACTCTCACACTGGGCAACTTCAACTACCCTGCCATTAACTGGGAAAACTACTCATGCACCAATACACTTGCCCAAAGTTTCCTGGAATTCATTAATTCCAATGCCCTGGACCAGCTCGTTCTTACCCCAGCTAGAGGTAGCAACATCCTTGACCTGGTCATTACTAACATGGGCGACTGTTGCTCTACACCGATAGTCAACTCCTCCCTGGTTAGATCCGACCACAAACTAATCATCTTGGAAATCCACCTCCCCCCCCCATAAAGGTAACCACCATGAAAAACTTCTCCAAAGCTAACTTTGGGCTCCTAGAAAACAGAAGTGGCTAACTTCATGGCACCCATGCAAATGGAGAATAGTTGGATGACTGCTGAATCATACACCAATGCACTGTACGAACAAGTATGCAGATGCATGGATCTAGCCATACCCAGTAGAACCAAGATGCTCTCTTCCTAAACAAGGAAGCCAATCCGGTGGTCCCCTGTCATAAACAAATTCTACAACAGAAGGAGGATACTGATGTGGAATAAGGTGAAGTCTCAAGACTGGAAAAACTCGCTTATTAGCCTCAACAAAAAGTTGAGATCCCTCATCAAATCCTCTAAAGCTACTATAAAAACAGAATTACAGCAGATAGTAAAGGCAACCACAAGGCCTTCTATAGTTATGTAAATAATCTCCACAGCAATACCCAGATTTGCTCTGAGCTACGCACAATGGTACCTCCTATACCGAGCCAACAGATATTGCCAATATACTGGCCGACAAATTCAGTGGCAACCTTACTCCTCTCCCCAATCACAATACCAGTAGATTGCCAAGCACCCAGTATTACTGCTGTACAGGTTAAAACAGCACTGTCCAAGGCCAAAAATACAGCTTCTATGGACCTGACAATATCCCTGGCTGTGTTCTATATGAACTACAGAGTGAACTGGCACCTCACCTGTTCAATCACAGCCTCACCTCAGGCTTTGTCCCTACTGAATGGCACACTGCTACAGTCATCCCTCTCCACAAAGGAGGAGCGACTACAGACCCTGGGAACTATTGCCCCATTAGCCTGACAAGTCTGAATTGCAAAGCTATAGAATGCATCATCATGGACCTAATAAACAAGGATATAGGGAATCCCCAAACTCTGGATCCTACACAGTTTGATTTTGTGAAGGGTAGATCATGCCTGCTCAACTTGGTCGACTACTTTGAGTCAGTCACCAGAGTTGTGGATGAAGGCAAGGTGGTTCATACAGCCTACCTTGATCTGGCCAAGGCCTTTGATACCATTTCCCACTCAGGAATCACAGAAAAAACTCACTAAGCTAGACATCAACCCTATATCACTAGGTGGGTTGCAAACTGGCTCACAGATAGAACCCACAGTGTGAAAGTAGCCAACTCCAATTCAGACTGCCAATCAGTCAGGAGTAGAGTCCCACAGGGTTTAAGTCCTGGGTCCTCTCCTGTTTGGTATCTACTTCCCAGAAGTCCAGGACAACATGAAGGGACTCTGGATGACAAAGTTCGCAGACAATTGTAAGTTGGGAGCTATTATTAACTCTCCAAGTAATGTTGACATCCTACAGAAAGGCCTCACTGAGACCAATGACTGGTGTCAGAACCATGGCCTTAAGCTCAATGCCAAAAAATGTGTCATCATCCTCCTTGGAAAAAAAACAGTTCCCTTGAATTACCACATCGATGGTAGTCATTATAAGAGATCTGGGAACACAGGTTGACAGCAACCTGTCTTTTGAACACCACATTGCCACTGTGGTCAGGAAGTCCTTCTATGTGGCACATCTCATTACTAAGGGTTTTGCATCCAGGAAGAAAGAGGTCACTGTCTCCCTCTACTCTTTCCTCATTAGGCCAATTATTGAGTACAATGCCCCATTTGGCATGTACCTCACTAGGCACCTGCAACAACTGGAGAGCTTGCAAAAGTATCTCACAAAGAGGATCCTAGGCCTTAAATACTTGTCCTATATGGACAGACTCAAAAAACTCCAACTCTTCTCTGTCTCATATCGCCTACTTAGAGGCGATCTCTGCTTGACTTACAAAGCCATGTCTGACCCAGCTCTGTTAGAAATGCTACATCTAAAGAAATACCAATCCTTCTGCACCACATGCTCCAGAGACCTTAACCTCAATTAATAAAACATTCTGGAGGGACAAATTCATAACCCAGAGACTGCCCATGCTATGGAATAGACTTCCCATACATGTCAAGCAGAGCACCTCACTGAACCTCTTCAAGAGAAATCTTGATGAGTGGATGGGAAATAGAAAATTCACCCCGGGGATCACTCCAGTGGCTCTACTCGACAGAGGCATTGGGAATTAAGATTGGGTGTCACAATGCCAGGGTGATCCCATGGGCTAGGCTTGTATAGGCTCCAGGGCCATTAGCCTAGTACACAACTATGAACCTATGATTTGCCACTAATTTGCCAGAAAAACACAATTTTATGAAAAATGGACCAAAAATATGAGGTAAAAATCTGGACATTCTGCGAAAATATGTACAGTTGTGAGGTATGCTTGCAAGTCTAGTAGTAACCCACATGGTTCCTGTAATGGGTGGGTTTCCCTGAAAAATATGCATTTGAACATGATCAGGGCATAACTGAATAGAGAATATGTGTACTGCAACCATGTTCACTTTGGTAAAGTGCCAATTAAATTAATTAAGTCTCCACTGGTAAGATAAAAAAAAACATTTATATGGTAGCTAGGCAACCTCTTAGTGAGATACTCACTTTTTGGCATACAGTGTTTCTACTGTGTTTTAGATGACTACCATATATATATATATATATATATATATATATATATATATATATATATATATATATATGTATATATATGTATATAAAGTAACTGCAAGTAAGTTTAATTAATCCTTAGTTCTAGCAATGTGTAAATTATGAGGAAAAACTTAAATCAATTTTGAATAATTTTTCTAGTAAATCTCATCAAGTGACTCAATGTGCATGTAATATTTGCACCTCAGGAGTAAAGTTCAACCAAATAAGTGAAACATGGAGGTATCCTGTTGGTATAAATCCTATACATCAAATGGAGTATTGCAGGGTGAAACACCATGTAATTAAAGCAAATTGTTTTTACTTGATTGCACTGGGATGAAAGAGTAGCTCGTCACTAAATGTTGCTGGGTCATCCTGGAGAGAAACAGAAGATGTATCAACCTGCTTTGCTAGAGATGGCCTACATTAATCACATCATAACTTAAGCATACTCGCTAAAGCCCTTGATGCCCTGCAGAGCCTTTTTAGGCCAAGTTCAACTACTAGACATTCCTACATAGAAAATGGTGATACGGAAAGTCCTAATTGTGACCATATCAAAGTTGCCCTTTTCAAGGCCAGAAGTCTTAACAATAAACTACTTGATCTTGAGGCTCTCAACCATCTAGAACACATCCATGTTTAAAACAGTTAAAACTAACACACCCACCAGAGCAAATGCCTCTCCGCTGCCTTTTAAATAGTATAAAGTAAATCCAAAAACGATGAGCAATGGGAGGCAACCAGTGGACTCACAATGATCCAGTCTTGTTATTAAAATATATACGAGTCTTCATTTATGCACACAAATAAAGACTCATATATATTTTAATAACAATACTGGATCATTGTGAGTCCACTGGTTGCCTCCCATTGCTCATCGTTTTTGGATTTACATCCATGTTTAAGTTGTAGTGGAAACTTGGTTTCAATGCAAGGACAGCATGCCTCCCTTTGCTGGATTCAACACTTATTTTGTATTCAGAACACTACAGAAGTATGTCCATATTTGTCAGTGATATTACCTCAATGCAAATCCACCACAACCCTAATACTGAACTTACAGAGCTCCAACTTGCTCTTAAGAACATGTTACAACCAGCAACAAGATGTGTGACTTGTTTCCAATTCTGTTTTACAAAACCTACATTAGTCTGTTTCTCCCACATGTTCAATGGACTTTGTAAACCAACGTGCACATAGCCTACTATCTTGGACCACCAATATTAACCTTTCATTTTTTTGGTTTGAATTCACCTCTCCTTAACCATTCTTACATTCGATCTTGATCAACATAACGATCTTCCAGGTGTTTGCTATACTAGCAACTACATTTATGTATTTTCCATATTTTGTGCCTTCTCATCTGGTCCTTCACCTTATATTCTTTCTTTTGTTTTTTGGCACATTCACTTGCTGCCTAATTTTTTATCTACTTCTGGTTTGATTTCCATTCCCCCTTGACACTGATATGCTTCTGCTAGACTAAGCAGGGAAGTCATTTTAGATTTATTCTCCTCGTGTTTCAAAACTTTCACCACGTTTGGGTCTTGTGAGGTCAGCAGATATGTATGCAGTCCCACTATTGCAGATCTGTCCATGTAATCACTTTCAATGAGGCCCATACCGCCTTCGGAATGGGGAATATATAATCTTGGCATGCATTGATTTTTATAAATCATTTGATGAGCATGAAGCATCCTTCTTGTTTTCCTATCTAATTTATCCAACACATTTTTGGGGCCAGCCAATCACTCCAAAACTGTAAGTTAGGACAGGAAGAACAAATTGATTTATAGCTTGAATTTTGTTCTTATATGTCAATCCTGTTTTCAGAATTAATTTAAGTCTTCAAAAATATTCTTAAGTTTTATTCGCATTTGTTCATGTTTTATTGTTGACCCTTCATCAATTCCCAAATATTTATACAGTGCCTCTTCCTCAAGTTCTTTTATATCACATTCTTAGGGTCATACGTGTTTACTAGGCTTATGACCACAAGAGCATTTTAAGAGTAGTCATGCATCCCAAATCTCTGACAAGTTCTGATACCCTTGATAAGTGTAAGCATGGGCCTGGGAGATGAACCATTTACAGGTTACCTGTGTCCATTAGAGACATGTGCCAAACCAGGGATGAATTTCCAGTTCCCCATCCAACTGTTCAAGTTGCACTTGAATTGGGTTAGGGAGAAACTCTGCTTCACATGGATGGGGAGCCTGTTCCATAGACGGGGTAGTCTCTGAGATACACACCTATCTCTCCAGCAGGTCTTATTTATATCACAGGCAAGGTTTAAGTCTTTAGAACGGGTAATTCTGGTGCTGTTTGTTTTGTGGCTATGCAGGAGGTCCAGAGTGGGGTCTGACAGTGCTCTGCATGACAGGCATAGACCTCCCCTCAAAAGCCTGTAGGAGACAGAATACAGGGATAGGGCCTTGAGCTGGTCTGCATAGGACATATTACTTATACCCTGCATTCTTTTAGTGAGAAACCTCTGCGGATGTTCCAATTGTTGGATATGCCTGGTTAGGCAGATTGTACTCAATGATAGGTCTGATGAATGCTGAATACAGTGGAGCAATGACTTCCTTGGACTTAGATGCCATACCTTTGTTTATAAGTTGCGCAACATAGAATGATTTCCTCACCACTGTAGGTACATAATGATCAAAGGCTAGATTACAATCTATGTGTGTCCTTAAGTCCCTGACTACTGGGTCAACTCTAAGGGGTGTGTTGTTAATATGAGTTACCAGGGATGGATGACTTTCCAAAGACTACTATGATGCATTTCTTGGCATTTAGTTTTAGTCCATGGCTCTAACACCAGTTGTCTGGTGTTGTATAGGATTCCCAGTTATTAGTGGGGTAATTACAGTCACTCATGAATATGGTATTGGGTTGGATGGTTAGTGTGTCTAATTAGTTTAAATACATGGTATGGGTTTCCTGGGTCATAGAGAGGGACCTATAGCTTGCAAGGAAGTGGTATTGGATTTTACCTATGGTGATTTGAACATGGAGTAGCTCAAGTGCATTGTCCTGTTTGACCAGCCTTGAAGTATATTTATTTTTGATGTAAACAGACACCCCTCCACCTTTAGTCCCTGCCTGTGAAGTAGCTGGTCTAAATGTGTGGAAGGCATTATAACCTTGCACTGTTGGTGTGCTCTCCGAGGCTTTAAACCATGTCTCAGTGACTGCACTGACATCAGCATTCTCTAGGGTAAAGAGAGCTTCTGGGGAGTGGAGTTTTTTTGTCTTGTACCAAACTGATGTTTTCTTGGTGCTGCAGCTTTCCTGCTTTAAAGGTTGCTTTTGCACTTTTATCAAGACCGAATTACATTCTTCTATCATCTCAAAAAAGTTTTGACTACTTCCAGTTGTGCTTTCAGTTTCTCATCTGATGAGCTATACAGTTTTAAATCATTGACAAAGAGAAGTTGAGAAGTTTTTACACTGCGGTTTTCTAGGAGCCAAATTATAGTCATGACCTAATTTGTTAAGCAGACAGCTTAATGGGTTAAGGGCAAGGCATAAAAGCAACAGTGACAGAGTGTCACCCTGGAATATCCCCCCTTTGGATTTTTATCCCTGGAATAATAATTTCTCCTTTATCATGGCTTAACTGCAACGTGGTTTGCCACTGTTTCATGGCTGCTGTTATATAGTTTATCAGTGCAGGGTGTTATCTTATACATTTTTAAGTACTCTTTTTATCCATGAATGTGAGATACTGTCAAATGCGTTTTTGTAGTGAATCCATGCTGTACTTAAATTCTTCCCCTTTTTACAGTTCTCCTCTATGACTTTAACAACAAATGATCCTTTGTTCCATATGACTTTCTTTTATTGCTCTTTTGTTCTATTGCATAATTGACTTTTCTTCTAAATGACTATAAACTCTGTTGGCATCAATTACAGTATATAGTTTATACGTTGTAGGAGGTCAAATTATTGGTCTATAATTTTTTGGGTAGCTTGCAGGTTCACTCTTAAGTAGGATCATTGTTTTCCTGTTAGCCAAGTTGGCGTCTTCATGCAAAGACGTTAATACTTTTAACCAGAAGTTAGGTACTGCATCTGGGCCTGGGGGTTTCCAATTGGAGGCTTTTCTTAACTTTGTTTCAATTTCTGTAGGTGTTACTTCATGCCATTTCATGTACCTTTGAGCTTCTTATTTGTTCTTTTACTTTTTCTATCCATTTAGCATCTTTGTTATGTTCCACAGGATCTTCAGAAATACTTCTCCAAAATATGTCTACTTCTTTTTTGGTGGTCTTTCCATTCCTTTTACCTTGTTTCCCAATTATCTATAAAACTTCATCAATAAATTGCTTATTTTGTACTTTTCCTTTATATTTATCTGTGTATCTTCTACAGTTTTCTGCCTTTGCTGATAGTTTTAGTTTATTGTTTGTGATAGTGCACGATAAATCCTGATCCATTATAATACTGTGCATTGCTTTTATCACATCTATCTTTCTGAATATTTTGGTTCTGCTTCCTATTCTATACTCTTCTAACAGTGACGATTCTTGTCTTAATTGCTTTATAGTTTTCTCTATTCGATATTTCCATGACAATATTTGATTTCTCCCCTTTCCTTTGCTACCCTGTGTTCTTGTGGTAGAATTTTATATGTTATTAATTTAGCTGCACAATAATATATTTTGTTTACTTCTTTTATATTGCATGGATCTCTATGGACAGTCCTAATTACTGTGTTCATTTGTTTTACCAAACTTCTGATTTTTTGGGTTTTATTGACCTTCCACAGTCTATTTCTTTCATAGGTCTTACTATGTCTGTCTCTACTAAATCAAGGAACTCTTCTCTTAGCTCATTTCCTTCTAAACTGAGGGCACATTTTTTGTTCTCCATTTCTTGCGGGCATTCTATATGCTCCTATGGCACATTCTCTTGAGTTTCATCCTGTGTTATCCATTGCTCTGTCATATGGGAACTCACTGGCCTATCACTCATAGGTTCACAGGTTCATAGGTTGGTACTAGGCTATCAGCCCTAGGGTCTATACAAGCCTAGCCATAACAATTCCCTGGCAATTTCTTCCCACAGTATTTACTTTCCTGGACCCCTGTCTAGCAGGGCAACTGATGTGCTCCCCAGGGTGAATTTCCTATCTCCCATCCAATCATCAAGTTTCCTTTTGAAGAGGGCCAAAGAGGTACTCTGCTTGACATGTATGGGCAGTCTACTCCAGAGTCTGGGGAGTCTCTGGGTCAGGAACCTATCCCTCCAGCATGTTTTATTCATTCTGATGTCAAGGTTTAGATCCCTGGAGCATGTGGCTCTGAGGGATTGGGATTTCTTTAAGTGTAGCATGTCCAACAGCTCTGGGTTTGACATGGTCTTGTATGTTAAGCAGAGATCGCCTCTGAGTAGACGATATGTGACAGAGTATAGGTGGAGTTATTTTAGATGGTCAGCATAGGGCATCTGCTTTAGGCCTGTGATGTTTTTAGTGTGGTATTTCTGTGGCCTTTCCATTTGTTGCAGATGTCTTGAGAGGTATGGGGCATTGTATTCTATAATGGGTCTAATGAGGGATGAATACAGTGGGACAATGACCTCCTTTTTTCTGGATTAAAAGCCCTTAGTGATGAGTTGTGCCACATAGAAGGATTTCCTGACTGTTGTGGTGATGTGGTTATCGAAGGTGAGACCACTGTCCACCTGTGTCCCTAAGTCTCTTATCACACTTTCAGTGTTTAGTGTACTTCCACCTATGTGGTAATTCATGAGTACATGTTTTTTCCCAAAGGGGATAACTATACATTTCTTGGCATTGAGCTTGAGCCCATGGCTCTGGCACCAAGCATCTGTTTCTGTAAGGTCCTTTTGTAGAATATCCACATCATTTGGGGATTCAATAATGGCTCGCAGTTTGCAGTCATCTGCGAACTTTTTAGCCAGAGTCCCTTAGTGTTGGCCTGTACTTCAGAGAAGTAGATGCCAAACAAGAGCGGTCCCAGGACTGAACCCTGAGGTACTCCACTTGTCACTTGTCTGGAGCTGGATTTGGAGTCGGCTACTTTTACAGTGTGGGTTCTGTCAGTAAGCCAGTTGGCAACCCATCAAGTGATGTAGGGATTAATGCCCAGCTTTATAAGTTTATCGATGATTCCAGAATGGTGGATGGTGTAGAAGGCCTTGGCGAGGTCCAGATAGGCTGTGTGGACCACCTTACCTTTGTCCACGACTCTGGAGACTAATTTGAAGAAGTCAATCAGGTTCAGGAGACAAGATCGGCCCTTCATGAACCCAAACTGCATGGGGTCCAGTGTTTGAATGGTGCCAGTGTCTTTGTTTATAGGTTCCATGATAATACTTTACATGGCCTTGCAGATCAGACTTGTCAGACCGATGGGGCGGTAGTTCCCGGGATCCAAGGTGAACCAGCCCTTGTGGAGTGGGATAACTGTAGCTGTGCACCACTCAGTGGGCACGAAGCCTGAGGTGGGGCTATGATTAAACATGACACTTAGGTGAGGTGCCAGTTCATTTTGTAGTTCATATAGTACACAGCCTGGGATGTCATCTGGTCCCATGGTTGCTGTATTCTTAGCTTTGGAGAATGCGTTTTTTACCTGTGTGGCCATGATTACCAGAATACGGCAATCTTTTGGTATTGAGATGGGCCCTTTAGGGGGTGAGAGGGGGTGAAGTTTGCACTGAATCGATCTAGGATATTGGCAATATCCTTGGGATCAGTATATTTAATGCCATTCTGTTGTAGCTCAGAGCAGATCTGAGCATTGCCATTTAGATTTTTGACATAGCTATAGAATGCCTTGTGGTTGTCTTTGGAATCTTTGGCAATTTTATTTTCATAACTAGCTTTGGAGGATTTTATGAGGTATCTAAGCTTCTTACTGAGGCTGGTAAGGGAGTTGTTTGCATCCTGGGATTTTCCTCTTTTCTGCAACAGTTTCTTCCTTTTGTTGTAAAGTTTGTTTATGGCAAGGGACCACCAGATTGGCTTCCTTTTTTTGGAGGAGAGCGTCTTGGTTCTGTTTGGGATGGCACAATTCATGCATGAGTGGATGTGCTCATACAGTGTCTTAGTGTAGGATTCAGCAGTCGAACTTTCAGTTCCCATCTGCATGGGTGTCATGAAGTTTGTCACTTCTGACTTGAGTAGCATGAAGATTGCTTTGGAGAAGTTTTTTACAGAGGTTTCCTTACTGGGGGTGGGGGTGGGATGTGGATGTCAAGGGTGATTAGCTTATAGTCAGACCTGACCAATGAGGGGGTGACCATAGGTGCGGAGCATCGATTTCCCATGTTGGTAATGACCAGGTCTAGGATATTGGAGCCCCTGGTGGGACTAAGGATTAGTTGATACAGGGCATTGAAATTTATGAATTCCAAGAACCGCTGAGAAAAGGTGCTGCTACATGAGTAGTTTTCCCAGTTAATGGCAGGGTAGTTGAAATCACCCAGTATTAGAGTGTTTGGTTGCATCTTAATATTTTCCAGTATGTTTAGAAAGGTGTAGTGAGAATCTTGGGGCATGGTGGGGGATCTGTAGCAAGATACAATTTGGATTGCAATCTTACCTAGTTGTTAGTTGCACCTGGAGATTTTCAGACACATTGTGCTGGCCAACTAGCCTGGTGTTGTGAATATCCTTGGTGAATATAGACACTCTTCCACCTTTAGTGTTTCGGTCCTGGTTTGGTGGCCGAAAAGTGTGGTAAGAGTTGTAGCCTGGTATTGCAGGGGTGCTCTCTGGAGCCTTGAACCAGGTTTCAGTTACTGCACAGATATCGATGTTCTACATTTTTAAGAGTGCCTTGAGAGAGTGCATTTTGAGGTTTAGACTTCTAGCATTAAGTAACATTACCTTCAGATTTTGCATGCTTGTACCTGTTATGGTGGTAGTTTTGTCCTTTGAACTTTTCCTAAAAAAGGCACTATAGGGGTGGGAAGAGCCTTAGCCAGTAACCTGAATCCCAGAGGTGACAGGTGCAGACTCTCTCTGGCAAAGCAATCTGGTCTGTTGATCATGTCGTCCCAGGCAGACAGATACTGGATCCCCTTTGAATGACACCAGAAGCTTAGCCAATTGTTGAGGTCAATCATTTTGTCCTTATACTGTGGTATTACTCTGGACAAAGGCAGGATGCTACTCGGGGCTGGGTTCATACCTGCCTGGGCCACATGATCCGAGAGCTCTTCCATGTCTCTTTTCATGAAGTCCAGGGAGGTACTTCTCAAGTCATTCACTCCGACATGGACAATGACAGAGTCATATTTGTACTTCTTGTGGAGTGACTTGAGTGCATGCAATATGTGGCGGATCCTGGCACCTGACAGGCAGCTGACTGTAATTTTCTCCTTGTTCAGCCTGGTGAGTGGGACATCAGTGTGCCTGACTATAGAGTAACCTATGACTAAAGTGTTGGGTATGTTGTCTTGCCTTAGGAGCTGTTGTTGGGTGGCACACTGGTGTTGTGAGCTATGTGACACTTTAGTTGTGACTGGTGTTTGTTTGCGTTTCAGCTTCAAAGGTCCTTGTTGCTTGGGCAGGTTACTGTTAGGGGCCTCCACATATGTAGGTTTAGTGTTGCTATGTGTGGGTGTGGGTGTTGGTGGTGTGGGTTTAGAAGGGCTATGTGTTGCTTGAAGTGTAGTGTGAGTGTTAACTATTATCTCCTCTTGACTGTCTAGCACAATACTGGGTGGAGAGAGAGCTTTGCTTCCAGTTTGCCTATGTAAGTGCATCTCTTGCAGGTTATAGTGTTGGGTGGTAGGAGGAGAGGGCTGTCTGTGTACATGAGGCAATTGCTGCATTGCCCCAGTATGCCCAGATTCACCAAGTGGACAGGAGAAATCACCAGACGCTGACCATTGGACATGCCTGGTTTGGTGCTTTTTTTTTGTAAAGTACAAGAGCTGTTTTCCCTTACCTTAGCAAGGTACTTTGCAATTATATGCTGTTTAGTGTCTACAGTTAATTTCTTCTTATTAACAAGGGGAGTTGAGTGCTTGTATCAGTTTAAGGCTTCCTAGTGCTTTCCAGCAGGTTTTAAAGCAAGTGCTAGTCACAAGGATGGTTAAAGGTAAGATGAAAAAAATGGTTTATCCTAAACACTGCAGTGTGCACTAGAGGGGTTAGATGTGAAAGTAGGTAACTTAAGCTTTACCTGTCTAAAAAGTTAGGTTTTAGTGGATAGTCACTATTTTTAAAACAGTAAGATAGATTGAAAGGGGGTGGTCACTTTTGTACTCTGGTACTATGGAATACAGTATAATGGCCAATAAATTTAAATAGTTGAAGGGGAGTGATTTCACAAAATCTTGCTGTGGTGCTTTCTGAATTTTTATTTTTTTCTACACTGAATCCTTCACTTGACAGCCACTCCATAACCTCAGTTTCTAGTTCTTTAACTTTTCCATTATTAATCTTCATTTCTAGTTTTCTCCTTTGTCTTCTTACTTTTTGAATTGTAAAGTTGTCCATGCCTGGAGTCATTTGCCTGTATTTCTCTTCAAATACCTTTGGTGCTGCTCTTTTTGTATTGATAAGTTTTGCTTTCTCCTTTGCATAAATATTACACCATATTAAATGTCTTTTTCTTCCCCTTGTCCATATTACTTCTTCAGATTTCTCCTGATCTTCCTGTTTCTCCTTACTTTGGGGACTCGTTCCATCATGCTGTGATGTAACCTGTGTTAAACCTTCTATACCAAATCCTTCACTTTGCAAGCATTCCATAACTTCAACTTCTATTTTTTAACTTCTACTTTACTAATCTTATTTTCTACATTCCCTCTTTGTGATATTATTTTTTATTGTAAAATTTTCCATATTTGGATGCCTTTGCTTGTATTTCTCTTCGAATATCTTTGGGGCTGCCTTTTTTGTACTGATTAATTTGGCTTTTGACTTTGCATGGACACTGCACCATATCAAATCTCTCTTTCCTTCCCATGTCCATATTTCTTTTTTTATACTTTTCAAAAATCTCTAACTAACCAACCTTATATTTTTTCAGACAATGTAAATGCCTCCATTAGGTTGTTCATAAAATCCCAGCTTACTCTGTCAAATGCTTTCTCTGTATCTAGGCCCACCAACAGCAATGGTATTTTCTTACATTGTACTTCCCTCTGGATCATCAATGTTCTGTTAATCTGTTAATTTATCAAATGTTTGCCTCCACTCGACAAAATCACACTGATCCATATCTATCACTTTTGGCATAACTTGTGCCATTCTTTTAGCCAGTATAGACATGAACACTTTATAATCATGGTTTAGTATTGAAATGGGCCTGTATGAAGCTGGATCTGATGGATCTTTACCCACTTTAGGTATTACAGCTACCACTGCTTTCTTCCAGGAAGTTTTCACAAAACACATTATTGACCTTAAAACCTTTAGGTACCAAGACACACTAGAAGCCTTATCCTTATATTCAGTCTCTCTCTCAGACTTCTGCATGGATATGTATGCCTGGTATTCTGTGCCATCAATACTCCTACATATGGATCTCTTACATACTCACATGAAAAATGGCTATACAAACACTCAAGCCAAGGATATGAATCTCAACCAACATACAACTAAAATATATTAGAGGGATAGATTCACTATCCAATGGTTGCACCATCTTTGGAAGAAATTGCCCTTGCATGTTAAGTGACACACTTGCCTCCTTCAAAACTAAAATTGACAACTGGATGGGCTCATCCCTGGTCTGACATCTTTTCCCTACTGAAGTAGTGAGGGGTACATCTTGACTGTGTACATGGCAAAGCACACAGTCTTCAGATTTACTTACCTTGTAGTTTCTATGATCTTAAGGATACCTACCCTTTGATCTAAACAGTTTAATTAGAAAATAACACGTTGCTAAAGACAGGATGACTAAATGTAGCACTGCTGTATAAAATAATGAAGAGACAATTAGTTTTACCTGAGACAAGCAACACAGAGTGCTGTCTACATTCCAAAACATAACAGAATTAGAATTGTGTATGCAGTGACCAGGCCTGCACAGTTTGTATTGATGTCAAGTACCTTCTGTCTGGGAACTGATACATGTGCGCACACACACACACACACACACACACACACACACACACACACACACACACACACACTTACTAAACATTGAAAAATTAATGTTGATACAGGCAGCCTTGATAATACAGCTAAAAATGATTCCCTTAAGACAGTGAGTACATTTTTGTGAATGTTCTTTTCATCTTAGGCTAGTGTTTCCTTAGCCTTTCTTTAAAGTGTCTATAACTGCTGTACTTTGAGTGCTTGAGCACATTATATGTGTGATAAATTAAGAGAGAACAAGATTATTTCATCTTGCCAGGCAAAATGAAACACACAGCTCATCCCTAGCAAAGGGCGAAGAAACAGTTAAAGTATTAAACCTATGAATAGTGGATACACTGTTCAAATGATTCATGTATCACTTACATTTACACAGTACAGTACTCATGTAGTTAATGATAATGTATCATTTACATGCTACAGTGTTATATTTAGCCAGACTTGGTTTTGCATAGTTGTGCTAAGTATTAACCAAATGTGATTATACAATGATGTTCTTCAAAGAGTGGGTTGTAACTCAGCTAAGGGCAGCTGTAGTGATTTACATTCTACAAGCCAGCCTTCTGCATGTAAGGTTAGATGTTATGCTGTGCAAGAATGAGCAAACAAACAATTCGTTTCCAAACAAAGCTATTCATTTTCCAGTCTGAGAATATGCGTTTCTTAAATGACTAATCACAAATCAAACACTATATTCCAACCTACGTGCCTTTAGTATAGCCAGGGTGTCCTTGTCCGAAAGGTTTTCCTATCCTGTTTTCTGTACTCAAAAAATGATACCATAACATGGCTATACATAGCTAACATGGCAATGCAACTTAATGCCAAGTAGAAATGGTATCACTTAAAACTTTATCTCCAATAAGAATATTAGAACTTTCTTTTCTCCTTTTAAACTTTTATCTTATGCTTCCAAGACTGCATGTTTTCATTCCATGATTAATACCTTTAAATCAGATTTGTAATTAATGTTTAATGTACTAAATGACAAATCGTGGGATTGTGCAATAAATCTTCATGAGAGGAAAAGCAGTATGACTTATAATCCTGCTGAACATTTTGAAAAATACTATGCTCCTCTAAAGACCAAAATCAAATAAGGATGTAGACTGACAAGCCATACTTTGCCTGTACAATTTATGTTGCCATACACTGATATGGTTAACTACAGTCCCATAAATCTTACAAGTCTCATATATAAGGCCATGGAAAGAATCATCATAGACATGATAAATGAAAATGGAAATTCAATAAAGCTAACATGAAACTTTTTATCGTGCACAAACAGTTTTAGATTCAGTAAACTCCATGTAATGGTGCATGCGTGCAGCTAAGGAACCTTTCATGCAATGCAAATTTTGACTTAATTAGCTGGATTTTATGCAGATTAACCAGGTGGAGTGATCCAACAAGCCATAATGCATCTGTAGACTCCATGTCCACGTTAGTACTGTAAGTGGAAATTTTCTGCGTACAGGAGTGTACATTGAAAGAAGAGGATGTAAAAGTCGACAAATATGGACATAATTCCCCTGAAAAGTTAAGATCACATACATAAATGTTCAAAACATACATTGTGCATGTCTGAAAATAGCAGAAATTATGTGAAATTAATATATTTTTTTAATTTCCACGTTTGCACTATGTACCGCATTGCACAAATATGCTTAACATAAAAAGAAAATAAAAATTTGTAAAATAACACTTATAAAGTGCTCTAGACAAATGTACCTTGAGACCTTGCATCTGGCCTGTACAGTCATGCATTTGTGCTGTTATGCAGCTTACACAGCTATGAACCGTGTAATTTCCAGGCTGTCAGCATGAATAGTATGCAAATGAGGGGTAAATGCCATGGAAGTGTTGAAGCTCTAAAGGGAGCAACCATGTACACATAGCCACTTCTTGTAGGCTCCTATACAGTATTTATATTCCCACTGGATGTGGGTGACATCAGGGGAGTCTGTCATGTCACTTTTAGGACATTTTGTGCTCAGTGCACATGTTTGCGCAGCAGGCCATTTGCTGCAAATGGTTTGAGCATAGCTTAGTGTGTTTGTGTAACCAGATCACCCACATTCCAGTCGTGATGTAGCCAGCTATAAATAGAAACTGAATATATATTCAATTAATAATATACAGTTTTGTATAAGCTATGCTGTGCGATGCTGCGCATAGCGCCATGAAGTGCACTAAAGTATAGGCCTTTAAATCAAGTCCGTTATATCTTAAGCAGGTGAACTACATCATAATTAACCAATCCCACATGGCGGACCTACACCAGAACTGTACAAAGCATGCATGCACCCTACATTCTGATTTTCCCTCAATACTCTGAACCATTAAAGTAGAGACTTGGAAATTTTAACTGAGATAATGCTAGGGGCTACTGCAGATATTCTACATCTGTATGTGCTAGATGCTGAAGTCAGTGCTGCTGGAGCTGCTGACAATAGGTCTAGGCCGAGAAGGAGAAGAGTGTTCAGGCCCAGGGTAACCTTCCAGGAGCTACTTGAGCTGGAGATTGTAGAACGCTACAGGGTTGACAGGGACATATTACAAGAACTCAGTGAGCTCTGCTGCCCTCAACTCAGAGCCAGAGCTAACAGAGGGGAACTCATCCCAGTGTAAACTAAAGTAAGTGTAGCCCTTAGGATACTAGCTACAGGTACTTTTCAAAGACTAAATGAGGACATGATGGGGATGTCACAGGCATCTGCATCCAGGACACTCCTCCAATTCTTGGATGCTATGCTCCCACATGCCAGTGAGCACATATCTTTTCGCCTTTCCCCTGAGGTGAGGGCCAGCAATATGCAACAGCTCTACTATGTAGCACATTACCCTGAAGTACTGGGTGCCATAGACTGCACTCATGTACACATCAAGGTACCACCTGATGAGCAGGGTATATGTTAACTGTAAGGGATACTACTCCATCAACTGCCAAGTTGTGTGCAATGCCCTGGGGATTATTATGAATGTGTGTGTGCTGGCAACCCTAGCAGTTATCATGACTCCCATATCTGCACACATCACAGCTGTATCAGACGTTAGCTAGGGGGACATCCTACAGGGCCATTTACTGGGGGATGGTGGCTATTCCCTGGAACCATAGATGATGACACCCATCAGAAATGCACACACACCCATGAAAGAATGCCATAATGAGGCACACGCATAAACTAGGCACATCATAAAGCATGTGTTTGGCCTTCTGAAGTCAAAGTTTGGGTGCCTTGATATATCTGATGGAACCCTGCAGTATACTCCACGCACATGTACACAGCTATTCACAGTATATACTATTCTACACAATCTGATCCTGTGGAAACAGCTGCAGCAGGATCAAAGGGAAGGAATATACAGCCCCACACTAGTGCCTAAGTCACCACAGCCAAAGTTACAGGAGAACTCAAAGAAGGAACCCCCCAGCTGATGTCCCTGTAGGCAGAAGTAGGAGTGCTCTGTATGCCCTGGCTTGGCTAAGAGACAATGCATTGCACATTCACTGACAACCTAGGGACCTAGGGACTAACACCTTACTCCTACTCACATACACATATTAAAATTGATGCCAGCCAACTCACACATCCATGTATGGGCTGTGTACTGCTTGCATTAGACAGAGTCAGCCCTGAACTACAGTTGTGTCAACTGCTGCATTTGCAAGGTAAGTCCATAACATACACATTATTCTAGTGGATTAAAATGATATGTCATCGTAGCTAAGGACCTGGTATATTATGCAAGTAACTACAGTGGGCTATTTGGACTGAAATGACATCTACATGGGACTACAGATGGCCATTCCACTATCATGTCTCAATTTATAATCTGTAGGCCTCATGCATGGAATATTCATGCAGACCTGCTGCAACAGATTACTGGTACATCATTCAAGGGAGATGGTAGAAAGTGAGGTAAATGATAGTCAGGCTAGTGTGTATCCTAGTAGAACACGGTTTGTTCCCCACCCCTCAAAACAGCAGGGCCCCCTTGTATTTGCTATAACAGTAACTCATCTATGCTATATGAGCATTTCACACAGTTTGTATCCCACACAGTCTCAGGACAGCAATACAGAATTTGATCTTACATTGCATGAGTTAGGTAACTGAGGAACAGCACTGTACATATTTATGCAGGTGATTGTGTGATGAATGATCCTTTTCTGTCAAGCAGCTCTGTGGCTCAAAGGACTAAGGCAGTTAGCTTGTGCGATGGTGTTCATGGTTATAATCAAGAAATATCCAGATATTTTTGGATATGAAGTAGTATAAGCTCTGTTTTATAGACTGTGTGTGTGCTATACTATTATTAACCTCTTTCACAAACATTTGTGTCCTGTGCTGCATATCTAAGACTATTTAAAAAGTCTTAGCCAATTTGCATGAAGTGCAGGAGTACAGAAACAGGTTCAGAGGTCACACTGTTTAGCAAACAATCCTGGGCTGGAGTACAGCTATGTGTGGGCTGGAGTCAGTTTATGGAACAGCAAGTCTCTGATGTAAGCAATGCATGTCCCTCTTGCGCATTGCATAGCAACACGCAAACAATCCAAAAATGCCACTGCCCATGCCTGTACACTTAGTTAAGCCCAGCGGAGATTTGTTGCTCCTCATGCAATTTATTTTAAAAATTATATACATAACTTACCTCTAGATGAAGCTGTACTTCAATACAACTCTGTCTTCCTTAACTCACTTAATTCTCTTGCCCATCCCAGAATGGTTAGAGTCAAATCTCTGTGCTCTCCTTGGTTCACTAACTCTACTAGGTCTCTAATTCATGAAAGAGATAATGCATGGGAACACTGGACCAAAACCCAATCTCCCACCAACTTCCAAAAATATGAGGAACTCCAGAATCTGATTATAAAGCACATTATTAATGACAAAAAAAACCTTCTACCACACACACTAAACTACTACACCTAGAAACCCCAAAAAGTTTTGGAATATTATCAACCGGATACTCCACCCAAGCAATCCCTCTACACCCAACCCTTCCCCCAATAACAAACCCATAGAAACTACAACTCTCTTTAATTCATATTTCATTGATATCATCTGTAAACTTATGCAGACTTCCAACCCACCCACTCTATCACCTCCGACCACCCCCCAACTACACAACTCCCCCTTCTCACCAAGAGTAGTTCCTACCAGCTATATTAAAAACCTTCTCCTTAAACTAAAACCATGTTCCTCATCAGCTGATAAATTTCCACCTCTTTCTAAAGACTGCTGCCAAGTCTATAGCATACCCAGTCTCCATTCTCATAAATCGTTCTATCAGTGAATCCACTATCCCTACTATATGGAAAAAATTCCACACAATACCAATCCACAAAGGAGGGAATTACACTGAACTCTCTGATTTCCGTCCTATAGCCATACTCTCTCCCCTCTCCAAAATTTTTTAACACTGTGTTCATAAACAATTCTTAGCATACCTCCTTTTCCTTCTACCACCTTAAATCATCATTTACCATCTCTTCATTTAATACTACCATCACCCCTGAAACACACACAAAGCACCTTGGTGTGACCATAGATGACCAGCTCAAATTTGATCTACATGTACATCACTGTATTATGAAAATCCACCAAAAGCTCAGCCTTCTATATAGAAACAAAAGGTTCCTCACCTCTGACTCTAGAATCTCACTTGCACCTGCTCCCCAACCTCTTCTACAGCTTACAAATTCTAACTAACCTACAGTCTTCACTTCACTCAAAATTAAAAACCACCTACAACAATGTAGCCAGATTCGCTGCTAATCTGCCTTCTAAATCGCATCACTGCCACACTCTGAGGACACTTAGCTGGCTAGAACTTCCTAACCAACTCTTATTTACTCAACTTTTCATTATCCTCTCTATCCTGAACAAGCCCTCCTCCTGCCCTAGTATCTCTACACTAATTTTCCTCTATACCCCCCTCGATCCCTCAGAAGCTCTGACCAATACCTATTATAGATTCATAAACCTAAAAAAATAGTTGGACAGAATATTTATAGCTATTCTCCTGCCAGCCAATGGAAAAAGCTTCCTATGCTCCTCAGACATATTACCAATATTCAAGAATTCAAGAAAACGCACAAACAGCATCTAAACAGCACCTGGTTATGTCTCTGTGATCATCCCACCTGAACTCTTTCCCTCTTCCATCTCTACTTTCTTCCTACTCACTATCTCTTCCTCCCCCCTTTTATTCAAATGCTCTCTTCAAATAGCCCCAACATGACTATTATTGTTTTCCCCTACCTTTTTCTTGACTGTTACAAGTTTTCCTCACTCCCAGTCTCTTTTCTAATTTACATAATGTTATCATGTTAATTTTTTCTTGTATTGTTGTAATGTGAGCTTTATTAATGTACATTACTTTTTCATGTTAATTTTCTTGTATTGATGTAATGTGGAGCTTTTATCTCTGGGCCTCTGCTGAAAAGGACTTTTGCCCAGTCGGACTATCCTGGTCAACAAATATCAAATAAATAAATAAAATAAATGAATAAAATAAATAAATAAATATATCTGTTTCTCTCCATCTCTTTCTCTCTCTCTCTCTCTCTCTCTCTCTCTATATATATATATATATACACACACACACACACAACACACACACACACACACACATATATATATACAAATGTATGTGTATGTCTGTATTGCCCTACATACCCAGATCATGGAGAGTAAAGCTGCACTCCAACACATATAATGTTGGACAAAGGACCAAAAGTAAGGGCTCAAGATTAGAAAATGCACTTACAAAATCTGGAAGTGCATAGAACAACATGCGCTGCATTTGGAGAATTATGGGACATCTGAAGTTCAGATTTCTGGCATTCTTCTCTCACATCACATGTAAATGATGCCACATTTGACAGCAAAACACAATTTAGTGTGAAACACACATAAATATAAGTCAAACCTGTGTACTTGCTGCAAATATCTGGACAGTGGAGAGTCATAACATGTCTCCCTGAGACAGCATGTGGAAAACTTGAAAATGTATGGCACAGTATAGGAATATGTACATATATTGTGAAGGCATATGTTTGTATCTACACCAGCAAAAACACCCTCATTCACTACAGCCCCCTGTGTCTGCTGGATTGTACCTCACATACAACAACTGAACAAGTTGTGTAATGTATAATCTTCTGTGCTCACTCATCGACAAGGCAAAGTGATTTTTGTCCATGGGTTTGCCCATCCAAATGCAAACAGACACATATGCCCAAAACTGGTACTGTTGTCACATAACTACTCTATGAAACAGTTATCTGACTGCTAGGCTAACAGCTGCACATGAAAGTAAGAAACAACGGGACTATGTAGGCCTCTCAAGCTGTTCAACACAGGGCTTGTTTACATCCTCAAGGATCAGTTCACCTGCAGTCATTTATAAAGCAGACTTGAGCCGTGGTGGGTGCATTAAATACTGTGATGTGTAGTGTGTGTGTGTGTGTGTGTGTGTGTGTGTGTCTCCCCAAAGAGCAAGTGTGAATCCTACACTGACTTCCAAACTGGCATGGGTTTGAACTTTTTGGCCCTTGCAGTTGATGCAGTCCTCCAAACTCATGTCCTCCACAAGGCCTGCTGATGTCATCTACCATAAAATTACTTAAAGCCATGTTAATGTCAGACTTGAGCCATGGGGTGTGTGATACACTCTGCATTATGTAATCTGTAAACTTAGATAGGTAGGAGTTATATTCTAACTGGAGCCAACTTGGTGTGTGTGTGTGTGTGTGTGTGTGTGTGTGTGTGTGTGTGTGTGTGTGTGTGTGTGTGTGTGTGTGTGTGTGTGTGTGTGTGCGTGTGCGTGCGTGTGTGTGTGTGTGTATGTGTGTATGTGCTGTGCAGTATTCTGTAAACATAGATAGGTAGTGGTATTATTCTCACTGCAGCCAGCTTAGTGTGTGTGGATGTTAGGTCATTTTACATTAGTCTATGAGACGCTGTCCACATTTCTTCAGAAGACACTGCTAATGCCATTAGCAATAGATTATTGCTTGTGTATATTTCAAAACAGGCCATGGTTAGGCAGTGGTCTGACAGATGCTTAAATGCAAGATGTTATTAACTTTATGGTGTCATTCTAAAGTAGAACAGTACCTGACAATGTGGGATAACATGGTGGATTGAGTACACTGCATTGACAGGCATATGGCACTTGCCTGAACCATAATCCTCTTATTAGGCAGGGTCACAAGAGCATACTTACCAATGTGACACTGTACAACACCAGCAAAGAAAGAGACATACTGCTACATCCTTGGGGTTCACAGCATCAAATACACTCTCTGTAGGCACTCTTTGCAGTGAATATGTGGATGTCTGTGCATGCACAGAAAACTTGTTCAAGTTTGCATTAAAGTATTTTGGCCTTTGCAAGGCTACAATGCCTGTCAAACAACCTCATAGCAAATGGATGTTGTGTGTAATAATGTGGGACTACAGTTTTGTGTTCCAGGAATCTAAAATGTACAGTATGATATACCTAGGATATGCTGGAGGGACAATATAATCTCCCAAAGGTGGCCACTCCTCTGCAGTAGGCCTCACATCCATGTCAAGCACATCACCTCCATTACCCTGTTGAAGGGCAGGCTGCATGAACTGGTGTGAAACTGTTAACTAACATGGATCACTGCTGCTGTGGACCTTGCTCGACCAACCTTGGACATCTATGTCACCTGACACTGAACATTATATTTTGATGCAGCAGCTATGCTTCTAATCACCATCTAGTCAGTACCCTAGTCAAATCCTATGAACCTTGGAACCAAAGGCATAATACATGCAAAACTGAATCGATCAGTCTGGTTGCTATTCAAGGCATCTACCTGGAAAAGGCTACAACAAGCCTATAGACCCTTGCATCATCTGGGACAAGAGTGTGGATCAAAGAACAGGCTGTGGCCTGCTTCTTATCTTGGGATTGGTGTTAATGTTTTGCTTCTGTTGAGTGAAAAAGAAAAGGATCATTGTATCCCAGCAGAGTGAGGCCATTGTGAGACTAGCAGTAGTAGTAGCCAGGCAGTAGCATTCATGCGACTCCCCTCTTTTCAGAATTCTTGACAAGGTAATTCTTTGTTTTCAGTAAGCACTGCTTGATTTGTTTCTAACTTCTGAATAACTGCCTAAATACTTGATTCTTTACTTTTCAGGGTGCACGTATTAGTTTTCCCCTCCAGTATTTGGCAGTGCTCTGTACAGACTCAGACACCTTGAGTGATATTTTTCCTGGGAAAGCATGATGGAATTTACTCCAGTACAGAGTTGTAGACAGGGCAACTAGCCTGCAGTGACAAGTACTGTTCCCATAGTTGCAAAACAGACACCGTGACACTGATTGATATTCTCAGTACAACTGTTTCTTCTTCTTCTTTCAGCTTTTCCCGGTTAGGGGTCGCCACAGTAGATCACCTGTCCGCTCATGATTGGCAGTGGAGTTTTATGGTGTCAAGTTGCCAGCCTGGTGCCCAACCTTTCACAGAAGGCACACACATGCACACACTCACACCTAGGGCCAATTTAGAGTGTCCAATCCACCTACAGCATGTCTTTGGGATGTGGGAGGAAACCGGAGCACCCGGAGGAAACCCACGTGACCACAGGTAGGACATGCAGACTCCACACAGAAGGCACCCCAGCCAAGGATCGAACCAGAGAACCTCTTGCTGTGAGGTGGGAATGCTAACCGCTGCACCACAAAGGTCTGTGGCCATGGATATGAATTTCTCCATTGTGACTGTTACTACCTTGCTGGATATGGGCATCCTGAGGCAATGTAGAAATTGCCTCATGTTTACTGACAACCAGTTCATTTTCAAACAAACTGATATGGTATGTGAGAGATGAAATTACACAATGTCACTGGAGGCAAAGCTCTCAAATGAAAGTTTTCCTAATGTCAGTAAGGTAGTCAGTAGTAAATATGCCACACCCATCACACACAGTTCAAAGTAGACATATGCTGAGGCAGTGAAATGTAACCTTCATAAATCACAAAGACTTCATAGACAAAGTACAGATAACAAATACCCTCAGCAGCCCCAAATGCACTCTGTAAAAACAACACACATATCAACATACAGAGCTAAATCTCATGGAGGCTCAACCTATAAATCTATAAGGCAAGCCACCACATAATCCAACATTCTAGTCATTGGAGACTCCATTGTGAGACACAGTGATGTCCCTCTCCCCAAACTGAGTATTGAGAAAGGCACGGTCACAGTTGCTTACCCAGATCTAGGATCTGCCATATTATGCACACACTAATGTCATTAGACCACAAATAACACAAACTCAACATGTCAGAAGTGCAACTATATTAACAGCCTTGAATACATACTCTCTCACACACCAGTCAGTACATATGACAATGAGCAGGTTGTTACCATGCACACCTCACGTCCCACTTCAACCAAACCCACATCATACATACCTACATATGTGGAGATCCTCACCAGAAACATACATAAACACCAGAGAGTTCCTAAACACAAACAGAAGCACACTACTTATAATGCGTCCACTGCAGAACACAACACACACAATAGCTGTTGCACCAGTGTCTCATCTGTCAAGCCCTTAAGGCAAAACACTAAAAAAAATATTAGTCATAGGAGATTCCATTGTGAGACTCACAGATGTCCCTCTCACGAGGATGGATAAAGAGAAGGTCACACTCAGCTGTCTTTAAGGTGCCATGATCTGCCATATCACACATGCACACACGTATCCCCACACAGGTACTGATGTGACACTGTCATAGTCCATGTTGGCGTAAATGACTTCAGATGTACCTCTCTGGACTATATAAGGAGAGACATGACTAAACTCTCAGACTATAAGTCTCATGCAGGTATGTCCCTAGCCTTAAGCAGCATTTTGCCTTCACCTAGGATGATGCTTCAGTACAAACAAAAAATGATTAACCTCAATAATTAGCTTAGTTTCTGGTGTCATTCTAAGGTGATACAGTATCTGTCAGCCTGGGATGACATGATCGACAGACCTCAATGCTTTGCCAGAGATGGTCTTCATCTGTCACCCCTGGGATTTTGACTACTGGCTAGTATCTTGCCACCCCCATAGTGCCCTTTTGTAGGCAGTGTCTCAAGGACAAAATTCCAGACGTGAAAACTCCATATAAAAACAACCTCAAGGTTATGCTACTAAACGATAAGAGTCTTAACATGAAACTGCACTCACTGGAAGCAGTCCTCACCTTGGAGTCTTATACATTTGTGTAGTCACGGAGACCTGGTTCACAGCTGTGGAAAGCACCCCAACCATATTGGGCTACACCTCCTTCCACATGATCAGACCACAAACTAAAGAAGTGAAAACTAATGGAGGCAGTTTAATCGACATTCATTAAAGATAAATACTCCTCTAGATTGGTTAAACAGTAGGATTCCCTGGACATATTTTAGGTGCAATTAACTGTTGGTAGGACACCTAGTCAAGTCATTGCTAGCTAGAGGACCCTGTCTGTAAATCAGGACAACCACTCTGCCTATCTGGATCTACTTGAGTCTATCAAGATACATCCAAACACCGTGGCTTTGGGTGACTTTAACTACCCATCCATTGACTGGGTAAATTACTTGTGCTGTAACTGACTTTCCCAAAGGTTCCTCGACTTTGTTAACTCCAGTGCACTGGACCTGCTGGTTGACACCCCCACACAAGGGTTTGCCAACATCCTGGATCTGGTGCCTTCCAATATGAGGGACCACTGTAGGGTCTCCACTGTCAGGTCTTCCCTACTGACATCTGGCCACAAATCAGTCTCATTCAAAGTAACTATCACACCACCCTGCCCCAGCAGCAAAGAAACTAAAACACTTCTCCAAAGTACATCATTACCTCTTACGGGATGGCATAAATAGCTGTACTGCAACTTCCCCCTCAGATGGGAATGGCAGCTATGCTGAGTTCTACACCAATGCTTTATACAAACACATGTTTAACTGCATTGACTCAGCCGTACATGACAGGATCAAAACAAGCTCCACAAGGAAGAGCAGGCCTGCCTGGTGGACAATTGCCATTAACAGACTTTACAATAAGAGGAAGAAAGTGCTGTCTAAGAGTAAGAGGGAGTGAGCCCTAAACTGGAACAATCCCTCCTCAGCTTAAACAAGCCAATAAGACTTCTTGTGAAGTCCTCCAAAGCAAACTATGAACAAAATTAGAATCCTCAACTAAGGACAACCATAAGGCATTCTTTAGTTACATCCATTACCTAAAAGGACAGGCCCAGATTTGTGCTGAAATGATAGTTAATCATACTACATATACTGACCCTGTGGACATAGCTAATCTGTTAGCTGACAGGTTCTGTGAAAACATCACTCCCCTGTCCCCACCACATGTACCCCACCACATCCCTACCACCTGTCCCCTACCTTGTGTCTCTAAAGAGCAAGTTGTAAATGCCCTAAGGCCAAAAACACATCTATGGGACCTGATAAATTCCCAGGGTGCGTCCTACTCCTACAAGAATTAGCAAAACCATTGGGTACACTTTTCAATCATAGTCTAAACATTGGCTTCATCTCAGATGAAAGGAAAATGGCCACCGTTATTCCCTTGCACAGAGGTGGTGCTTCCACTGACCCCAGGAACTACAGACCTATTACCCAAATCCAGATAAACATCCTGTTAGCATATATGTATACATTATATTATATACATATCTGGACCATTTTATTTAATCTCTCTAAAGCTCTTAATTTAAGAATACATTTTATAGAACTGTACTCATTAAGCCCTGGATATGTGTATGCATGTATTCTAATTTGCCAAACCAGCTCTTTTTCCTCTAACTTTAGTTGCCATTTTTATCAACCCATTCAGCAATCACAAATTTAAAACTGTGTGTGGGGAAATCCAAGATGTGCCTTGCTAGTGCATTTGCAGTAGTCCTCTTACTAATATGGTATTGATGTTCACATATCCTCTGCTTAAGAGGACCCTCTGTTTTTCCTCACATAGAAACTGGGGCACAGCTAGCATAAAGCTATGTACACTACTCCAGCTGTGTCACAATTATGTCTTCCCATAATCGGACATACTCTGTCTTTAAGGGTAAAACTACTGCATGTCATAACATATGGACATTGATGGATATGGTAATAAAAGTGTAAGGGTATTAAATATAATATGAAATTTTGAAATTTTGTAATTCCACAATCGTGGTTTATAAAAGATAGATTTATGTGACCTGAAAGAGATAGATGTGTTTATGAAAGTGTTTTTGTATTATTATTATTTGTATAAAGTATTTTTACTATATATGTAAACTTATATTATTGGGTTTTTACCTATCATGGCATTTTTTAATTGGTTTTCAAAGACGTGTAAGCTTAATTAAATCACATTAAGTAATTAACTAATTAGTATAAAAGTACAGCATCTTGGGATAGGTATTTGTCTGAAGAAGTGCAGACATTGCTTGCATGAAAGCGCTCACTTTAATAAATGGCTGGTTGGTTTTACCTACCACATCAATAACAAAATCCTAAGTACAAGCTCAGTGGTGAGAGATCTGGGCACACAGGTTGACAGCAGCCTTACCTTTGATCACCATGTTTCTGCAGTGGTTAGAAGGGCATTCTATATTGCTCATCTCATAAGTAAGGGCATTGCATCCAGAAAATAAAAGAAGTTATAACCACTCGTTACTCTCCCCTTATCAGATCAAAAATGGAGTGCAAAACCCCTTTTGGTATGCACCTTTCCAAGCACTTGCAGCAACTGGAGAGACCACAAAGGTTCCTCACATGGATAATTCAAATTCTTCAGCATCTGTCCTACGTGGATTGTCTGAAATTACTGTCACCGTATTCTATTTCATACAGACTACTCAGAGTCAATCTTTGACCATGCTTTATTGGAAATGCTGCATATCCGCAAATCAAATGGTACATGGGTTACTCACTCTAAAGAGCTTAACCTGGTATGTGACATTAATAGAGCACGCTGGAGGGTCAGATTTGTCTCCCTAAGGTTACCACACCTTTGGAATGGACTCCCACTTCATGTCAAACAGAGCAACTCATTGGCCCTCTTCAGATGTAATGTGGACAACTGAATGTTTAACCATAAATTCACCCAGGGGTTCAACCTGTATCCTTCTTGGACAAAGTCAGTTGGTGCTGATCGTGGAAATAAGGGTAGAACTAGGCATGTAAAGGTAATAGGGCCATTAGTCTAGTAACTTCCTATGATATGACTCAGTCATAGTCCATGTGGGAGTACATGACCTGTGACATACCTCCCTAGACTGTACTTAGATAGACATCTTTGAGCTCTCTGAATATGTGTCCCAGGCTGGTGTGAGCCTAGCACTGAGTATTTCACCTTCTCCAAGGATGATGCCATAAAGTGAACAAAGATCATGGACGTTAATAATCGGTTTGGTTTCTGATGTCATTCTAATGGAGTGCAATATTTGTCAGCATGGAAGGAGATGTTCAACAGACCATGCTGCTTTGGCAGGGATGGTCTGCACCTCTCCCCTCTAGGCTTTTGAATATTAGCTAAAACTGTCTAAACCCATAGTGCCTTTTTTAGGCAATGCCAATCTAAAACGACTTCTGACATAGCAAGTCAAAAACAAGAAAATCTGAAGCTATTACTGCTAAATGCTAGGACTCCTAGCCTAGGAGTCTAAACAAAAAACTCCACTCCTTAGAAGATGTCTTCTCCATACAGAGTGCTGACATCTGCTCGCTCACTGACACTTCCCTTAAAGCCACGAAGAGCAAATCAACAGTGCAATGTTATTATGCCCACCACACATTTAGACCAGCTACATCACAGGCAGGGACTAAAGGTGGAAGTGTCTCTATGTACATCAAAACTAAATATATTTCAAGGCTGGTCAAACAGAACAATGCACTTGAGCTGCTCCATGTTCAAATCACCATAGGCAAAATCCAATACCACTTCCATGCAAACTATAGGCCCTCCTTCTATGACCCAGGAAACCCATACCATGTAGTTAAACTGATTAGAAACACTAATGGTTCCAATCCAATATCATATTCATGGGTGACTTTCATTACCCACTATTAACTGGGAATCTTATAAAACACCAAACATACAGGCACACAGATTTCTGGATTTTGTAAACACAACCTCCCTGGACAAGAGAGCTAATACACGAAGCAGGAGTGCAGCCATACTCGATATGGTCCTTACCAATATGGGAGAGTCATGCACACACCCTACTTAATGTCTTCATTGTTAAGGTCCGAACACAAAGTGGTCTCCTTTGAAGTAAAAATAAAACATGGATTCCCCAGCTAAACATGGAATATTCAGGAACTACTCTAAGGATAACCTCCAGCTGTTACATGATAACTTTACAAAATTTCAATTCCCCCATAAACACTGAAAACACTGTGGCATATGAAGAAGTGTTTACAGAAACCCTGTATGAGCATGTTAATAGCTGCATGCAGGCAGCTGTACCGACCAGGGAGAAGTACAGAACTCACTCAAAATCAAGCCACCCTGGTGGAATCACAGAATCAATAGTCTGTATAACAGATGGAAGAAACTCATGGAAAAACCTAGGACGTGCAACACACACCAGGAATAAAGCACTCTGAAACTAAAAAATAAAAGATCAGAGGACAAATGAAGTCTACCAAAGCCAAATTTGAGGCAAGTTCGGGCTCCCAGGCTAAGGACAACCACAAAGCATACCTTAGCAATGTCTGCAACCTCAAAGCAATACACAATTGTGTGCACATCTCATTGTAAATGGAACCACCTATAATGAGGCAGAAGACATACCAAACCTCCTGGCTGAATTTATCCCTCTCTCCCCCTCAACCTTCCCTCAGGAAATACCAAATATAAGTCCCCCTACTATCACTATGGAACAGGTCCTTAATGCTCTCTCTAAGACCAAGTACACTGCATCAATGGGCCTAAAAAATATGCCAGAATGCCTTGTAAACAGCATGAAATGTGACTTATCAGGGCCTCTGGAATTATTACTTAACTGTAGCCACCAAACAGGCTTTGTGCCTCATGAATGGAGGACAGCAACTGTCATCCCTCTGCACTAAGGTGGGCCATCTACAGACCATGTAAACTACAGACCCAGAAGTCTCACTAGTGTTATATGTAAAGCCGTGGAAAGAATTATCATGGAAATGATCAATAGAGATGTAGTACACCTCCCAACACTGGACCAAACCCAGTTTGTTTTCGTCATGGGTGGATCATGCCTATCCAAACTGGTGGACCTCTTTGAGAAGGTAACCAAAGCAATGGATGAGGGAAAAATGGTTCACACTGCCTACCTTGACCTGAAAAAGCATTTGACACTATACTCCCATCAAGCATTGTTGACAAATTCAAGAGGTTAGGTATAAACTAGTATGTCAGCCAGTGGTAGCCAACTGGCTCACAGACAGGACCCAGGAGGTCAGCACTGGGAAGTTCACCTTTACAAAGAGGCCAGTCAAAACACAGTTTGGCTATGGCCAGTGTTGACAGTCACAGAACAGTAGCCACATTCCCTGTTCAATTTCCCCACCCTCAGACTGTTCAGTATCTGTGGCCTCAGGGGACTGGTTATGCATAGGCACATTGGCTGTGGATGTTGATAATGACGATGAATGAGGGATGTCAACCTCTGTGTCTGATTCAGCCCCTGCAAACTGGAGCTGTGCCTCAATTTGGCCACTATCATGATCAGAATCTGAAGAGACACTGACATTGCATGGTGTAGGGGGCAAAGACTAATTTCCCAAGTCACCTATGATAAAAAGGAAAAAGCAATACATTGATACCTTCACAATTATGCTATGTAGTACTATGGTACAATATATGTTAAGCTCTATACACTGCTGTCACTATTACAGACTTGTATACCTCCCAACCTCACAGAGTATGACATGTGGGCATTATTTTCTAACCCAAAACTGTAATTATTTTTAAATAATTATTCAGTAAACAAGAATCTTAAGAGGAAAAAAAAGAAATTATGTACACTATGGACATTCTACAGAGATCTGCACAGCTGACAGTTATGGCAATCAGTAATGTCCTGACAATACTTTCAAGTCAATCACTATGGTCATACCTATAAGGCAGAAGTATGGGTCTAATCTGTGAACATTCTGAAAATATCTGTACAGTTAACAATCATGCAGACAGTACATCAATTCAGCCAGCAGGCCTGGGATGACACTTTAAAATTGCAGCTAACTTACTCCCCCCAAAAACACCTGACACCCATGTAAAACTATATACACCTTGACAAGATGAATGCAACAGTATTCTACTGCTGATCTAACTAAGCACACCTGGATGCTCCTTGAAAGGAACGGGTGGCACCCACATCCACAACATATTGGCTGATGGATGCCTGCAAGCCCTGTGCAGTAAGGTTTGCCATCAATTCTTCTGTGGCTGTGAGAGGAGGTTCTGCTGCAGGGCCACCACCAGTGACCTGATGATCTCTAGCCACGTCAGCTGCAGATCTCCTTATTGCATTTATCATATCCATGGCATGGTGTCACACCTGCTCATAGGTATGATTTTGGTGACCCACAGCATTGATGTTATGCATCAGTTCATCCCACAGGGCTGCACATTCTGACCTATTTGCCCTCCTTCGGGACAGCATGACCTGGTAATGTTGTTGCAAAGCCTCACTGATGAGGTCATTTTCCACCTCAGAAAATGGTGGTCTGTGATGTGCATGCATGATGTTTCCTGAAATACAAAGACATGAGAACACATAGGTTCATAGGCTGGTACTAGTCTATCGGCCCTAAGGCCTATGCAATCCTAGCCATAACAATTCCCTGGCTATTTCTTCCCACAGTATTTACTTCCCTGGACCCCTGTCTAACAGGGTGACTGACGTGATTCCCAGGGTGAATTTCCTATCTCCCATCCAATCTTCAAGGTTCTTTTTGAAGAGGGCCAAAGAGGCGCTCTGCTTGACATGTATGGGGAGTCTATTCCAGAGTCTGGGGAGTCTCTGGGTGAGGAACCTATCCCTCCAGCATGTTTTGTTCATTGTGATGACAAGGTTTAGATCCCTGGAGCGTGTGGCTCTTAGGGATTGGGATTTCTTTATGTGTAGCATGTCCAACAGCTCTGTGTTTGACATGGCCTTGTATGTTAAGCAGAGATCACCACTGAGTAGACAATATGTAACAGAGTATAGCTGGAGTTTTTTTAGATGGTCAGCATAGGACATCTGCTTTAGGCCTGTGATTCTTTTAATGAGGTACTTCTGCGACCTTTCCAGTTGTTGCAGATGTCTTGAGAGGTACATACCAAACAAGGCATTGTATTCTATAAAGGGTCTAATGAGGGATGAGTACAGTGGGACAATGACCTCCTTTTTTCTGGATGAAAAGCCCTTAGTGATGAGGTGTGCCACATAGAAGGATTTCCTGACTCTTGTGGAGATGTGGTTATCGAAGGTGAGACCACTGTCCACTGTGTCCCTAAGTCTCTTATCACACTTTTGGTGTTTAGTGTACTGTCACCTGTGTGGTAATTCACGGGTACATGTTTTTTCCCAAAGGGGATAACTATACATTTCTTGGCATTGAGCTCTGGCACCAAGTATCTGTTTCTGTAAGGCCCTTTTGTAGAATATCCACATCATTTGGGGATTCAATAATGGCTCCCAGTTGGCAGTCATCTGCGAACGTTGTTAGCCAGAGTCCCTTAGTGTTGGCCTGTACTTCAGAGAAGTAAATGCTAAACAAGAGCAGTCCCAGGACTGAACCCTGAGGTACTCCACTTGTCACTTGTCTGGAGCTGGATTTGTTGTCAGCTACTTTTACAGTGTGGGTTCTGTCAGTAAGCCAATTGGCAACCCATCGAGCGACATAGGGATTAATGCCCAGCTTAGTAAGTTTATCTATGATTCCAGAGTGGTGGATGGTGTCGAAGGCCTTGGCAAGGTCCAGATAGGCTGTGTGGACTGCCTTACCCTTGTCCACAGCTCTGGAGACTGATTCAAAGAAGTCAATCAGGTTCAGGAGACAAGATCGGTCCTTCATGAACCCAAACTGGATGGGGTCCAGTGTTTGAAGGTTGCCAATGTCTTCGTTTATAAGTTCCATGATAATATGTAACATGGCCTTGCAGATCAGGCTCATCAGACTGATGGGGCGGTAGTTCCCAGGTTCCAAGGTGGATACCCCTTGTGAATCCAGTATTTGTCTGCCTGGGAAGACATGATCGACAAACCACGATGCTTTGCCAGAGATGGTCTGCACTTGTCACTCCTGGGATTCAGGTTACTGGCTAAAGCTCTTGCCACCCCTATAGTGCCTTTTTTAGGCAAGGTTCAAAGGATAAAACCACCACCGTAACAAATAGAAGCAGGCAAAATCTGAAGGTAATGCTACTCAATGCTAGAAGTCTAAACCTCAAAATGCACTCTCTCGAGGCACTCCTAAAATGGAGAACATCGATATCTGTGCAGTAACTGAGACCTTGTTCAAGGCTCCAGAGAGCACCCCTGCAATACCAGGCTACAATTCTTACCACACTTTTCGGCCACAAAACCAGGACCGAAACACTAAAGGTGGAGGAGTGTCCATATTCACCAAGGATATTCACACCTCCAGGCTAGTTGCCCAACACAATGCATCTGAAATTCTCCAGGTGCAACTAACACTAGGTAAGACTGCAATCCAAATTATAGCTTGCTACAGATCCCCATCCGTGCCCCAAGATTCTCACTACACCTTTCTAAACATACTGGAAAATATTAAGATACAACCAAACACCCTAATACTGGGTGATTTCAACTACCCTGCCATTAATTGGGAAAACTACTCAAGTACCAACTCTTTTTCCCAACGGTTCTTGAAATTAATAAATTCCAATGCCCTGGATCAACTAATCCATTGTTCCACCAGGGGCTCCAATATCCTAGACCTGGTCATTACCAACATGGGAGATAGATGCTCCACACCAGTGGTCACCCCCTCATTGGTTAGGTCTGACCATAAGCAAATCACCCTTGACATCCACATCCCACCCCACCCCCCAGTAAGGAAACCTCCTTAAAAAACTTCTCCAAAGCCAACTTCAAGCTACTGAAGTCAGAAGTGACAAACTTCACAACACCCACGCAGACAAGATCTGGAAGTTTGACTGCAGAATCCTACACTAAGGCACTGTACGAGCACATCCACTCGTGCATGAATCATGCCATCCCAAATAGAACCAAGATGCTCTTCTCCAAAAAAAGGAAGCCAATCTGGTGGTCCCCTGCTATAAACAAACTATACAACAGAAGGAAGAAACTGTTGCAAAAAAGAGGAAAATCCCAGGATGCAAAAAGCTCCCTCACCAGCCTCAGTAAGAAGATGAGATCCCTCATAAAATCCTCAAAAGCTAGTTACGAAAATAAAATTGCCAAAGATTCCAAAGACAACCACAAGGCATTCTATAGTTATGTCAAGAATCTAAATGGCAGTGCTCAGATCTGCTCTGAGTTACAACAGAATGGCATTAAATATACTGATCCCAAGGATATTGCCAATATCCTGGCAGATTGATTCAGTGCCAACTTCACCCCACTCTCATCCCCTAAAGGGCCCATCTCAATACCAAAAGACTGCCAAATTCCGATAATCACGGCCACACAGGTAGAAACCGCACTCTCCAAAGCTAAGAATACAGCATCCATAGGACCAGATGACATTCCAGGCTGTGTACTACATGAACTACAAAATGAACTGGCACCTCACCTAAGTGTGATGTTTAATCATAGCTTCACCTCAGGCTTCGTGCCCACTGAGTGGCACACAGCTACAGTTATCCCACTCCACAAGGGAGGATCCACCTTGGATCCCAGGAACTACCGTCCCATCAGTCTGACAAGTCTGATTTGCAAGGGCATGGAACGCATTATCATGGAACTTACAAACAAAGACATTGGCAACCTTCAAACACTAGACCCCACCCAGTTTGGGTTTGTGAAGGGCCAATCTTGTCTCCTGAATCTGATTGACTTCTTCGAATCAGTCTCCAGAGCTGTGGACGAGGGTAAGGCAGTCCACACAGCCTATCTGGACCTTGCCAAGGCTTTTGACACCATCCCCCACTCTGGAATCATAGATAAACTTACTAAGCTGGGCATAAATCCCTACGTCACTCGATGGGTTGCTAACTGGCTTACTGACAGAACCCAGACAGTAAAAGTAGCAGACTCCAAATCCAGCTCCAGACAAGTGACAAGTGGAGTACCTCAGGGTTCAATCCTGGGACCACCCTTGTTTGGCATCTACTTCTCTGAAGTACAGGCCAACACTAAGGGACTCTGGCTAACAAAGTTTGCAGATGACTGCAAACTGGGAGCCATTATTGAATCTCCAAATGATGTGGATATTCTATAAAAGGGCCTTACAAAAACAGATGCCTGGTGCCAGAGACATGGGCCCAAGCTTAATGCCAAGAAATGTATAGTTATCCCCTTTGGAAAAAAACATGTACCCATAAATTACCACATAGGTGGCAGGACACTAAACATCGAAAGTGTAATGAGAGACTTAGGGACACAGGTGGACAGTGGTCTCACTTTCGATAACCACATTGCCACAACAGTCAGGAAATCCTTCTATGTGGCACACCTCATCACTAAGGGCTTTTCTTCCAGAAAAAAGGTCATTGTCCCACTGTACATAAACCTCATTAGACCCATTATAGAGTATAATGCCCTGTTTGGTATGTACCTCACAAGACATCTGCAACAGCTTGAAAGGCCACAGAAATACCTCACTAAAAGAATCACAGGCATAAAGCAGATGCCATATACTGACCGTCTAAAAAAACTCCAGCTATACTCTGTGGCATATCGTCTACTCAGAGGCGATCTCTGCTTAACATACAAGGCCATGTCAAACCCTGAGCTGTTGGACATGCTCCACTTAAAGAAATCCCAATCCCTCAGAGCCACACGCTCCAGGGATTTAAACCTTGTCATCACAATGAACAAAACATGCTGGAGGGATAGGTTCCTGACCCAGAGACTCCCCACACTCTGGAATAGACTGCCCATACATATCAAGCAGAGCGCCTCTTTGGCCCTCTTCAAAAGGAACCTTGATGATTGGATGGGAGATAGGAAATTCACCCCGGGGATCATGTCAGTCGCCCTGCTAGACAGGGGCCTGGAGAAGTAAATATTGTGGGAAGAAATATCCAGGGAATTGTTATGGCTAGGCTTGCATAGGCCCTACGGCCGATAGCCTAGTACCAACCTATGAACCCATGGAGTGGGATAACTGTAGATGTGTGCCACTCAGTGGGCAGGAAGACTGAGGTGAGGCTATGATTAAACATGGCACTGGTGAGGTGCCAGTACATTTTGTAGTTCATGTAGTACACAGCCTGGGATGTCGTCTGATGCCATGGATGTTGTATTCTTAGCTTTGGAGAGTGCAGTTTTTATCTGTGTGGCCATTATTACCAGAATTTGGCAATCTCTCGGTACTGAGATGGGCCCTTTAGGGGGTGAGAGAGGGAGGAAAGTTGGCACTGAATCGATCTGCCAGGATATTGGCAATATCCTTGGGCTCAGTATATTTAATTTCATTCTATTGTAGCTCAGAGCAGATTGGAGCATTGCCATAGCTTGACATAGCTATAGAATGCCTTGTGGTTGTCTTTGGAATCTTTGGATATTTTATTTTCATAACTAGCTTTGGAGGATTTTATGAGGGATCTCATCTTCTTACTGAGGCTGGTAAGGGAGTTTTTTGCATCCTGGGATTTTCCTCTTTTCTGCAACAGTTTCTTCCTTTTGTTGTAAAGTTTGTTTATGGCAGGGGACCACCAGATTGCCTTCCTTTTTTTGGAGGAGAGCGTCTTGGTTCTATTTGGATGTAAGGATCACATACATACAAATAAGCTATGCATACATACAGCAGTAAATGAAGGCTGTCAGTATTAACTGCTTGAATACACATCTCATATTCAACAGTGTGCCCAACATACAAAGGGTGCGGACGTAACTAGGATTGTAGCAATAGTGACATATTCCTGTTTGTGCCATGACAGATACTCATGTATGCTCACACACCCAACACAGGAGTCCACTGTAGTGTGCCCGTAGCAGGCACCCCCCCCAAAAAAAGAAATATGTATAATCAGTAGTACCAACAAATAGCAGTGTACTATTATAAGTGTTATCAAAGAATGTAGCCAGGAGAGCTGTGTACCTAGTTACCACACAGCGTTATACCCTCGGTGTACTCTACATCCTCTGTATGTGTAACATGGATGGAGATCAATGCCATGTCATCAGCACAGTTCTAACAAAGGCTTACTGATGTCATCCCCATTCTCCCTAAGTATACTCAAGCAAGTGCATCATGTTGGAAACAAAAGGGTTATATACCTGATGGAGTGCAATACTCCTCTGCAGAAAAATACTTCTACACAAATAACATGTCAGTAAGTTAGATATAAGAAGTAACTCTCATACACACTGGTTTGCCTAGCTACAAGTTTGCCTTTTTATGATGGTTCTCATTAGCAGTTGACTGCATCTGAACCAATATGTGGTTCAAAAATGTTAAATGCAGCCTACACAGCTGATCTGTCATATAATCAAGCAATTCCATGCAGCTACTCAACAAAGTATAAGGCCTCATTGTAGATTCCATCCCCTTTCTCATATGTTGGGGTGAAAATTAGTGGGGTAAAAATACATCAGCACAGAGAGAATGTTTGTAGTAGCAACATTTTCATACAGATGTGTGTGCTACAGGCTGAAGCTGATGCTGCTAGCAGTAGGCATAGACATAGAGGAAGAAGACTTTGCAGGATGACAACAGAGAAGAGTATACCAATGGTATTAACATATGTGTTTAAGGTAAGTATGACAGCCAAATGTATTATTAACAGAGTAAAAGGTGTGTCATAGAACAAGGTGGGGGGGACAGTAACCATTACGTCAACCATTTGAACAACTGCCAGGCCATGTGTTATGTCATGGTAGTCATCTGAAACGTGTGTGCTGGAAACCCTTGCCTCTAGCATGACCTCCATATATGTATGTTACTTGTGCAGCTGCGGTTGTCTGTAATATCACTGTCAAATCACTGTGGACTGCAATCTGATACCACTGGACCACATGTGAATGACATACTTCAAATTAATCTGGGAATTCATGCTAATGCATAACCTGACATTCTAGGCACTTTCTAGGGGTGTAATAGCAATAGTTAAAATTTGTTCCCATCTGTAGGCCTTTGACTTCCATTATTTAAAAGCAGACATTTCATCTGTATTGCTTTGGATGGATGAATGGGTGATGAGACAGTCACACATATCACAATTTATAACGGTGATGTACACATGTATTTCAAATGCTAGATACAACTGTATTTGAACCAACAATAAATGTTTTTAAAGCATTTAACAGATTGAGCTACAGAGTCAGTGATAGAGCAGTTGTGTTTTACATGCTTTACAGATAATTGCACACTGAACTGCTGTTACTTACCTCACTTACACCTAATACTAGGTGTATGGCTTTATAGTGATTTATTTAACAGGATCAAAGGAAGTTACTTGGCTATTGGCCCTGAGGCCCTTAAATGCCTAGCCAAGAATTTAGCCCATGTTCTGACAGGTCAGCACCCGATGTCCCTGTCCAGCAGGGACACAGGTAGAATTGCAGTGGTGTATTTTCTGTTCCCCATCCAGTTATCCAGGTTGTGCTTAAAAAGGGATAATGAGACACTCTACTTGATGTGGAGAGGGAGTCTATTCCACAAAAGAGAGAGTCTCTGGGACACAAATCTGTCCCAACAATTCCTATTGATGTCACAGACTAGGTTGAGGTCGTGAGTGCAGGTTACTCAAGTGGAGCTTGACTTGCAGATATGCAGCAGTCCCATCAAGGCGGGTTCTAAGATTGCTTTGTATGCCTGACAGAGGTCACCTCTGAGGAGTCTGTATGAAACTGAGTAGAGGGACAGGGCTTTTAGCCTATCTGTGTAGGGTAGATGTTTGAAGCCCTGGATTCACCTGGTGAGGAACCTCTGTGGTCTCCAGCTGCTGCATGTGCTTTGTGAGGTACATGCTGAAAGGGGCATTGTACTCAATAATGGGTCTTATAAGGGAAGAATACAGGGATGTTATGATCTCTTGTCCCAGGATGAAATACCCTTCCTAATCAGTTGGGTCATGTAGACAGCTTTCCGTACAATGGAGGCAATATGGTAGTCAAAAGTCAGGTTGCTATCAACCTGGGTGCCCAAGTCCCTCATGACTGATTGCATGCTTAAGATCTTGTTATTAAATGTAATAATTTGTGGGGACATCATTCTCCCCAAAGGGGATGATGACGCATTTTTCGACATTCTGTTTGAGACCATGTTACTGGCACCAGTCATTTGTTTGGGTGAGACCCTCTTGGAGGATGTCCACATCAATAGGGGAAATGATGACAGCACCCAGCTTGCAGTCATCTTCAAACTTGGTCAGCCATAGCTCACTGGTTTTGGCCTGCACCTCAGAAAACTATATCCCAAACAACAAAGGCCTCATGATTGATCCCTGGGGTACACCACTTGTTATGGGTCTACAGCTTGAGGTGGCTTCCTCTATTTTGACTAGGTGGGTTCCATCAGTGAGCCAGTTTGCTACCCATCTGGTGACATATGGATTGATGCTTAGTTGATAGAATTTATCTATTATACCCGAGTAGGGAATAGCATTGAAGACTTTGGCCAGGGCAAGGTAGGCAGTGTGCTGCATCTTCCCCTCGTCCATGGCTTTGGTGACTTATTCAGAGAAGTCAACCAAATTTAACAGGCATGACCTCCTCTTGATGAAACCAAACTGAGTGGGACTGAGTGTTTGGAGGTTGCCAATGTCCTTGTTAATGAGGTCCATGATAATCCATTCCATGGCCCTGCAGATCAGGCTAGTTAGGCTGATGGGTCTAAAATTTCCAGGATCGGTGGATGCTCCACCTTTGTGCAAAGGGATGACTGTGGCTGTCCTCCATTCAGCTAGGACAAAGCCGGTACTCAGGCTTTGGTTGAACAGGGTGCCTAATGGAGCTGCAAGTTCCTGCCTGAGTTTATGTAGGATGCAGCCTGGGATGTTATCAGGTCCCATGGAGGCTGTATTTTTTGCTTTTGAGAGGGCAGTGATGACTTGCTCCACAGAGTTAAGGGGAGGGAGGCAGGTGCTGGGGATGTCTTGAAATACTGATGAGGGGGACAAAGTGGTGAATTTTTTGCTGAAACTTTCAGCCAGCAGGTTGGCTATATCTACAGCATTTGTGTATATGGTGTCCTTGACCACCAGTTCTGAGCATATCTGAGTGCTTTCTTTCAGATTGTGGACATATGTGAAGAAGGCCTTACGATTGTCTTTAGCAGATGTGGCCAGTTTGGACTTGAAGTTTGCTTTGCAGGATTTCACTAGTGCTCTTATTTGCTTGTTCAGGCTAAGGAGAGATTACTTCCAGTTAGATACCTGCTTCTTCTTGGTCCTGGACAGCATTTATTTCCTTTTAATATAGAGTTTATTTATTGCAGATGTCCACCAGACAGATTTACTCTTCCTTGAGGAGGATTTTGTCCTGTCAGGTATTCCTGACTCCATGCAGCTATATAAATGCTCATATAGTACTTTGGTGTAGGTTTAGACATTTGTGGCAGTTCCTATGGACGGGGAGGAAGCTAAGAAGCTGTTTATACCTTCCCTCAGGAGGTTGTAATCAGCTTTGGAGAATTTTTTTTGGTTGGACCCTCACGGGGGGGAGACTTAAAAAGTGACCACTTTGTGGTCAGATCTTACCAGGGAGGATAACACTGTAGGGATGCTGCATTGGTTACTCATATTGGTTAATACCAAGTCCGAGATATTATCACCTGTTGTGGGGGTGTTGACCAGCTATCCAAGGCATTTGCACTGACAAAATCAAGGAATCTCTGGGCATTTGTGTTTTGGAAAGTTTAAGTCGCCAAGGATCAGGATAAAGGGATGAATCTTGATAGATTCGAAGAAGTCTAGATAGCTGGAGTGGGCATCTTGAGTCAAAATTGGGCCCCTGTAGCTAGCTATGATTTGAATTGGGGTCTTGGCAATGGTTAACTGCACCTGGAGTGTCTCCTGTGCATCATAATGTTTGACCAGCCTGAAAGTGTGTACATCTTTAATATATATTGAAACTCCACCTCCTTTTGCTTTGATGCCCATTGTTTGGGGTTTGAATGTATGACAGGATGAGTAACCTGGAATGGCTGGGCTTTGAACCAAGTTTCTGTGACTGCACAAATGTTAGCATCTTCCAGGGTTAAGAATGCTTGCAATGAGTGCAGTTACATGTTTAGATTCCTAGAGTTTAGCAGCATGACCTTTAATTAGCTTTTTGAGGAAATTTTCATGTTTTAGTTTTGACCTCATGGCATTGGCTAAAACATGCACTATGGGGGAGGCAAGAGCCTTTGTCAGAAGCCTAACGCCAAGGGAGACAGATGCAGCCCATCTCTGGCAAAGTATTGTGGTCTGTTGATCATGTCTTCCCAGGCTGCCAGGTACTGGATTTCCTTGGAATGACACTAGAAACCAATTTTTAAAGTCAATCATTTTCTGTTTGTATTGAGGCATCACTCTGGGTGACGGTAGAATGCTGCTTAGGGCTAGGGACATACCTGCCTGGGACACAGCAAACTCAATCATGTCTCTCTTCATATAGTCCAGGCAGGTGCATCTGAAGTCATTCATGCCAACATAGACTATGACAGAGTCATAACTGCACCTGTTGTTGAGAGACTTGAGTGCATGTGTGATATGACGGATTCTAGTACCTAGTAAAAAACTAACCGTGACTTTCTCAAGTCTCCTATAACTAATATGTTGGGTTTATGGTTAAGCCTTAGCGGCTGTGAGACACAGATGTGTGGGCTATGTGTGGTGTGTGGTGTGTTGGGCTGTGGAGTTTGCATGTGTTTTTGCCACGGAGGTCTCTTTTGCTTGGCTATGTTTTTGTTGAGGACCTCCGCATAAGTAGGTGTGCGTTCTGTAGGTGTGAGTTGTGCTTGATGTGTGCTATTTGTGTTGACAACCTTTTCAATGCAAGATATACTAGCTTGTGAGGAAGAGAGCATAGACTATAGGTACTTAATGTAATTGCATCTCTCACAAATTGTGTTCTTAGGTGGAAGTAGTAGAGGGTTGTCCATATACTTGAGGCAGTTGCTACACTGTCTCAGGATGCCCATATCAACCAAACTGGCAGGAGAAACCATAGGAAATTGTCCATTCATATATGTCAGAATCTGAAGGAAAGAGGCCAGAGAGAGCAAAGGAGGTAAAAGGTGGAAGGCATCACACAAGTGCTACTAAGGGAAAATTTCTAGCTGGAATACCTCACAATGGGTTAGAAACAGTGCAGCTGTGGTGTGTGATATGCAAACAAGCCCAAACTAGCTCAAACACAGGGTTTAAATACCACAAAAAATAGGAGATTCTAGAAACACAGACATCTAGACAATCCTGCTAGCCACTGCTCTCTTTACCAATCAGCTTGTGCCAGACAAGGTCCAGGCAGCCCTACTACACTCACTAGTAGAGAAGATAGGTTCCTACCAACACAAGATAGCTACCAGAAACACAGAAGACAAACATAAGATGGCTGCCAGAAACACAGAAGGCAAAAATAAACAGCTTTGGATGCAGAAAACATGTATCCAGACTACGCTACTCAATTTAAGGGTTAAGAACACCGTAAAACTCACTAAGAAGCATAGATTAACCACTTACAGACAAAAACAAAACTCACATTATAAAAAAATACAGTTAAACAGTAATGAAATGCAGTCATTAGTAAACTGCTTTAAATTAGTGCAAATCTGATAAATTAGCTATAAGGCACAGACAAAAATGACAGGCAAGTGCAAATGCAATAAAATATGTGAAAATAAATGAAAAAGCACTTAGAGTGGTCTTGGAGCCTCAGGAATTTTGTAAAATATTCCAGAGATGATGCACCTCAGCACAGCCAGTTCCAGATTCCCAGTTAAATTCATATTTTTCCATTAATCTTTTAGCAGATTTGCTCTGCAATGTGGCATGATGCACAGCATCACATAACCACGCTGAATGATGAGAAGATGACACCTGTGCTAATTAACTGTCTGTGTGGCTTGGCAGGTTGATGCACTACTGTTCAAGTCAGATGGTACTGGGTTCGAAATAGGGTGTAGGTGAACTTTGTGAATGTGAATGTGATTATTATACTTTGACATATATGTAATTATATAACATGATTCTTTAAAGAAAAGAAAAATGGAGAGATAGGATAGTGGTTAAATGGGGTGTACGCAGGGGAAAACTTACTGAAAGGCAGGTACAAAGGTGCAAGAAGGGTGCAGAATAGAACCATAGCTACCCATTCCTTCCACATCAACAACTGTGCACTTGCAAAGATGTTTATTTGAATTTGGACTGTCACCCCCAGAGAGAGGACTGACAACAATGTAAGTGTGGAACAAATTAAGTGTGCCCAGTGGACATGTGTGTGAAATGGAGAGCTATGTATGGGACACATTTTTTAGGGGCAGGTGCCTTTTTTTGTTTTGTTTTTTTAAGGAGAGAGTGTAATGTTGGGGAAGGGACATAGGTATGTGTGGGGATGGTAAGTTGGGAATGTGTGGAAGCATTTGCAGACAGAAAAGACATACAAGACAGCAGACAGGGTTGGTGAGGGACACAAGACAGGGGGGAGAACACCTTGACTGGGGAGGAGGTTGGGGGATCCAGGTCCCATTGACATCAGACACGGTAACAGTGTGACTCAAGTCCTCACCTATTGGAATGCCAGTACTTCACCTTCACTGCTCTTCTGGAAGCAATGGCCAATGCCAGTACCTCAGGACAGACTGCCCACCAGGATGGACAGCATGTTCTCCATCTGGCATAGGCGTGTGCCAGCAGTCTGTTGCACAAGCCTACATACCATGCCTGGCATTTTACTCATGGGTGACACAGCCATCCCCTCCATCTCCTCTCCCAGAGGGGGGCACACTCCTGGCCTGTGGGGTGGAACTACCTGAAGGAGCAGGTAGTGCAGGAACAGCAGGTGGGATTCCATCAGGCTGTGGCCCAGAGATGCTAGGCCCTGGTGCCTCAGCAGGGGGAGCCAAGGTAGGTGGATTGCTAGGAACTGGTCTACCTTGTTGAGTTGTGGAAATTAAATAGAAACATAACAGAAAAATAAATGTAACTCAAACAAATGGAATTAAGAACATAAAAGAAAATAATGATTAATGGAAACAAATTGAAAAATAATATAATGAGGAACACAACAATACATAATGTAAATGAAAGTTTATTTAACAGCAAAGCAATCTTAAATTATACATAAGGACAACATAAGAGATAATAAATAATATGATAATATCAAATAATAGTAAATATACTGATTAAATAAATAAAAGAAGAGAAGGACTATCAGGTTTTACCTCTTATCATGCGTTCCGGCCCCAAAATCCGGACAATACCAAGAAAGGAGGGGGGGTATCCATATTCATCAAAGACACCCACACCTCAAGACTGGTGGCAACGCACGATGCATCGGAGACCATCCAGGTGCAATTAACCATAGGCAAGACTGCTCTGCAAATTGTAGCATGTTACAGGCCACCCTCACAAACTCAGGAACCTCACATGGCCTTCCTGAAAACACTAGAGGGGATAAATGTATCACCAAACACCATCATACTAGGTGACTTCAATTACCCTAATATAGACTGGGAACACTACTCAAGCCCAAACACCCTAGCCCAAAAGTTCCTGGAATTCATAAACTCAAATGCCATGGAACAACTAGTCACCATCCCCACAAGAGGAGAAAACATACTTGATCTCATCATCACGAACATGGGAGCACAATGTTCAACACCGGAAGTATACCCCTCACTGGTGAGATCAGATCACAAACTAATCTCGCTGGAGGTCCTCATCCCACCCCCACCTGAAATAAAAAGACCACAGTAAAGAACTTCTCGAAAGCCGACTTCACACTTCTAAAGACTAGTGTGGTCTCCTTTAAGGCCCCGAGCCGACGGAAAACAGTACTCAAGCCGCTGAATCACTTACAAATGCCTTCTACCAGCACCTGCAGGACTGCATGGATAAGGCAATCCCAAGCAAAACAAAGACTCTTTGTACCAAAGGCAAGCGTCCACTCTGGTGGACCCCAGCCATAAACAAACTCTACAACAAAAGGAGGAAGCTACTACAAGATAGAGCAAAATCCTTAAAAGGTAAGACACCCTTGATCACTATAAGTAAAAACTAAGATCTCTCATAAAATCATCCAAAGCAAATTTTGAGAGAAAAATAGCTAAAGACTCAAAAGACAATCATAAGGCCTTCTTTAGCTATGTTAGAAACCTGGGAGGAAACTCCCAGATATGCTCAGAACTAGTTCAAAATGATGTGAAGATTACTGATCCTACAGACATTGCCAACATACTGGCTGACAGGTTCAGTGCAAACTTCTCCCCCCCCCAAAAGGCGAGATATCTATACCAAGAGATTGCAGCCCCCCAACCATCTCCAACGCCCAAGTGAGAACTGCTCTCTCCAAAGCAAGAAACACAGCATCCATGGGACCTGATGGTGTCCCCGGCTGTGTGCTCCACAAACTCAACGAGGAATTAAACCCACAGCTAGGACAGCTGTTTAATCATAGTCTTACCTCTGGATACGCACTCCAGGAGTGGCGCACTGCAACTGTGGTCCCACTTCACAAAGGCGGTGCCTCCACCGACCCTGGAAATTACCGGCCCATTAGCTTGACAAGCCTTATCTGCAAAGCCATGGAGAGGATCATAATGGACCTCATAAATAAAGACATAGGGAATTTGCAGACTTTGGATCCATCCCAGTTTGGCTTTGTCAAAGGCAGATCATGCCTTCTAAACTTGGTTGACTTTTTCAAACAGTCACCAAAGCCATTGATGAGGGAAAGGCAGTCCATACAGCCTACCTCGATCTGGCGAAGGCCTTTGATACAATACCCCACTCGGGTATCATTGAAAAACTCATCAGCTTAAATGTTAACCCATACATCACAAGATGGGTTGCAAACTGGCTGAGTGACAGAACCCACAGGGTCAGAGTTGCTGGCGCCATGTCAGACTCAAAGCCTGTCACAAGTGGTGTACCACAGGGCTCAGTCCTGGGCCCACTCTTGTTTGGCATCTACTTTTCCGAAGTACAAGCAAACACAGGAGGGTTATGGCTGACAAAGTTTGCAGATGACTGCAAACTGGGCCATAGTAGAAAACACATCTGACACAGATATCCTTCAGAAGGGTCTCACAGAAACGGATAACTGGTGCCAGAGCCATGGCCTAAAGTTAAATGCCAAAAAATGCATAGTCATACCCTTCGGGAAAAACAAGGTTACCCTAGCTACCAAATAGGTGGCAATCCACTGAGTACAGAAGAAGTTATCATGGACCTGGGGACCCAGGTTGATAGTAGTCTGTCATTCGACACCCATGTAGCTAAAGTAGTTAGGAAGACCTTCTACATTGCCCACCTTATCATGAAGGGATTCTCATCTAGATCAAGGGAGGTCATAGTCTCCCTATACTCATCACTCATCAGACCAATGATTGAGTACAATGCCCCATTCGGAATGTATCTGACCCGACACTTGCAGCAGCTGGAGAGGCCACAAAAGTTCCTCACCAAAAGGATAAAGGGTCTCAAACATCTGTTCTATGCTGCCCGACTGAAAGAACTACAGCTCTATTCAGTCGCCACGCTTGCTCAGAGGCGACCTTTGCCTAACATACAAGGCCATGTCAAACCCAGATTTGATGAATATGCTTCACCTCAAAAAATCTAGATCCGTCAGAGCCACAAGGGCGGGAGACTTAAACCTCGACACGGCTATTAATAGGACGTGCTGGAGGGATAGATTCATCACCCAAAGACTCCCTATGCTGTGGAATAAAATCCCGGTATATGTGAGGCAGAGCACCTCGCTGGCCTTGTTCAAGAGAAATCTTGACCAATGGATGGGAGATCGCAGATATACCCCAGGGATTACCTCAGTGTCACTGCTCAACAGAGGCACAGCAAAATAATGGGTATAGTTCCCCATACTAAAGGGGTGGCGTAAGCCACAAAACTATGGGCTAGGCTTGTAAATGCCCTCGGGCAGATAGCCTAGTATGAACCTATGAACCTATGAGAAGGAGAACATTAGTAACTTCACAGATACTATAACTAAACATACTACAAATACGTACTTTTAGATGCCAGATTTTACTCGTTACAACACTGACTGCTATGATGCTTATTATTTGAAATACAACCCTGTTCCTTACACACACACACACACACACACACACACACACACACACACACACACACACACACACACACACACACACACACACACACACACTATAGTTTAGATCATGTTGCATCCAGCAATCATTCAATCTTGCTTATATTGGATATATGATGTTCCATGTACTTACCTAAATATAACAAATAAATAAATGCTTCTCAACCTCTTAGCATGGGACATTATGGGCCAAGCCATACATAATGGTGGTACAAAGGCACAACAACAAGGAACATTCTTACATAGTGTGCTCTTACAATAGTAGCAAGGTGTTTGGATAACAGATTTGCCATTAAAATGCATTTTGAGAGATATTCAATACCTGCAATTCAGAGGACTAACAGTTTTTTCTAACACTGATCCTCAACAATGTGCCAGAGACTGACCATTAAAACAAGATCATATACCAAACATACCAGACATATGGGGCAATATTCAGTACATTCTGCAAACATCGTGAGAGTTGAGAGGTGTGTCCATGTACACTGATTACACCTGGCAGCTGGACAGTCATGGCACAGGTCTATGGGTTTGCACTTCACATGCAAGCATGGTTATGTTTTATTGATGAAATACAAAAACAGTATTGCAAACAGCACAATTTCTCAGTTGGCTGGTGTGCGATTAGGACTCAGAAGCAGCAATTACAGTAATACTGAACATTTTATTTGAAATAATAAATTATCAGAGCACTGTCTCCTTTTATACTTTATTGATTCATGTTGTTTCAAATCTTGCATTTACCCACATGGACAGTTGTCTAGGACTTCTGTTAACGTACACGTTTACCCTACTCAGTTATTGACTGCAATCTATAACATATTTCTGACAATGAGCAGACCACAGCATTGACTCAATCTGGATATTCATCAACATTAACTAATGGTTGGAAGCTATGCTACACAGCACTGCATGCTGACTTGCTTTAACTTGTTTTAACAGTTCACCTATGCACTGACACGTTAATGAAAGTCTATGATGTCCCAGGTAGTTAAGACTGCAATATCCGTATTTATTTTCTTTTCTTATTAAGTTATGCATTCATTTATTTTATTGATTTTATTACATATCATGCACTTGCCTCATCCTGGCTAAACACCATGTTTGCACATTGCAAGCCCTCTCTTCAGCAGCAGTGGTAAGAGAGGGAAACCATTATGCATATCAGTTTTGCACAGATTCAGCTTGTACATCTATAAAGTACTAGAAAACATACTTACATATTTGTGGGGTGTTCCCTGCCCATGCCTTTTGGATCCAGTGATCCAAAGTACCCTTCTTCCATTGATAGAGGTCATCATAATGATGATGACAATGCTCACCAGTGCAGGAGATTCCAGTTGCATGTTCCTGGCCAAACTATCGCAGGCAAGATAGTTGTCCTGCCACAGCTAGGTTCCATGGTGCTGTACCAGGAGTCCAATAAAAACCCTAGACTCCTGAACACCCTAACATTGTGCCTGAAAGCACACTCATTCCCCCACGGCAGACATATCCACACTCAAGATCAAGCTCCAAGGAATACTGTGCAATTCCCACCTATTGCCCTTTAAATAGGGTGCATTCCCGCCACTGCTTGTCATATTGAAACATTAAAAGATGGGCTGCATCATTTAGCATCGCACTAACTCACAAGACCAATGTTTAAGCGAAGCTTAGCATGGCACAACAAGGAAAGACCATTACCCATGTTTAAGCGATGCTTAGCATCACGTACCTTTTCTAAATAGTGCAATAACTGAATTTAAAGTGAACTGATACTTTGGTGACCTGACACAGTTTCACAGCAGTATATATAAAAGGCATCACTGCCCAGGACTTGAATCTGGGACCTATTACACTGTAGGTCATAACTCAACCTATGTCACCACAAGAGTAGTGAAGGGAGCTCATGTATCTTCAGATATACTGCGAAGGTGCCACTGTAAGCATAGTGCAGCTTCACTGCATGGGTTTGGGTTGTGCTAAGCACCATGCAGTTAAGACAATTGAAAGCATCTGGTTTCTATATTTAGATGTCTGGCGTATATCTAATGCATGGGTGCACAGAGCTAAGCATAGATAAATAATACGCCACATCATGCAAACAAGCATGCATCTTCAGATAAACTGCGAAGGTGCCACTGTAACCATAGTGCAGCTTAACTGCACGGATTTGGGTTGTGCTAAGCACTGTGCAGCTAAGACAACTGAAAGTATCTGGTTTCTATATTTAGATGTCTAGCATATATATAATGCATGGGTGCACAGAGCTAAGCATAGTTAAATAATGTACCACATCATGCAAGCAAGCACAGGAAGTAAAAAAATTCAAAATTAAAATAAATCCAAATTAGTGAAATAAATTGTCTTGTACCCCTTTTGGTCAACTTAATGTGCTGTTAGGTATATGGGTGTCCTGCCGGCGTTACACGGATTCAATATCCATGTTGTTCAGACCTCCCCATAGGTGCACCGCACCATTAATATGCATGGTGAGCTACTGAGGAAGATTGTGGCCATGTACACTGATGCATTCTGTGTAGGCTTTACACTGAGCCTACATGGAATTTATTGAATCCTGGTGCAGGACATAGTTAACTTGCAAACACTGGATGCATCAAAGTTTGGCTTTGTTAAAGGAAGGTCATGCCTACTAAATCTGGTAGACTTTTTTGAGAGGGTCACCAAAGCACTGGATAAAGGTAAGACTGTGCACAAAGCTTATCTTGACCTAGTCAAGCCTTTTGATACAATACCCCACTCAGGCATTATAGACAAGCTGACTAATTTAGCTATAAACCCTTTTATCACCTGTTTGAATAGCTAACTGGCTCACTGATAGTTTCCTGGAAGTCAAAATAGGTGAGGCAACCTCCAACAAGAGGCCAGTCACCAGCAGAGTCACCCCCAGGGCTCGGTATTGGGCCTGCTCATTTTTGGGATCTATTTCTCTGAAATGTAAGCAAATACTGAAGGTTTATGGCTAAGTTTGCAGAAGATTGCAAATGTGTGTGTGTGTGTGTGTGTGTGGGGGGGGGTTATCATCGACTCCACTGCTGACACAAGCATTCTTCTAGAAGGGCTATCTCTGACTAACAAATGGTGCCAAAACCATAGTCTCAAACTCAATGCTAGGAAATGCATGATTGTATCCTATGGGAAGTCAACCATTGCAGCTCCTTATGATGTTGATAACATGACCCTAATAGTCATCGATCCAGTGGTCATAGATCTGGGTATGGACTTAGACAGTAGCCTTACCTTTGACCATCACATGGTCACAGTGGTGACAGAATCCTTTTATGTTGTGTAACTTATTTATAAGGGCATGGCATCTAGGTCTAAAGAGGTCATTATCCCACTGTAAACCACCGCTATCGGACCAGAGTACAATGCTCCCTTTGGTATATACCTGACTAGGGATATACAGCAAGTACAGTAACCTCAGGGGTTCCTTACAAAAAGAATACAAGGAGAAACAAACCTGCACTATGCAGAGTGCCTAAAAGCCCTTTCCCTCCTTTTAGTCTTCTATAGATTGTCGAGGGATGATCTTTGCCTGGTTTATAAGGCATCTGCAAACCCCACACTTATAAACCTCCTACATATTTGTAAGTCGAAGAGTACCAGAAATGCAAGGCATAGGGACCTGAATTTTGTGTGCGACTTAATCAGAACATGTTGGAGAGACAGATGTGTGTTCCAGAGGCTGCCCCTCCTTTGGAACAGGCTTCCCATCCATGTGAAGCTGAGTTTGTCTATTAGTTTAAGCACAACCTAGACCAGTGGATGGGGAATAGGAAATTTACAGTAGGCTTGGCACCCATGTCCCTTATGGACAGAGGTAGCTTATAAGTTCTGGGCTCTCGATGGCCTCCTCATATACAGGACATCATTATTCATTTGGGAAAACTTGGCTAGGCTTAGAAAAGGCCCTCAGGTCGTTTGCCTAGTAATGATCTATGAATCTAGAATATAAGCATTTTATACTGTGAGGAGAAAATATGGTAGTAGTGCCATTTCCAGGCTCTCTTTGGAATATACTCAGGGTTATATATTCTTTTTTCTGTGTTGCATTATATTGCCATTGACATCAAAGTAGGAGATTTTGACAATAAACCTGAATACGAGTACTCTTGTCAAAAACACACACAAAATGGGACTTTATAACCACCTCTCAACTGAATGAAGGTATAAATGTTCTGTGTGTACTGAAAGGGAACAGATTATAAGGTTTTGACTGGATAATGCATTACATTACATATTTAAATGATGACTGTAATGTATGGACAGTCTGAAAAAGCCCTGCTCAAAGATGAATGCACTTATTATGCACATTTCTTTGTTTTACCATGGCTTTTATGAGTTGATTTATCATTTGGTTCTCTCTATTTTGGCTACTGCTATAGTTTACAGCACTGTTGCCTGCTAACTAAGAGTGCATAACTAAAAAGAGAAAGAGATACTCCAGATAAAAGTCTTAGGGAATGTTTTTTCCCCTGGTGTGCATGATGAAATGGAGGAAAGCAGAAATGTACTTTAGATATGGACATTCTAAGCCAATACATTAGCAAACTCTTATAGAAATAAAACTTGTTGATAACACAATGATGCAGATCCGGGATGTAAGATTGCTAAGCTCATATTAGAACATAATAGGCTTCTTCAGTACTGAGTTTTTTTTTGTTATTCATTTCATTTCTTTTACAGTGGCTCTCAATAAGACAATGGAGACCATGAGGATGGCTCATTATGTGATTTATAAGAGCTCTGTGCCTCCTCTTCTAGCAGTGGCATTACTTGACATAATCTAAGAAGCAGTAACACCACAGATTTGCTTAACTCATACTGTGTAGCATTTCCCCTGAAAGGGAGAGCAGAATGGTGACATGATGCATCATTATACTCAATTTGCATTCAGAGACTTGGCCATTTGGCAACCGTTACTTAAGTTCATAATGTGATTTTGTGATTTGCTTGGTGTACCTGAATGTATGATTTGGAAAGCTACTGCTAATAAGATTATGACTTCCGGCAGAAAAATATAGAGACTCTAAACAGCGATCTGTGAACATGATCTAAACACTATTTCAAGTCTTACTGGTATAGTTTTCATAAACAATTTAATATGGGAGTCGTTTCCAGACTGGATATTTCATCTAGCAGTATAACAAAGAAGGGAATATATTAGTAGGCTGACTGACAAACCACTGTATTATCATCAGATTGAAAACAAATGACTGAAAACAGACTGAAAATGAATCCTAACTTTACAATTTTCAGATTGAAACCAAATGACTGAAAACAGACTGAAAATGAATCCTAACTTTACAATTTTCAGTCAAGTGCCATTTTTGAATTCCTAGGGCTGATGACAGGAGAATAACAATTAAACATTCTTAACCATAACAGTATCATGTTTTTCAACATTCTAAAATGCTATCCTACAAGGATGCCTTAGTAAATGGATACTGCTCCCATATACTGTTACACCACATGTAGCTGTATGTTTTGCCAAATGCTACATCGGGGATCCAGTGAAAATGGACTACAGGTCTAGCGGGAAGAGCTTGGTCAAAAAAATGTAAATAAAACAATTACTGGGAAAATCTTGCTGGGCAGAGCCAATTTTCACCGAAGAGAGAAAAAATCTTTTTAGATATGTACAACATCAATGCAAGTAAGTTATATTTTATAGAGCAAAAAGCCAAAAAAGAAACTTATGGCCAACTGCCAGAATCGCCAAACGATCAATCACAACTGACTGCACAAGCCCCCAACACGTTTTGCCCCACAACAGTATAACAAGGTTTTTGCAGCAAGGCAAGCCTCCCTCCTACTGCAACATTTCCTTTATTTAAATATATTGACTAGTGGTTGTACAACCATGGAAAAAAGAGAAGCATGCTAGGAGAGAGAAAACGGAAGTCACTCAAACTGTGATCTTTCAGTTACATTATAAGGCTAGGAAAGGAAACATCTGGAAAAATGGGGACTAGAAAACATCAACCAATCAGATCACTGTTAGACAACTGTGGAGAAATCCTGCACAGTTATACATCGTATATGGAAACAAGTGCATAGCAAGTCAGAAAAGAATAAAAACAAAGAAGGACCATGTACCAAAATTAGGTAGTCGGTCTAACAGCATCTGACATGTACATGAGTATCAGTCTTTTATATTTAAATCACAGTCATGTTTATTGCTTATAGATACTTGACATTTGATGGAATGATTCTGCACAAAACCTATAGCCATACCCTGTTTATCACAACGTTCAACAATTGATTATTTTCTTAGATAGTTTTTAACAGGCAGGGAAGTTGGAAATTATTCCTGAACAGTAAATATTTCTCCTAAACCTTGACTTCTTTCCTTTATTATTAGACAGACTCATCATGAGACTGATTTTCATCTTTACTGAAACCTAAAGCAGAATTCAATTATGTTACTAAACTAAAGACAGTCAGCCTCACAAAGCTTCATTCTTCCCACTAACAGAAGCTTCTTTCAAGTGCAGATTTGCTTTGTCACTGCTACTAATTTAGCAACCCGTCGCTCTCCACACAGAATGACACTTTACAGTGTTCAAGATCATGTGACACTGGTTCCATCCAGTGGGGCTGAGCGTACTGGAGTTTCTTCATCTTGAACTTAGAAGATCAGGTGTACCTTAAATTAATCTCACTCTAAATACCTACTCATTCAATGCTGTCTGTAAAAGTCAGTTATTTCTTTTCAGTGGGTATACAGTTTCAGGTTTGTCAACTGGCAGCCAAAATAGACAGTGTAATTCAACAAATATTATAGGATTTCTCAAAAGTCCCAATAATAACCGAATTAATGTAGCAGAGAACATAGTTTAAAAGACGAAAGCTTTGATTTATGACTACTTATGCTACAAAACTGCATTAGTGCAGTTTAGCTGTTTTAAGATTTGTAAGATGAACTTTCTCTCTCGCTTTCACACACGCACACACATTTATATAAACCTGTGAGCAAAGTACTCTTTCTTTACTCCAAAATGCAATACAAATGCAATACAACTCAGTTCTGACTGCCTACATCCTTTGCATTTATTTAAAAATTTACTGCACTCTGTATTACCTCAGTGTCCAGAGGAGCATCCAATGTAATAGGCCTTAGACATTACTTGACAAGATGAAACACAATGAAATACTTCACACAGACTGAGGTTTGAATCACACAAACTTCACTTGCATACTACTAATAATAATAATAATAATGTTATTTAAGCAAATAACATTTGCAGGAATAAACCTACAAATATGTAAATGCCAGTGAGACACATTCGATTTGTTGAAAGAAATAAATGGTTTCTGACCATTTTACTTTTCATTTAAGTTCTGAGCATATCTGTGTTTTAAAAATTATTCACGGACTGGAAATAATTGAATGCAGACAAACAACAATTTGAACTACGATATGATTACAATCATTACTGTAAAATCTAGTTTATATTAGAAGTCACTAAAGGATGTAAACATAAAGAGTATGGACTGCGATCTTGTGAAGAGGTGACAAAACCACTCGGATATCCTACTAATTTAAACACGGTTTTATGGAAAAGGTGAACAAAATCACTATGGGTGGTATTTGTTATGCATCACACCTGCTCCTCAGAAAAGTCTTGAGGCATGATTTTTATTACCATATACTATGCAAGAGTTTTCATTTCAGAAAACAATTCTAGATTCCTAAAATAATGCATGGCATTTGTTGATTATTTATATAAATATATATATATATATATATATATATATATATATATATATATATATATATACAAAAAATACAAAATATATATATTTATATAGATATACAGATATAAATATAGATATACATGTATCTGTGTGTGTGTGTGTGTGTGTGTGTGTGTGTGTGTGTGTGTGTATATATATATATATATATATATATATATATATATATATGTGTGTGTGTGTGTAGATATATATATATATATAATATATATATATATATATATATATATATATATATACACACACACACACACACACACACACACACACACACACACACAGATACATATATATCTATATTTATATGTATGTGTGTGTGTGTGTGTGTGTGTACACACACACACACACACACACACACACACACACACACACACACACACACATACATACACACACATACACATTGTTCAAATTACTCCTTGCATAAAAAAAATCAAAAATATATCAAAAACGAAACTATTAATTTAAAAATATGCCACATTCAAGTAATAATACAAGCTGCAAGTCCCACAGTGTAGCCACTTGTGGTGGACTCTGTCCTTATCCTGTATTTTAATATTTTCAATCTGAGGTTATACTGCTTTCCTGAGGAAGGAAAACACTTTTATTCTACTTTTGCCATAGTTTTTCAACCGTATGAGAATATGCAAGGAGAACACAGGATACAGCATCCATAGTAGTTATTTAGATTACTTTTCCTACTACAAAAATTGTCATAGTCTCTTATCTGTTGGGGGCTGATCTGTTACTACTGTTTGGTTCTGTGTCCATCGTTATATCATCACAATGATACCAAAGTGGGGCTTATTTCTTAGCATATTTTTATGTAAAAACTGTGTTGTGTCACTTCTCCAAAAACTAGTTGCTGTAGTCTGTTCAAGAACTCTTGATTTCTGTCATATTGTATAGAAGTTGTCTGTGTTGCATGCTATAATCCTAACCTTCTTGGTTTACAGAGTACTATATATGTCGCATAAGTGAATTTAACAATAAGTGGCCCATTCTGTCTCACAGATACATTCTAATGCAGAACAAAGGCATTTTATTCAATAGAGCATTCACAAAAATAATCAGCATTGCTTCCGCTATTGTAAATAAACTGAAATAATCTCTTACTTGAGTTTATCAGATGTCCTTCTGCTGCACATTAAAAAAAACAATGTTTTTCAGCAAAGCAGAGACATCATTCCGGACTGATTCATTTTAACATTGAAGCAAAGGGATAACACAAGGGAATATGTGGTACTGTATACTTTCTGGGGGCAGACAACAAGACAAAAAAATCCTGAGGGCTTATCAATACAGGTTCGTATCTTGCAACAGGAAACTTATTTTGTACATCAAATTTGGATATTTGGTTTCAAATTGTGTTTTAAATGCAGTGGAAATAAAACAGGTGTACACTGATTTCCGAATGGCAAATCATAATTTTGAATAGAGCTTTCCGTTTTTTTATGTTTTTCTTTCTGTAATAACATTTAAAATCCTGAGAGCTATCATTTTCAGGAACAAAGTAGTATTAGTTTTAAATTTTTGGTTATAAATAGAAATAATACTTGTGGTTTTATTAATTATGTACTCACATCTGTGCAAAAAAGTGAATGTTTGTTGTATGAATGGACTGTGAAATATTTGGTTTGTGGAGGATGTGAAATGGGCTTTGACTACATTATACTTCTAAAAGCATAAGAAATAAACATTTAAGCTTCTTTCATATGCATTCTCTAGCAGTGAAATGTGTCCCTCCAGTGATGGTAAACAACCTTTCGCTGTAAAGGAGTCACCGATATAACAGCTTTAGTAATATACTTCTGGTTGCTGCTGCAGAGACCTACACTAACATCCTACCAAAGCTTTATCAGTGGTTATTTAACTGTAGTCATGTAACTACCCTTTGACTTCACACAAAACCTGACCCTCACAAAAAGCCACATTTTGTACACTTCTGATTTCTCATTAAGAGAATAACAGACACAATGGACACACATACAATCACACTGTTTGAAACGATATTCATGATCATTAAACATATAACTGACATGTGTGGCTATATATTACACATCTTCTTACCCCTATCTCCCAAACACAGCCACCATCTGTGTACACCAATGTGTTTTCCCTTGTGAAGAAACTGAAAGAAATAATGACCACAAAAGTGTATTGTTACTAGTTTCTCACAGATACAAATACCTCCCTCAGTTTAACAGTGATCATGCAAATTGCCCATTCTTTCGTATGCAGCTTTCTTCCCTATAACCCAAAAGGACAGCCACATTCTGTCAGATTGTAAGGAAAACAAAAAAAATGCCCATTGTAATATATAAATCATTGCCCTCACACAATCGGCACTTGTAATTGCCCTTTGCTTTTGCTTTCAGAGTAACCCTCAGACAGACAGCAACTTCTGATGATTAACTCTGACAGATAATCAACAAGAAGTGGCAGAAATAATGGCTACTATAACGCACTTCAACTCGCTGCTGAAGACCTCCTCATTATTACTAATTTCCCTAATAAACATAAAGACATGAATGAAGAGTTGCAGTAGGCATTGTGCATTGTTACTCCTGAAGGCAAGGCATTTAATTGCCTGCTGTAAAAGGAACAAGCTTACCTGCAAAATACATCTCCTGCAGACCACCTTTAAATATTCAAGGTCTCATTCCAGAACTTAATACTGCCATTGAGTTTCAGCTAGTACCTGTCCTAAAAACCTACCAAATTGGTATGAAAGTGTCTGTATTTTCATCTCAGGGCTAAGACTGATAGTATATTGCTTCCTATAGCTCTCAGCTCTAAGGCAAAACATGGAAGTTATTTTGCTAGCTCAGTAGGCCATATTGGAGGCCTCCAGCAGACCAGATTGTTGGCCCATTTCAGCAGAATACATGTAAAGCCCTGAATGGGACAGTACAGTTTTGTACCTACCATAAATGTAGATGTTCGAAGATCCACATTGCTGCAGTCCTTACACTTGGGTAGTCCGCTGTCCTCGGTCGGCCCGAATATCAAAGTATAAGGCTGACGTCGGTCAAGGCGCATTAGACTGACATCAGGACGTCAGGGTACAAATGCGCATGACCGACGTCATATCCTCAGTCTTTTCTTGCCCCAGATGTCAGAAGACCCTAACAAGAAAGGTCAAAACCCAAAGACAACAAACAAACAAACAACCAACCACCCTAGTACTAATAATATGTACAATATATACAATATACACAATATTTACAATCCAACCCACACAACCGCCTCTAACTACAGAGGGGAAGGAGGGAGGGTAAATTGGACTGCAGCAATGTGGATCTTCGAACATCTACATTTATGGTAGGTACAAAACTGTACTATGTTCTTCATCTCACATTGCTGCAGTCCTTACACTTGGGTAGAATCCCAAAGCAGAGGTAAGGGAGGATGGCACAACTATAAAGAAGCAGGAGCTGCCAAAATGCCCTGTAAAATAGCAGTGGCAAAACCAGCCCTAGATTTAGAGTAAAGTGGAAGGTGATAATGCTTAGAGAAAGTATGCACAGAACTCCAAGTAGCTGCCTCCAAGATATCTTTAGTTGCCACCCCCCTTAAAAAAGCTGTTGAAGTGGCAGTAGCCCTAGTGGAATGAGGCCTAATCCCAGCTGGAACCTCCTTGCCATGATGGGAATAACAGAAAGCAATGCAAAACCCAATCCACTTAGAAATAGTTTGTTTTGACACAGGCTTGCCCTGAGAACTCAAAGCAAAAGAAACAAATAACTGCTGAGACTGCCTGAACCCTTTAGTTCTGCTCAAATAATATCGCAACTGCCTGTGTATATCCAAAGTGTGCAAAATCTTTTCCCTTTATTTTGGGGGTTTGCATAAAAGGTAGGCAAATGAATAGTTTGGTTTAAAGCCACACTAGAAACCACTTTAGGCATAAAGGAAGGATTAGTACGTAAAGATACCCTATCCTTATGGAAAATTAAGAAAGGCTCAACTGCCATAAGGGCCTGTAATTCAGAAACCCTTCTCGCAGAGGTAATGGCTAACAAAAAGCAGTCTTCCATGATAAATATTTCAACTCAGCAGTAGCTGCAGGCTCAAAAGGTTGTAGAGTGAGTTTCTCCAACACAAAATTGAGATCCCAAGCAGGAGTAGGAGCTCTCCGTGGGGGTCTTATATTCTTTGCCCTCTAAGGAATTGCTTAAACAAAGGATGAGAAAACAATGGTGGGTCACAATCATAGTGAGCAGAAATTGCTGCAGCATGAATCTTAATAGAAGAGAAGGACAAACCTTTGTCCAGTAACTCAGTAAGATATTGAAGAGCCACACTTAAATTAGGCTTAGAAACATCAAATGCTTCCGCTGCACTCCAAAATAAAAATCTCTTCCATTTATCTGCGTACACTTTCCTTGTACTAGGCCTTCTGGCTTCCAAAATAACATTCAAAACTTGCTGTGGAAGCTGAAACCCTCCAGGGTTTAAAACAGAATATGCCAGGCTGTCAGGTGAAGAGAGTGAAGTTTGACATTGAGTAAATGACTGTTCTCCTGAGACAGCAGGTGTGGAATCGAAGGTAAAGGCCATGGAGGCTCCCGTACCAGACTTCTCAGTAGTGGGTACCAATGCTGTCGAGGCCAATCTGGAGCTATTAAAATCATCTTTGGCTTGTCTTGTCTGACCTTCAGAAGAACCTTTGGGAGGAGAGGCAGAGGTGGAAAGGCATACACATGAAGATTGCTCCAATTGAATGAAAGAGCATCCACTTTCCAAGCTGTGGGATGAAAACTTTTTGTGCAAAACTTTGGCAGCTGGTAGTTTAGTGGAGAAGCGAACAGATCTATGTCTGGAGTTCCCCATGACACTGTCAATTTCTGAAATACATGAGGATCCAATTTCCACTCGTGGGGATCCATAATTTGTCTGCTCAACACATCTGCTAAGGAGTTCTGTGCTCCCGGCAGAAACCTTGCCTGAAGATTTAGCTGTAAACTGAGAGCAGTCTCCCACAAAATCATTGCTTGTCTGCACAGAGGATAAGAATGTGTTCCCCCTTGCTTGTTGATGTACCACATGACAGTTGTGTTGTCTGTTAGAATCAACACCTGCCCTGGAAGAAGTAAATCCTTGAAAGCTATCAATGCAAATTGGACTGCTAACATCTCCTTCAGGTTGATATGTAGATGTAGAAGTCTGGCAGGCCACGTGTCTTGTATCCACTTTCCATTTAGATGAGCTCCCCAAGCTTTGTCTGAGGCATCTGTCGTTAGAATCTGACTCGCCTCTGGCCGGGTCACAGAGAGTCCCTTGTTTAGGTGACATTCCTGAGCCCACCACAAAAATTCCTTTTGAATGCAAGGTATTATCTGAATGACAGTGTCCATATCTTGGCAGTGCTGTGTCCATACATTTTGAGATACCATTGTAGCTTCCTCATATGCAGTTTGGCATTGGGAAGCACCAGAATACAAGATGCCATGAACCCCAAGGCTTGAAGGACTGTCCTTGCAGTCAGCCTGGACTGATGAGACAATTGATGGAAGTAAAGAGAAAGATTCTTTTGTTTGTCCGGGGTCAAAAAGGCCATCTGGGATGCTGTATTCAGTCTCACACCCAGAAAGCACATGTCCTGAGAGGGTACTAGACTGGACTTTAATTCGTTCACAGAATACCCCAGGCATCTTAGCACTGCTATCACATAGTGTAGATGATGAAGAAGTTCGTCCTTTCCTTGAGCCAGAATCAGGCAATCGTCCAAATAAGGATAGATCTGTATTCCTCTTAGCCTGAAGAAAGCTATCACTGGAGCCAGAACCTTCGTGAACACTCTGGGCGCAGTAGATAAGCCAAAGGGCAATGCAGAGAACTGATAATGAGAAGTCCCAGCCCGAAAACGTAGATACTTCCTGCAACTTAGCCTGATAGGAACATGAAGGTAAGCCTCCTTGAGATCCAGAGTTACCATCCAGTGATCTTTGCCCAGCAGAGGTAAAAGCTGTTGTAACGTCAACATTTTGAACTTGGGAATGTCCAGATAAGTGTTGAGGATAGATAAATCCAAAATTGGTCTCCACGTGTTCCCCTTCTTTGGTACTAGGAACAGGCGAGAATAAAATCCTAGGCCCACTTCTGACAGAGGGACCGGTTGTATGGCTCCTATTCGGAGCAGCAGAAAAATCTGTTTGTGAGCCTCTATTCTTTGCTGAGGAGGAACATCTGGCATGCCTTTGAAAGGAGGCAAGGTATGGAAATAAAACCTGTAACCTTGGTGTATGATATCCAATACCCATCTGTCTTGGGTAATTAAACTCCAATTTTCTTTGAAAAGTGCCAACCTTCCTCCCAAAGGTGCTGCCAGACGAGAAGGCTCTGGCAGCTGAAAAGGTAGGTCATTGGGTCTGTTTACGAAAGGACTGACCCCTGCCCTCACCCGAAGACTGTGCAGGTGAACTCCCTGTTCTAGGCCTGAAAGAGCCCTGAGCTCTGCCCCTACCATGTCTAGACCTACTCCTAGACTGGGAATCATAAGAAGGATACGTCCACCCCTTGGTAGGCCAATTTCTGCTAAACTTCGGAGGCTGAACCTGCAAAAAATCTTTAACAGTCTGCATAGACTTAGCCTTGTCTTCCATTTTCTTTAAGACTGCCTCAACAGGTGAACCAAACAACACATCAGATTGTAAAGGAGCATCTAAAATCCTTGTCTTAACATGGTCAGATAAATTCTGATCTCTCAGCCAGGCGTGCCTGCGAAGAACTGACCCAGTGGCAGCCACCCTAGACGAGGCCTGTACAGCATCAAAACCACATTGCAAAGAATGCTTACCCACTTGTTCAGAGACATGTACCAAATCTTGTAACTCTTTACACTCAATACCTTCCGCCAAAGCATCCACCTTAGACTTCAATTGAGAAAGTAGATAGTTTTGGTATTTCAACATGTGAAACTGGCAATTCAGAGCCCTCATGGCTAGGGTGGAAGAAGTATAGACTTTCTTTCCCCATCTATCCAAAGCCCTAGCCTCTTTATCTGGGGGAACCGGATTTTTAACAACAGAAGCCTTAACACCCTTAGGCCCCTGACTAACAGTTTCTGGGTCCGCCCTAGGACTCTTAAAAAGATATTTATGAGCTTCAGGCACCCTATAATACCTATCCGGCTTAACAGGAGCAGGAGGCAAAGAATCAGGATTAAGAGAAGCCTCTGCAAACACATCCTCCACAACATCCAGAACAGGAGGTATAGCCAAAGGCCTATGCTGGGGTAAAAACAAAAATTCCCTAAGCCTTTTCCTGGAATCAGAGAAGTCCTGACCTTCCCACTTAAAATGCTCCCTCGTGGAATGAAGAGTCTCTGAAAAAGAAAAATCCTCAGGAGGAGAAGCAGAAGGAGTAGAATCATCCACATCAGAATCAGAATAAGGAGAATACTCCTGCAAGTCTTTAGCCGAAGATTCTGAAACATCTGAAGCTTGCTCAAAACTCCCTAACTCAGGTTCCACCCTAGGCCTCTTATCAGGAGGGGGCAAAGAACCTCTAATCAAGGTAATCAAATCTTCTGCCATTTTAAGCATATGCTTCTTGGGCACAGATCCTGAAGAACTGGCAGTGACACCAACTGAAGCTAAACCTGGCCTGCCTCTGGGAGAAGCCTTGGAAACAGAAGGAGAAGGCCTAACCACCCTAGGAAGGGAGGGGAGTACAGTAACCTGCGAAGTCCCTTCAGCCTGACCTGCCTCCTGAGAGGCCACATCCTGCAATAACAAGGTCTCCCCCTGGGACTCCAAAGAAACCTCCGGTGGAACCACCGGCTCCACCGACACCTCTAAAGAACCGGCGTCCGGTACGGACGACTCGTCTAGCCTGGGCTTAGCTGCTTTATCCTTGCGCTTCTTCGAAGAAGCGGACGCCGGAGCATCCGACGGCATATTATAATTGCACCGCTTCCCGAAAACTAACCTGGCACAATCTAACCTTCTCTTAATAGTGCGCTTATTGAATCTAGCACAAAAGCGACACCCAACAACGTCGTGCTCAGGCCCTAAACAAGGAATACACAAGGTATGATAATCTCTATGCGGTATCTGTTTCCCACAAGAAATACAGTTATTCACTTTTTCTGACATCCGGTAAACCACTGAAGCAAGAAAAAACTAAAATATTCCCCAACGGGTACTTAGCCAACTTTGACTCGGTCTGAAACTCAATCGAAAATTTCAGAACGCCGAACGGCACTTGCAACGCTGCTTCTGCATCGGACCATGCGGCAAAAAAGACTGAGGATATGACGTCGGTCATGCGCATTTGTACCCTGACGTCCTGATGTCAGTCTAATGCGCCTTGACCGACGTCAGCCTTATACTTTGATATTCGGGCCGACCGAGGACAGCGGACTACCCAAGTGTAAGGACTGCAGCAATGTGAGATGAAGAACATCCACCGAAACTTGCTGAAGCTAACTTTGTTGGCCCCAGCAGACTGAAGCTGCATTGCAACAATGTGTGGGCTCAATGATATTCAGCACCATTCTCTTTACTGATCAGTAACATCATAAGCCAGAGGACTCAAAGCTAGAAGGTAGAGTTGTACCCCTAATTCAGAGAAGGTGACGTCCATATACTCAGGCTTAGGAAATCCAGGACTGCAAAACCTTGAGGATCAGGAAATGCTCATAATCCCAGCTTCTCTGATTTTTGAAAAGTCCACAGGTGATGAGGTTCAGAGGAACCTCCCTCCTGCATTAGCATTGATCTTTTATTGAAATACTTTTTATTTTTCACGGTACAGATTGCGGCTGTTGCGCAACAGTTCAACCAGTTGCTATGTTGGTCTTTCTTGAAAAAAGTGCAGTTTCACTGGACAGTAATTAATGCAGTAGACTACAATAAATTAATTTATATTAGTTTAAGTAGAAAATGTACCATCCAATTTCATTGTTTTTGTTTCTGATAAAAGAATTCTGCTTGCGAAATCCTGATCATCGGACATTTGAGCTATCCTTTGGCATTAGATGCACATTACATTTAATTATTACTTAATTAAAAATGTGCATATTATTCACACAAACACAGCCACACATAATAGTATTCTGAACCTGCTACTCTTGCAAAAGATTTCTATTATGGATACCATTTATATTTGATAAAGGTTGGTCCTTAAGGTAACATTTCCAGTGTTATTCTCAGGTGAACTAAACATTTACCCCAGGTAATTTTTTTTCTTGCTGAATTGGGATCCGTTTATTGAAGTCCATCTGTCTGATCTGTCAAAGATCAAAACTAAAACACCAAGTGGAAACGTGCCATATTTACATTGAACTAGACACTATTAAGAAGCTGTTTTACTAACCAAGGGCAAGACAGTCATTCTACACCCTAAAAATTGATAAAAATAACATTAGCTTGTGTTGGAGACTAGTATTCCTTGTACCTCATATGAAAGGCTCCACCCACCCATTCCTTCTCAACTGAACCAAATAAGCTCTGTGGTCAAAAGAACTTAAGAATAAAAATATTTTCCAGGCTTGACCTCTGACTGAAGACATTTTTTGTTGTTGTTGTCTTGTTCATAAAGCTGGCCTTTCAGATACTTCAAAGAATTATGAGTCAAATATAAATTGTATAAAAAGGACAATACTTAGTCTTCTGTGCTTTGACAAATAATATTTAAATGAAGTATATCTGGAGAATTGTCCTGTTACTGTTCAAAATAATACACCAAATAAAATTTGCCTTTATGCCTGTAAGAATTGAAAAGGACTGTAGAACACTGAAATGAACTGGAAATAACTGGAAGAAACTGGAATTAGACTGGAATGAATGTCTTTGTCTTTTAATCACCAAGGACAGTGTTGAACAGGTGCCAGTCTCTCGTTTATGTGCCAAATCTTCTTGTACCTTTCAGAATAAAAGTGTGCATACACTGTAGTTCAGTTAAAAATGTTTTACTATGTACAGTGGAGATAGATACCAATAGTATCTGAATCAAATCTTACTGTCTCCAATAACAGTGCTGATCAACTGAAATAAATGGAATTATAATGTCCAGAGCTTCTGTACTCGTACTCAGAATTATTTTTCTCCTGAATAATATAATTAATATTCTGGAATGCCTGATATTTGACCTGATTTCTGCACTCACTCCCGTGTGTCTGTAACAAACTTCTGTGCACTGCCCTGCCAAAGATTTTCTGCTTATCAGTCCAAATTAACTAACTGACTCACTGTGTCTAAAGTATCTCCTAATACCAAAACCTTGTAAATTTCTACATGCTTCTTTAACCTTGGACCCCAAGCCTGTTTGTACTTAATTTACTATATATTCTGTTAGCACATTTTATTTTTATCAGTATTCTTGACTGAAAGTTACTGAAACTCTCCTTTAATATGGCTGCATTTCTAGGCCTATCAAAGAGAAAAATATATTTCTTATAATTTGACAGGCATGCAAGATAAAAAGTCTGCAGCTTATTGATCAGATGATGCCAAGTAAAAAGTCCTTTGTCAACCTTCAGTAATTACTGTGACAGTATGAAAAGAGGAGCTTGTGAAACAAGATGCTATTGTAAGCGTTCCTTTTTCCCTCCTTTTATTTGCATGGAACTGGCAGGTAAAAGTGGATACAGGGAAGTAAATGATTGAAAGTAGACATGCAAGGAGAGAGGGAAGAGTTTATTTATTTACATAGCTCACAAAGCTGATTGTCTAACTGGGTTGAGATCCATCTTCAGTGGCTCAGAGGCATCATCTCATTAAAACTGGATATTTATAAACACCATTTAAAAAAAAAAAATCTTTAGAACATTATTAATAGTGTTACTGGCTCTGGCAGATCAGAAGGTTGTGAGTTTTATTTCCACCCCAGGTGACTAGATTCATTTTTCCTTTACTGACAATACACTCCTATGGGTGCCATCTTTTGGTTGAGACATTAAACCAATGTCTTACCTGCCTAAGTTTATGGTAGCATAACAGAAGATAATGCAGAAGATTCCACAGAACTTATGGGAAACTGCAAGGGAATTTCCCTGGTGTCCTGGCCAAATTTCTCCTAGTCACTCTAAATACCACCTCGGGCCTACTCTGAAAGAGATTACTAGCCTAGTGGGACCAATCTGGTTAACAAAGGATAAACAAATAAATATCATCTGCCTAGAATAAAATAAATAATTAAGGATCCATACCATTTAACTATCTGTAAGATTTAATGATTCTTTAATTATGTTAAAAGCATTGCTTTTACAGAAATTATTGTGCAATTCTATCTCTTCTGTGGTAAATGAATTATACAACCAATGTATAACAACTCCAAAACCAGAAGTCAGTCATTTAAATTATATGCTTGGAAAGCCAATTTCTTGATTATCATTGGCTATGATTTGATGACATCTGGATATTTTGTGTTTATTAGGGTACTACTGAAAAGATATAAATCTTTGACATGATTCCTACTTAATATCAGAGATATATTGTTAGTTAGATACACAATCTTTGACTGAAGCACCAGTTTGAATAGGGTTAATCTGCCTTCAGATTAGAAAACCATTTAATTCCATTTTGGAATCAGCTCGTTATATTCCTTAATAACACTATCATAGTTGCTTTTTATTTTTTTAGATTTTTTAAAAATAAAAATACCCAAATATATCATACATCTCCAACTGTGTAGACATTTGCTGTGGCAAAATGATGTCAAGATTCATTAGTACTGGCTTTAGTGCTCTTTGCATTAAATATGAACTTGGAGATGTTATTAAAATTCTTTAAAATACCATCTACATTAATGACTGATGTATTTAAAATCTGATTGCAATAATAATATATAATCAGAAAACAAATAACATTTTTGACAGAACCATAGCCAACTACTCTTGCCTTATTGAAATTCCCTGTGGTTCTATTGTCAAAGCAAATAAAAGTGGTGACAATGGACGAACTTGTTTGGTTAATTTATTTATTCTAAATCTCAGTTGTGAAAATGTCCTATTTTGTCATATCAAACAGAAGTATTGTATACATGTTTTGTAAGTTTAATAAAATATTAGCACATCCAAAATTAATTAAAACTTTAAATATTACCAATCTAGTGAGTCTAAATTAATCATAACTAGTTCCAAGTAATTAAAATCTGCACAATCTGGCATTGTAATAATTTTAATATTACCTTGATTTTGTTTTCTAATAATAAATCACATTAAAATGTGCAAAGTCTTTATAAATAATCTATTAGATAATGTAGAAACATGAATATCTTATAATTAATGTTCAGTAATGAAATGGGTCTGTATGAAGCAACTGACTATATACATGTCTTGTTTTAGTATTGGGGTTGTCAAAATATTTCACTGGAAGGGAATTAATATGGTACAAAAACATTTGGGGAAATAATTTATAAATCTCTATCATCCCATCTATTGCTGAAGCCTTATTTCTTTCAATTATTCAATATGGTCAACTATTTCGGTTCTGCTCATGGGCTTTAATTTTTTTAATATTGCCATTAAACAACTTATTTTGCAAATATTTCTTTTAAAAAGAGTCCATTAAATACTACTAATGAAGATTTAGGTATCTGGTTTTAGTGTTTGCAGAGCTATTTGATTTGTGGACATACATGTACCAATACAGCGCTGTACTGAATGACACAATAGGTGAGGCACAGATTGTTATTTGAAAGTCTGTAAAGATATTGAGTTTAGGAATAGTGCTTTAAGCCTCTCTTGGTAGCTCAGGTTCCTTTAAGCCTGTACTCTTCTTCTTCATTAAGAACCCTCATAGCTTTTCTAGTTCTTTGATATGACATCCTAAAGGGTGTGTTGTACTCATTGGACCGGTCCAATCTATGTTGAATATAACAGAATAACTTCTGATATCCAAGTGTATATCATCCAGATCTAAAGGTGTACCAAACAGAAGGACCTTCTGACTACAGTTGTTGCATAATAATCAAAGGAGAGGGAATTCACCCCAACTTCATTTTTTGCAGTGGGATATTGTCAACCAGGAAAAGCCGAACGACATTACTATTGTCAATATTGTATGTTGAGGTTATTATTATTTTGCCAAATGCAATGACACTACACTTTTTCATTTAATTGGTGTCCACTGTCAGTACACTATTTACTAGGGTAAGTGCTTTGACACGTGTACCATTCAGAAGGCATATTTTGACAACAACACTCAGTTGGCAGTCATCTGCAAATGTAGATAACCAGAGATCCAGGTTCATGGGCTGTATAACTGGAGTTTTTTTTTCTAAAGTTTATACTGGTAGATCATCAGTGTGGCTTGTTTTTGAATTTCCCGTTACATTTTACTCTGTTCAGGATTGATAATGCTTTGCTTTTATCTTTGTGGGCATACACATCCAAGTCATTGTCATCACCTTCCATTTCTGCATTCTTACATGGAGTTTGCGTATCATATCAACATTAGTTAATGTGATCAAATTACCTTAAGCCAATGTTTACACCACTGAGGGACTTGTCCAGAAGCAGTATCTCATAAAATCGCAACCAAAAGAATAATTACAGTTTGAAAAGAAGTTGAATGATTCTGCATGTTTTGATCATTTATCTGTAGAAATAATTGAGCACTACCACCTAGACAGAAGTTTGATACAGGTTAAAGCATTAATAAACCAATCTCCCAAATCTGCATTATGAGTAGCATTAGGTTACTTGAAAAATTGTGCCTCCAAAATTGTTCCTAACAGCTGTATTGCAGCTACTGACAATTAAGCTTTTTATATGCATCATAGGTTCATAGGTTCATAAGTTCATACTAGGCTATCTGCCCTAGGGCATTTATAAGCCTAGCCAGAGTATGTTTGGCTTTCGCCACCCATTTTAAATTAATTTTGCTATGCCCTTTTTCGAGGTTAGTATACTGTGCCTCTGTCTAACAGTGACACAGAAGTGATACCCGGGGTAAACCTATGATTTCCCATCCACTCATCAAGACTCCTCTTGAAGAGAGTCAATGAGGGACTCTGCCTAACCTGGACTGGGATTTTATTCCAGAGTGAAGGGAGCCTCTGGGTTATGAATCTGTCCCTCCAGCATGTCCTATTTATTTCAGTGCTGAGGTTCAAGTCTCTTGAGCGTGTAGCTCGATGGGATTTGGATTTTTTGAGGTGCAGCATGTCCCTTAATTCCAGGTTGGACATGGCCTTATACGTCAGGCACAGGTCACCTCTGAACAGGCGGTATGCCATTGAGTAGAGCTGGAGTTTCCTTAACCGGGCAGCATATGGCATCTGTTTGAGCCCTTTGATCCTCTTGGTGAGGTACTTTTGGGGTCTTTCCAGTTGCTGCAGGTGTTTGGTAAGGTACATCCCAAAAGGGGCATTGTACTCAATTATGGGCCTGATGAGGGATGAGTAAAGAGGCACGATGACCTCCCCTAATCTAGATGTGAATCCCTTCATGATTAGGTGGGCTATATAAAATGTTTCTAACCACTTTGGCCACGTGGTTGTCAAATGAGAGATTGCTATCAACTTGGGTCCCCAGGTCCCTAATTACTTCTTCTGTACTTAATGGATTACCACCTATGTGGTAATTTGTGGGCACTTTGTTTTTGCCAAAGGGGATGACTATACACTTTTTGGCGTTTAGCTTGAGGCCATGACTCTGGCACCAGTTTTCTGTTTCTATGAGGCCCTTTTGGAGGATGCTTGTGTTGGCTGGAGAGCTGATTATGATGCCCAGTTTGCAGTCATCTGCGAACTTGGTCAGCCACAGTCCTTCTGTGTTGGCCTGTACCTCCGAGAAATATATACCAAACAAGAGAGGTCCCAGGACTGAGCCTTGTGGGACACCACTTGTAACTGGTTTGGAGTCTGACATGGCTCCAGCAATTCTAACCATGTGGGTTCTGTCCTTGAGCCAGTTTGCAACCCATCTAGTGACATAGGGGTTTATATTTAAACTGGTGAGCTTATCTATAATGCCTGAGTGGGATATTGTATCGAAGGCTTTTGTAAGGTCCAGATAGGCTGTGTGGACCACCTTCCCTTCGTCAATGGCCTTGGTGACTGTTTCAAAGAAGTCAACCAGGTTTAAGAGGCAGGATCTGCCCTTAACAAAGCCAAACTGGGTAGGATCCAATGTCTGTAGGTCCCCAATATCTTTATTTATGAGGTCCATGATGATCCTTTCCATAGCTTTGCAGACCAAGCTAGTCAGGCTTATGGGGCGATAGTTTCCAGGGTCCGTTGAGGCACCACCTTTGTGGAGAGGAACCACTGTTGCTGTACACCACTCTTTGGGTACATATCCTGTAGTAAGGCTGAGATTGAACAGTAGTTTTATGTTTGGGTTTAGCTCTTCTTGGAGTTCATGTAGGACGCAGCCTGGGACACCGTCTGGTCCCATTGATGCTGTGTTTTTTGATTTGGAGAGGGCGGCTCCCACCTGAGCATCTGAGATGTCAGGGGGGCAGCAATCTGCTGGGATAGATATTTGCCCTTTTGGTGGGAGGGGGAGAAGTTTGCGCTGAACCTGTCAGCTAGGATGTTGGCAATGTCTGTGGGTTCGGTGTATTTTTTGTCATTTTGGACTAATTCTGAGCATATCTGGGAATTCCCACCCAGGCTCCTAACATAACTAAAGAAAGCCTTGTGATTATCCTTAGTGTCCTGTGCAATTTTTCTCTTGAAGCTGGCCTTTGACGATTTTATGAGTGCCATTAGTTTTTTGCTAATACTGATCAGAGATGCCTTCCCTTTTTGGGATTTTGCTCTATCATGTAGTAGCTTCCTCCTTCTATTGTATAGTTTGTTTATGGCTGGGGTCCACCAGACAGGTCGTCTGCCTTTGGAGGATTGGGTCTTGGTTTTATTTGAGATTGCATGATCCATGCATTCCTGAAGGTGTTCATAGAATGCATTTATAAAGGATTCAGCGGTCTGGGCCCTATTTTCCACAGCCCCGAGGGCTTTGAAGGATTCCACCTCGGTTTTGAGGAGTGTGAAATTTGCTTTAGAGAAGTTTTTCACTGTGGTTTTCTGGGCAGGGGGTGGGGTCGGGATGTGAATATCCAGTGAGATCAGTTTATGGTCTGATCTTACCAGTGAGGGATACACTTCTGGTCTGGAGCATAGAGTCCCCATGTTGGTGATGATCAGGTCCAGTATGTTTTCCCCTCTTGTGGGAGTGGTAACAAGTTGTTCCATAGCATTTGAGTTTATGAATTCTAGGAACCTTTGGGCAAGGGTGTTGGAGCTAGAGTAATGCTCCCAATCTATGTTTGGGTAGTTGAAGTCGCCCAATATAATGGTGTTCGGAGAGACCTTCATATTTTCCAGTGTTCTCAGGAAGGCCGAGTGGGGTTCCTGGGTTTGGGAGGGTGGTCTATAGCAGGCTATAAACTGGAAGGCAGTTTTACCCACTGTTAGTTGCACATGGATAGTCTCTGATGCTTCGTGCTTTGCCACCAACCTGGAGGTGTGGGTATCTTTGATGAATATCGATACTCCCCCTCCTTTTGTGGTTCGGTCCAAGTTTTGGGGCCGAAAAGCATTGTATGAGGTATAACCTGGTAGTGCTGGAGTGCTCTCGGGAGTCCTGAACCAGGTTTCTGTTACTGCACAGATATCGATGTTCTCCATGCTAAGGAGAGTTTAGAGTGCGTGCATCTTGAGGTTTAGACTTCTGGCGTTGAGTAGCATTACTCTTAGTTTCTTATCCCTTGTGATACCTATGGAGGTGGGTTTGTCTTTTGAGCCTTGCCTAAAAAAGGTACTATGGGGGTAGCAAGAGCCTTTGCCAATATCCAAAAGCCCAGGGGTGACAGGTGCAAGCCGTCCCTAGCAAAGCATCGTGGCTTGTCGTGCATATCATCCCGAGCTGACAGGCATTGGATCCCCTTTGAATGACACCAATACTTAAGCCAATTGTTGAAATTGATCATCTTGTCTTCATATTGTGGCATCATTCTTGGTGAGGGTAAGATGCTACTCAAGGTCAGGGTCATACCAGCCTGGACTACATGCTCAGAGAGCTCCTCTATGTCTCTTTTCATGTAGTCCAGGGAGGTACGTCTCAGGTCATTCACACCAGCATGGACAATGACTGAGTCATATTTGTACTTGCCTTAGAGTGACCTGAGTGCTTGTGTTATGTGGTGGATCCTAGCGCCAGACAGGCTGCTCACCCTGACCTTCTCCTTGTTCAGCCTGGTGAGCGGGATGTCAGTGTGCCTGACGATAGAGTCACCTATTACAAGTGTATCAGGTGTGTTGTTTAGCCTTAAGGGCTGTGACTGTTCGGCACACTGGCTTTGTGACATATGTGTTGCATGTGTTTTGTTTTGGGGTAGCGGTTACTTGGGTGTCTGCTTTGGAGGTCTCTGCTGCTTAGGCAGATCTTTATTTAGAGCCTCCGAGTATGTTTTTGTGTGATTATGTGTTTGGTTTGCTGTCGTGGTAGGTCTATGTGAGACTGGAATTGTAGTGAGTGTGGTTTCCTTCTCCTCCTGACTGGTTATGCCAGTACTGAGTTGAGAGAGCTTAGCCTCCAGTTTGGCTATATGGTTGCATCTCTCACATGTGTTGGAATTTGTTGGGAGGAGGAGAGGGTTGGCTGTGTACATGAGGCAGTTGTAACATTGCCTCAAGATTCCCATATTCACCAGCTGGACCGGAGAGGAGATTGACAACTGACCTTTGGACATGCTAGAATAATATTGGGAATTCCTTTATAATTGAAAACAAGGGAAATGGGGAGCGAGGGTGTAGTGCTTTTAATTTTTAGTGCTGACTTATAATTGCTTTAGTGAGCAAGTGCCAGGTAACAAGTGCAATGTGTTACAGGTAACTTAAATGCAAAAATGACAAACAGTAACTTTCTTTCAAGCGAAGCAAGGAAATAAGTACAGTAAGCAATGCAAATATCACTAGGGATCCACAGAAGCACTGAGAAGCCGCGTTTTAGGTGGAATTAGCGTTCCAGGGAAATAACAGGCATACAAACAAAGCTAGATTCAGCAGGCCTGGATCTAGTCTATGCTACAGCAAACAAGGTGTACCAATTTCAGTAAGATACAGTTCAAATATTCAGGCACTATAAACCTTTAACCAGAAATTCCCAACTCAGAAGGGCAGAGTCCAGCCTCTCCTCCCACAAGAGTGCAGACCACGAACCTTCCTAATGTAAAATAACTGGCCTGAAGCCCAAGTGCTTAAACCAGAGCTAATACACTTTAAGAATAACAGACACTGAGCTCTCAATCAGCAGTTCCCAACTTAGAAGGATGAAAGCTACCTGTCCTGCCACCACAGTGCATGCCACAAACCTTCCTAATGTAGAACAACTGGTCTGAAGCCCAAGTGCTTACTCCAAAAGACTTAGAATGATAGCTACACTTTAACCAAGTTACTACCAAGCAGTAATAAATACAAATGAATACTTTAAATAATGCCTGGATTAGTGCTCAAGTTATACAAACAAAGCTAGATTTAGCAGGCCTGGATCTAGTCTATGCTACAGCAAACAAGGTGTACCAATTTCAGTAAGAAGAAATTCAGATATGCATGCACTATAAGCCTTCAACCAGAAATTCCCAGCTCAGAAGGGCAGAGTCCAGCCTCTCCTCCCACAAGAGTGCAGACCACGAACCCTCTTAATGTAAAATAACTGGCCTGAAAGCCCAAGTGCTTAAACCAGAATTAATATACTTTTAGAATAACAGACACTGAGCCCTCAATCAGCAGTTCCCAACTTAGAAGGATGTAAGCTACCTGTTCTGCCACTACAGTGCAGACCACAAACCCTCTCAATGTAAAACAACTGGTCTGAAGCCCAAGTGTTTAAACTAAAAGGCTTAGAATGAGTTACACCAATCATTAATAAATACAACTGAGAACTTTTAAGATGACGCAAAAGCAAAATAAAGTAGGAAGAAACACAAGTAAAGTAAAAGCAGAAGAATTTTTTTTTTTTTTAGAAAAGTAGCAAAAGCAGTAGTAAATACAATTCTCATGCAGTGCAAGCTGGCACACTTGAATATGTAGCAATATTAGTCCACACACACTTTGAAAAAAATGTAATTAAATTAAAAAGGACTAAAAGCAAGTGCAGAAAGGGTTTATTAGGTAGAATTCGGTAAAGAGATGTCCTGGGGGAGTGTCTTAGATCAAATCTACAGTGGGGTGGGCACTGCAAAAGCCACCAAATTTAAACTACTACCAAGAATAGGTAGGGGGGTGGGGAAACAGTTTCAACACAGATGTAAGGAATGTGCAAATTATAAAAAAAGATATCCATTATGAATGTCTGCTTTCTCAAAATGCTACTTCTTGCTGTAAAGCATAGCATGTACATTTTCTCCATTGGATAAACTGTTGCTTTATGTGATTATAATTGATTAAACCAAAGGCTACTGGTAACAAAAAGATAAACAATCATGTTTTGCTCATAGTATGACAGGTTCTCACTTAAATATTTGAGTTATAGCTTCTGCCTCTGACTTCAGGTTTTCATAGTACACTCATGAATTAATCGAGGTATGACAAATTTGTCTGTGGGATCTGTCTTTACCACTACTATGCTGTACAATCAGACTATACTGTCAAAGGATACGATTGTGTTAGATTACAACACCTAATTGCAGCACAGAACCTTGTCCAGTGTGTCACATTTCTATTTAAGTTTCTTTTGAGGTACATAACTAACAACAATGTTCAGAAGTAGGCCAATAACAAAATTCAATGTATGCTAAACAAGGCCTGCCATTTACAGATTGACTATCAACTTACAAAACCTTGTTAGTTTTCCATGAGACATTCAGAATATATATGTGTAAGCTACTTTCAAGTCAAGGTTTGTTAAGGAACAATTAATACGCTAATATGAATGTTTGAGAACACATTCTATGTCAAATTTTTAAAAATATTAAGCATGAATAGGATATTAGCAAAAAGAGTTTACTACTTTGCTACAAATGCATTGCTAAGAATTTAGTTAGTATCAGAAAAAGCTAATAAAACAATGCAGGATTATAAACTCTAAAATCATACAAGTAAACTACAAGAATATACACTGAAGAATAAAAGGTCTGGCACATATAGATGAAACGTACAAACACAGTATGGTAGGGACCAATAAGAAAATTTAAGCATCAGAGAAAGTAAAGAGACTACAAAGACTGGGCAGCTTTACTTCAAACAATCATGGTCTAGAAAGATGCCGTTTCTAGCTTAAGGCCAAACTGTGAAGCACAAATAGGGAGTTTAACGGATGAAACGCAGCTTGACTGGACTGAAAAACATGTTTACAATACAGCGCATGACAGGTATTTGAAGTTGTACATTTTAAGTAGTTACAGTCAACTACAGAATGTAAACTTGAAACTGGAAATGCAAACTCAAACGACAACGAACTGCTCACCTTCTTTAATCTGATGATATAGTTTAAGTATTAAATGAAAAATGACTGCAATTAATTCTAATGCTTTGCACCACTCTTACACTGCTATCATGATTGTGTTTTCCTAGGATAATCATTACAAAGCAGAATATTAGAAAAACACAAGAGCAACTTTTAGCCAAAGAATTTCAGAGAGTAACGTAAAACAAAAGCACAAAAACCTGAAATATTCACTGCAACGTTTAATGGTCAGACAGCATACAAAGCTTTCGAGTAAAACTCTTCCTCAATGTATAAAATCATCAGCAAAACATGCCATTTTTAAAAAACAGTTCAAAGTGCCCTATCTCTTAGATATACAATCAGTTAAATATATACAATAATCATATAAAAAGTGTATAAAATATTTTATATATATATATATATATATATATATATATATATATATATATAGACACACACACACACACACACACACACACGCGTGTATTTTTCTAATTTTTCTTAAAGTTATCACAATGAGTTCTGATTTTAAACCACCAAAACTGCATCATTTAATGCTTATGAGCGTAAAAAATGCACACTGTTAAAAGCATAGCTCTATTGTGGGTGATAGCATACTAAATGCAGAAAATGACAATGAGGCAAGAAGATAATAATGTGTTTTCCCAAAAGAAAGTAGGAATATTTGCATAAAACATCAAACACAAAAGTCAAGATGCATATTGCAGTGTAAAGGAATATTTAAATTAACATGCATTAGGGTCACCATGTCAACTGCTGTTTTATTGCTATTGTGATAGCATATCAATTCTTAACTGCTCCCAATTTAATTTCCATGTAACTTTACCTTTAAAATAGCAGCAGTTAGGGGAAGATATTGGTGTTAACAACAGCAGTGATGTAACACTTACTTCACACAGGAGGGAGGAATGCATCACTGGGTTAGTATTTGTGAAGATAGGAGTCCAGTTACAGAGGATTATTTCCCTGCTTCTAAAAACTAGGTAGATCCTGAAATTATTTGTCAACTAAAACCTTAGAAAGGATCACATATCTGAGACCCTATATGTTAACTGGCTAAGCTACAGGGAAAAACGGTATGCAAACCAAGGGCAAGGTTGGGTGATCTTTGATTGATCCTGCCATATAGTTGCAAAGCAAGGTCAGGCTAATCTACTTAAAAGTGCACACATTTGTTTGCCTAAGCTATTAACAGAAGACAGGCCTTGCACAGTTATCATGTATGAAATGAAGGCCTACCTATGAGTCATTAAGGTTTCCCAAAGACCGATGACTCAGGTAGTGATTATTGTTAAAGTAGACAATAAACTTAAAAAAAAAAAAAAAAAAAAAAAGAAATAAATAAAAATAAACAGGTTAAAAAATCTTAAGGCTTACTACATATTTATTGTCCATTTCCATGGTTACACAAAGAAACATTGGTTTAGTCACATGACTTACTCACATTCATGCCGTATACAAGTTCTGTTGACTGATAATAATAGAGAGAGAGAATGATCGTATGTGTGCTCTTACACTGACGTCGTTGGTGTGGAGAGGTCAAGAGAGGTCACATGACCATGTGCTTTATAATAAAGGAGGAAGCGAGGGTTGTTCCCCTCTTCTGTTTTTAACCGGATTGATTATCTTCACATGTGTTTTTCTTCTGTAAATGTATGTCTAACCCGACTTTCTTACCCTTAAGATGATACTGCCAACAGGTTATAGGCCCAGGAGGGAAGTGGGAAGCCGATGGCATAGACTATGTTTCGACGGCAATGAGAAGAATTACGAGTTGTGGGAGACGAGGTTTCTGGGGCACCTGCGTTTGCTAGGGCTGAAAGATGCCATTTTGCAAAATGTACAGCAAGACGCAGAAAGTGACGAGAATGAGGAGGAAGGCGACGATGATGCTGAGAAAAATGAGGAGGCATATGCAGAACTAATACAGTTCTTAGATGACAAAGGTTTGTCCCTCATCATGAGAGAAGCCGCAGACGATGGTAGAGAAATGCTTCAGATCCTGAGAGACCATTATGCCAGGAAAGGGAAGCCAAGGGTAATTAGCCTATACACTGAATTAACAAGCCTCCAGAAGGCCATCAGTGAGAGTGTCACAGACTATATTATTAGGGCTGAGACAGCAGTTATGGCACTTAAAAATGCTGGGGAGAAGCTCAGTAATGGATTACTAATTGCGATGATTCTGAAAGGGTTGCCTGAAACCTTTAAACCATTTGCAGTACACATCACGCAAGACAATGATAAGTTGGGCTTTGGTGAGTTCAAAACAAGGTTGAGAAGCTATGAATATACAGAGAAATTTAATGCCAACATAAGTAATGATAATGTGATGAAAGTAAGTGGCCTTGGGGAAAGAGTAAAAGCAGAGATTATATGCTATAGCTCTGGCCAAAAGGGACACAAGGCACAAGAATGTTGGAGAGAATATAAAGGCCAGAGACAGTGGTGTAGTATGTGTAAAAACTCTAGCCACAGGGACAGTAACTGTAGATAAAAGAAGAAAGACAATGTGAAACAAGCAACTGATGTGGATGATCACACATTTGTCTTCAGAATAAATGAGCATCAAATTCGTACATTAAAACAGAAGGGATTAATGGTGGACACTGGCACCACGTCACACATAATTAACGACCTGAAAAAGTTGAAATGCTTTGATACAACTTTTCAACCGGAGAAACACATTGTGGAATTAGCGGATGGAATAAGAATCTGTGGGGCTGCACAGAAGAGAGGTAATGCAGAGGTATGGCTTCTAGATACAGAGGGGCGTAAAGTAAAGGTGATGATGACTCGGGCACTGTATGTACCAACGTATCCACAGAGCATTTTCTCTGTTAAGGCAGCAACATCCAAAGCCTCGATCAACATTAAGCAAGGCTGGGACCAACTCGTCTATAAAAATGGCACCGGGTTTGACATAATTGAGTGTGACAGACTTTATTATTTAGACAAATATGATGAAAACAATAGCGAGATACATTATGATGCATCTCAGAGCTGTTATGATAAATCAAGCATGGCATAAAATGCTTGGTCACTGTAACTATGACGATGTGTCAAAACTAGAAAAAGTGATAAAAGGAATAAAAATTAAAGGTAAAGTTGAGAGAACTAACCTAGATTGTGAAACCTGCATGCAAGGGAAATTTGTACAGAGGAGAAACAGAGAACCAGATGCAAGAGCAAAAGTTGTGTTTGAACTAGTCCACGCTGGTTAAGCAGGCCCAATTGAGCCGGTAGCAAAAGATGGCTTTAAGTACACTTTAGAGTTTACTGATGACTACTCGGTGTAGTATTTGTCTACTTTCTGAAAGCCAAGAATGATAAGGCGACTGAAAAGTTTATTGGAGATTCAGCTCCTTATGGGAAGGTAAAGTGTATCAGATCAGATAATGGCACTGAGTTCATGTCGAAGGATTTTCAGTCCCTACTGAGTAAAAATGTTATAAGACACGAAACGTCCGCACCTTATTCACCCCATCAGAATGGGACAGCAAACACAAACTGGAGAACACTGTTCGAAATGGCAAGGTGTATGTTGATAGAGAGTGACTTACCTAAAGAGTTGTGGACATATGCAGTAATGGCTGCTGCTTTTATTCGCAACAGATGTTATAACAGGCATGTGGAACAGACCCCATTCTTTATGCTAACAGGGAAGAAACCTGATCTTTCAAGGATGAGAGAATTTGCATCAGTGTGTTATGCATACAGACAAGATAAAACGAAGTTAAACCCAAGATGTGATAAGGGGATCTTTGTCGGATATGATAAAAACAGCCCATCATATCGGGTCTATTATCCTGACACAGGAGGAGTCCTTAGACACAGATTAGTCAAGTTTGTTACTAGGAATGTAGCTGAATGCCAGATTCAGACAGACCCAGAAGTGATAGATGAAGATCTTAATACCAGAAGAAGTGTGCATGTTAAGTCAGAGTCAAAAGCTAACAGTCAAGACACAAAAGTAAGGCAAGAACAGGAAAAGCAGGATACACACTTCTCTAAAAGAGAGAGAAAACCACCTGCATATTTGAAGGCCTATGAGTGTAAAGTTGAAAACGATGATTATGTGACAGTTAGTGTTGACAATTGTTACCGATTAATATGCAACACACCGCAGAGTTTTTAAGTCATGACTTTGTCTAACTCGGAAAAGTGGGTCAAAGCTATGAAGGAGGAACTTAAATCTTTAAAGGAAAACAACACATTTACACTCACCACACTGCAGGAAGATAAAAATGTAGTGGGGGGGGGGGGGTAGGTGGGTTTTCATGGTAAAACACAAGGCAGCTAATACTGAGACTTACAAAGCTAGATATGTAGATAAAGGCTTCAGTCTAGATTGTATAGATGGTATAGATTATAATGAAACATTTGCACCAACTGCGAGTATGACATCTGTACGAAGTCTAATGTAGATGGCAACTCAGTACGATTTAGAACTGCACCAGATGGATGTACAAACAGCCTATTTACATGATCCTATTGACTGTGAGGTATATATGGAGCAACCTGAAGGTTTTGAAAGAAATCAAATAATGATGAAAAATTGGTTTGTAAACTGAATAAGTCATTGTATGGATTGAAACAATCAGGGCGTAACTGGAACGAAATGTTGCATGATTATCTTTGTGAAAATAGTTTTATCCAAAACCCCGCAGACCATTGTGTATACACTAGACAAGCTGAAAATGAGAAAACAGTTCTAATTTTATGGGTTGATGATCTCATTATAGCAGCTAGTGACAATGAATCACTAAGCAATGTAAAGGAAACGCTCAAAGCTAAATTTAAAATGAAAGATCTGGGAAAGCTAAGACATTTTCTAGGCATTGATTTTACCCAAAATAGTGGTCAAGCAAAGATGAACCAAAAGAGGTGTATTACGAAAATTCTTGAGAAATTTGGTATGTCTAATTGTAAAATAAGAAGAACCCCTTCCGAACAGAAGCCAAACTTTGAATGTGACAGTGAATCTACAGATTCAAGAAAATATCATGAGCTTGTGGGTAGTTTGATATATGTTATGACAAGCACGAGACCCGATCTTAGCTGGATTGTAAGTAAACTTTCACAATATTTGTCACAGCCGAGTGAATCTCATTTAACACTAGCCAAATGTGTTAAGATATTTAAAAGGTACATTGGACAGAGAGATGTGTTGCAAGAAGAGTGAAGGGAAACTTCAGCTTATAGCATACAGTGATGCAGAATGGGCAACAGATCAAAACGATAGACGTAGTACAACAGATTATTGCTTTAGCCTCAATAGAGACGGGCCTATTATTTCACAGAAATCAAAGAGGCAACAAACGGTGGCTTTATCTACATGTGAGGCAGAGTACATGGCATTGGCAGCAACAACATAGGAGAGTCTGTACCTTGTGCAGCTGTTGAGTGGAATGGATGAAGAGTGCATGTATGTGACAGTAACAATATTTGAGGACAATCAGGGAGCGATCACTTTGTTGAAGAATCCAGTAAGCCAACAGAGATGAAAACATGTTGACATTAAGTATCATTTTGTCAGGTCAGCACTTAATGATGACAAAATAAGCATTGAATATTGCCTGACAATGGACATGGTTGCAGATGTCTTGACTAAACCTGCTATGAAGTCGAAGACTGAAAGGTTCATGTATTACGTATTTGGAATGTGAAGGAAAAGTTATCTGAAGATATGTTCTTAAAATGTATTTTGTATACAGCGTAAGAGCAAGTGGGGGTGTTGGCTGATAATAATAAAGAAAGTGAATGATTGTATGTGTTCTCTTACACTGACGTCGTTGGTGTGGAGAGGTCAAGAAAGGCCACATGACGATGTGCTTTATAATAAAGGAGGAAGCGAGGGTTGTTCCCCTCTTCCATTTTTAACCAGATTGATTGCCTTCACATGTGTTTATTTTCCTCTGTAAATGTATGTTTAACCCGACTTTCTTACCCTTAAGATGATACCGCCAACAAGTTCTGTTTGTTTGAAGAATTCACTAAAATGTATTATACAAAATACTCCTGGTCATTTATGAAGTTATTTTTCATTTACTTAAAGCTAATGCCATCTGGTGAAGAGTTTCAATTTTCCACAGTTCTAATGTAGAAATACCTGACTCTTTAGTTGATCTTAAAAACATCATTAAGATCCAGCCTTGCATATTGTAATAGGTGTTTGTTAACTGTCAGAATTATAAAGTGAAGAGATTAAAATAAGGTGGAAGTTGAGTAATTAAACTTACTTCCAGTACCAGCTCAACTGACATAGAAGGATAAAACCTGAGTACTAGTTAGGTGAAAAGACATATCAGTCCATAAGCCCGAAAGAAGATATCAGAGCTACAACTGAGACAAACAGTGCTATAGTAGGTGAGTTGGGAAAAAAAGAGGGATGTGCCACCATGCAGAAGAGGGTGTTTCTCTTGTACACCCCTGCACATCAACCTAGGTGACATCACCCCTACAGGTCAGTTGGTATACCCGACACAAGCTGCATATGTGGTGCTGCAAGCAGTTGGCTCCTCTGTACTTCCTGAAAGCATAGTAGTGACAGTTTCCACTTCCATTCCCACCAAAGTGGCTTCATCTGGCAGTAGTATCAGCTAATCCACTTCCCCCTCCCACCCTGTCAGTACTGCCCCATCATGTGGATAGCAACAGAAGTGGAGACAAGAAAAACTGGAGTGGTGCCTACCAAGCTGATGGTCAGGTTGTAAGACCAGGTACCCCCCCCCCCAAAAAAAAAACAATGTGTTGAAGCATGAACCTTGTTGTTTCTAATACTCAAAGAGATTACTCAAATATGTATCATCATACTGTTATATTATTGTATACATATATACTACACTTGTGGAAGGTTGACTAGGTAACAACAATTCAACATTCAGGGAAGAGATTTGAATACTGCTGAAGCACAAAAATAAATGTATACTGGAATGAGGATGTATCTAAGTGAGAGTGTCCTTAATTTGCCTAGATAGGATTATCCCTCCCATTGCTTGCGTATTTCATGTTAGAAATGCCTGAGTGCAGTCAGTTTGGCTAACTTTTTTATACTGCAACTATAATGTAACTGATTATTTTCAAAACTGGCATAAACCATAACCAATACAATATCCACATGAAGTAAAGCATTTTCTTTTTAAATAAAATCACAAAGTATTTCTCTTAGTAATTTGTCGGCACTATTCATTTCAGCTAAGCAGATGTTTGAATATTGTGACTGATGACAGTACCAAGATATTTTCATATTTTCCAAGAAATACTAGAGCAGGAGAAAAGGAAATTGAACCATATTATGAATATTTCTGCATTTTAGGATGTTTGATAGACAATGTGCAGTGAATGAGGGATGTCTCTTCAGCTGTTACGAAACATCCCTTTCTTGTTGATAAAAAATTTTAATGGATACTGTCTTACAGTTACTGCATACCTATAGTCACAACTGTAACTACAGAAAAGCTAAATCTGTAATGAGCAGGATATGTGGCATCCCTGTACAATACAAGTGCTTAAATATACCCCCCAAAATGCAAGTGTCTTGTAACATTCAATCAGCTGTAAAAAGACAAACTGCAAGTCATCCATGGTATGAACAGTATATGTACATATGTGTAGGCAGACACAGAAGCACACACTATTTTATAGACAAGTGTGTGTGTGTGTGTGTGTGTGTGTGTGTGTGTGTGTGTGTGTGTGTGTGTGTGTGTGTGTGTGTGTGTGTCTATGTGTGTGTGCCCTGCGCGTGCATACCAATTTCTTTTAATAACAACAAATGTAAGATTATCCGTCAAAACAACAAAAACACTGAGGTAAGGCTCCAGGCTTCAAAGATTTATTGTTCATAAAAATAAGACACAAGCGCTTTCACCCTGTGGGCTTCTTCAGGTGTACTAAATCAAGGTACTAGCGCCTCTATTTATACTAATTAACACATGCAGCTTAGAGCATTCTTAAAGGTATATTCAAGGTAAAAGCTCTGTATTAAACAATGCTAGTAAAATACAAAAGTCCAAAATACATAAAATACAATATAAATATAAAAACATAGATGTAAGTAAAATACATGTAAGCCTATGACTAAAAACATTTTATCTACGCAGGGGTTTATTTCTTAGAGCTGGTTTTAGAGGGATATTTTCATTCATGCCATGACCTATAGTAGCTTTAAGTCTAATGATCCATCTGGCCTCTAAATTTTAAGTTTTTATCTTAACATCACCTCCACGTATACTTTCAAAAACTCTACCTATAGCCCTGAAAGAAAATACATGCTAAGCCTTACTTTTCTAAACACAATGTCATCAATCAGAAAAATAGATGTACTTTAAACTCACAGCCCTTGAGGTTATGTTTTAGTTATGCTAGAGACATACAACAATATACTGACATTATTAACAGAAACTGGAAAATTTTAACGTCTGACACACACATTAAAAAATACATTGAAGCTAAACCACAGTTTATTTTTAAAAATCAGAAGTCCCTACATAGACAGTTACGTTATTTTAAAGAGAATACTCGTCCAAGTGGAGTCAAAGGTAGCAGACCTTGTGGTAAATGCAATTTCTGCAGGTACATAGATACCAGTACATCCTTCCAACATCCAGATACACAAGAGGTTTTTACTTTTAATATTAATGCTCGATGTGATTCCCTACATATAGTATATCTCGCTACATGTAATGTTTGTAGCAAATTTTATGTAGGTAAAACTGACAGAACTTTTAAAGAAAGAATTAGGGAACATGTGTATCACATAAGAAAAGGCAGTTCACACAATGCCTTAGCAAAACATACTAGTGATACCAATTCCCAACATGTATTTTCTTTCAGGGCTATAGGTAGAGTTTTTGAAAGTATACGTGGAGGTGATGTTAAGATAAAAACTGAACATTTAGAGGCCAGATGGATCATTAGACTTAAAGCTACTATAGGTCATGGCCTGAATGAAAATATCCCTCTAAAACCAGCTCTAAGAAATAAACCCTTGCGTAGATAAAATGTTTTTAGTCACAGGCTTACATGTATTTTACTTACATCTATGTTTTTATATTTATATTGTATTTTATGTATTTTGGACTTTTGTATTTTACTAGCATTGTTTAATACAGAGCTTTTACCTTGAATATACCTTTAAGAATGCTCTAAGCTGCATGTGTTAATTAGTATAAATAGAGGAGCTAGTACCTTGATTTAGTACACCTGAAGAAGCCCACAGGGTGAAAGCGCTTGTGTCTTGTTTTTATGAACAATAAATCTTTGAAGCCTAGAGCCTTACCTCAGTGTTTTTGTTGTTTTGATGGATTTCATTTCTTTTCTGAGGTATCTGGTTGAAGTTGGAACTTTTTTACTGTTATTTAAATGCAAGATTATATCAAATGTTTTAGAAATGCTGAAATGTACAACACTGACTTGAGAAACAGCATCAGGAACTGTTAAGTTGTTTGAGGAGCATAATCAGTTGTGCAATGTTTGTAGCAAGTCTACCACTATTTGTTTAAAAAGAGTAGGGAAGTCTTCATACCAGAAATGCCAACATATATCTAAACTGGAGAGCATAATGGTGAATAATAGCACAAACATTTCAAAAGGTTTGTTAGCAGCAACAGAAAGTATGATCTGAATGGTGACTTTCAAAGAGCAGCTAGGTCAGATGTTCGTCACATTGAAAATTTGACATTCTGTGCACTTCTTGAGTAAATGACTTGTTTGGAGAGCATTCATTCATTCTCTAAGCATTTGCTTAGTTCACTTCAGTGTCAGAGGAGCCGGAATGTATCCCCAGCATTCAGTGAGGAAAGCCAGTGGAACTACTCACTATTACAACTACAGCACATTTTGGGATGTGGGAGGAAACCAGAGTATCACGCACAGCAACAGGTAACATGTAGGAATGAAGACGATCCTTCTATTATTAGAAGCAATGTAACATCTGGAAATATTGGCTTATTAATGGTAGACATTTACATTAGTGTCTGATGTGATACACTATACAAAAAGCTGAGAATTGTTTTGTCATAGATTTATGCATTTACTCTGTTGCATAAATAATTACATACATAAACATCATAGGTTCATAACATGATACTAGGCTATTGGCCTGGAGGCCCTTATAAGCCTAGCAAAGAATTTCACCCATGTTCCCTCAAAATCAGCACCTGTTTCCCCTGTCCAGCAGGGACACAGGTGGGATCCCAGGGGTGTATTTTCTGCTTCCCATCCAGTCATTCAGGTTCCTCTTAAAGAGGGCTAGAGAGATACTCTCCTTGACATGGAGAGGGAGTCTATTCCACAGATGGGGAGTCTTTGGGGCACAAATCTCTCCTGCCAACAAGTTCTATTAATGTCACAGACCAGATTAAGGCCTTGCATGTAGGTTGTGCGAGTGGAGTTTGACTTACAGATATGCAGCATCTCCATCAAGGCTGGGTCTGAGATGGCCTTGTATGCCAGACACAGGTCACCTCTGAGCAGTCTGTACAAGACTGAGTACAGGAACAGGGCTTTTAGCCTATCTGTATAGGATAGGTGTTTTCAGGCCCTGGATTTTCCTGGTCAGGAACCTCTGTGGTCTCTCCAGCTGCTGCATGTGCTTGGCGAGGTACATGCCGAAGGGGGTATTGTACTCGATAATGAGTCTGATAAGGGAGGAGTACAGGGATGTTATGACCTCCTTTTTCCTGGATGAAATACCCTTATTTATGAGGTGGGCCATGTAGAAAGCCTTCCATACAATGGGGACAATGTAGTGGTCAAAAGTCAGGCTGCTCTCAACCTGGGTGTCCAAGTGCCTCACGACTGATTGCATGCTTATTACATTATTATTAATGTGATAATTAGTGGGGATGCCTTTTTTTCTCAAAGGGGATAATGATGCATTTCTCGGCATTCAGTTTGAGGCCATGCTTCAGGCACCAGTTATTAGTTTGGGTAAGGCCCTCTTGGAGGATGTTCACATCACTAGGGGAATTTAAGACAGCACCCAGCTTGCAGTTATCTGCAAACTTGGTCAGCCACAGACCACTGGTTTTGGCTTGCACCTCAGAAAAGTATATCCCAAACAGTAGAGGCCCTGAGACTGATCCTTGGGGTACACCACTTGTTACGAGTCTACTACTAGAGGTGGCTTTCCCTATTCTGACTGAGTGGGTTCTATCAGTTAGCCAGTTAGCTACCCATCTGATAACATATGGGTTGATGCCTATCTGGGAGAGTTTATCTATTATGCCTGAGTAGGGAATAGTGTTGAAGGCTTTGGCTAGGTCAAGGCAGGCAGTGTGCACCATCTTCTCCCTGTCCATGGCTTTGGTGACTGTTTTGGAGAAGTCGACCAAGTTTAACAGGCATGATCTCCATTTGACAAAACCAAACTGTGTGGATCAAGCATTTGGATGTTGCCAATGTCCTTGTTTATAAGGTTCATGATAATGATTTCCATGGCTTTGCAGATCAGGCTAGTTAGGTTGATGGGCCTATAATTGCCTGGGTCAGTAGACACTTCAGCTTTGTGTAAAGGGATGATAGTGGCTGTCCTCCATTCAGCTGGGATGAAGCTGGTGCTCAGGCTTTGGTTGAAAACGGTGCCTAATAGGGCTGAAAGCTCATGCCTGAGTTCATGTAGGATACAGCCAAGGAAGTTATCGGGTCCCATGGAGACTGTATTTTTTGCCTTTGAGAGGGCATTAAAGACCTGCTCCTTGGTGATGAGGGGAGGGGTGCAGGTGCTGGGGATGTCATGATTTACTGATGGGGGAACAGGGGGCAAAAGTTTTCAATGAACCTGTCTGCCAGCAGGTTGGCTATATCTATGGAGTTTGTGTATGTGGTGTTATTGACCACCAGTTCAAAAGAGATTTGGGTGTTACCTTTGAGATTGCAGATATATGTGAAGAAGGCCTTGTGACTGTCATTAGTGGATGTGGCCAAACTGGATTCAAAGTTAGCCTTAGAGGATTTCACCAATGACCTTATTTGCTTTTTTAAACAAAGAAGAGATTGCTTCCAACTTGGCACCTGCTCCTTCTTGGTCCTGGACAGCATTCTTTTTCTTTCATTATAGAGTTTGTTTCTTGCTGCTGACCACCAGCCAGGTTTATGATTTGGTCCTGTGTAGTATTGCTAAGTCCATACAGCTATGTAGGTGCTATTATAGTTTTTTGGTGTAGGCTTGGACATCAGTACTAGTTCCATCTGAAGGGACAGTGGCTGTGAAGCTGCTTATACCTGCTCTGAGGAGATTGTAGTCAGCTTTGAAAAAGTTTTTTTGTCTGACCCTGACGGGGGGGGGGGGGTGTCAGAGGAGATGGTGACTTCAAAAGTGATCGCTTTATGGTTGGATCTTACCAGGGAGAATGACACTGTAGGGGTGCTACAGTGGCTACTCATGTTGGTTAGGACCAGGACCAGGATATTTTCACCTCTTATAGGGGTGTCAACCAACTGATTCAATGCATTGGCACTAATGAAGTTGAGGAATCTCTTGGGCATTCATATTTGGGCTAGAAAAGGTCTTCCACTCTATGGTTGGTTAGTTAAAGTCACTCAGGATCAGTGTAGAGAGTTTAATCTTGATGGATCCAAGTAAGTCCAGATAGGTGGAATAGGCATCCTGGGTCATGGTTGGGGATTTGTATCTAGCTATGATTTGAATAGGTGTTTTGCCAATAATTAACTGCACATGGAGTGTCTCCTGTGCGTCATACCGTTTGACCACCCTGGAGGGGTGTATGGCTTTCATAAATATTGAAACTCCACCTCCTTTGGCTTTACAGCCCTCTTTGGGGTCGGAAAGTATAATAAGATGAGTAACCTGGTAAGACTGGGGTGCTCTTCAAAGCTTTGAACCAAGTTTCAGTGACTGCACAAATGTCAGCACCTTCCAGGGCAAGAAATGCTTGCAGACCTCCCAACCACCCCAAATTACTCGTTTTTTACCGAGTTTTGGGGTCCATATAATGGGGTGCCACGATTCCCAAGTGGCACCCCTTCATTTCCAATTTTTTATAGGTTTTTTCAATTTCCACGCTTTCGGAGTTGACGTCATCACGTGCGCGATGACGTCAGCACCGTCAGCCACATCAGCCAGTTGGAATTGAGATCTAGTGCTTTCCCGGCTGGCTGGCTGTTTGAAATCCGGCTTGCCAGCAACTAGAGTGTGAGCGGGTATGCTTTTTAGTTTACTTAAGCTGAGTGGAATTATACCAACGAATGCAAGTCTGGCCGAGGGGATTATTTTATTTTTCCTGCTGCTTACAATGAACACTCTGGTCTTCTACTGCACAGCTGGCATCTTTCTAAGGTACTGTGCTACTATTTCAAGTGGGTGTGTGTGTGTGTGTGTGTGTGTGTGTGCAGATTGTTGTGTAAGTAAGTGATGCTTACAGAATGGGTTTGCTGGATGTGGCTATTGTTTATTTTTATTTTTTTTTGTATAAGCTTTAACTGGGCAAGTTAGCTTGTAGTATATACATTAGGTTTACTGAAAAAAGAAATCGGTCACTTTCAGGAGTACTCAAGTTAGTTTTTTAAACTTTACTTTGCCAAGGGACTTTGTCAGAAGTTTGTTAAAACTGGTGAGGAGAAGTTATTGTGAATATTCCCCTTCATTAGTTTAACTGCTACCTATAGGACCATTTTCAACTACAACCTGAACTACAGTCAATACATAACATTCAAACAAGAAGAAATAGTATACATTCAATACAGCTGAGTATGACAATAATCATTTTGTGCGAGTGAGGCACACAATAATAGTTATATGGATATAACCTGTAGGTACTGAGGTAGCAATGCTTTGTGAACACAAAGATTAGAAGAACAAGGATTGCAGAAAAGAAACAACCATCATTTAACAGACAATTTACATCTGTAAATCGTGAACTAGGGAAAAGAGTGACACATATATAAGGAACTGAATAACAGCATGGTTTATACAGTTAGGTATAGGTACTGAGATCTATATGCACTTGTTTTAAGGTGATTAAGCAGTTTGGTTTTAAAGGACACAACTTGACTGTCAAATGACTTTTCTGTAGGAAGATAATTCCAATTAACAGTAGATAGCTACTAGTACTGCTTAATGTTGTGTTTTCCTTTATTATTTATTTTTTCTTCGATTTGAATGTGTTCATACTTAACCCCTCTCAGCATCAGCAATTTCAGTGCTGTTACGTGCTTTCTTTCCCTTTAGAAATGGTAGTCCCAAGTATCCAAATCATTATGAGGAGCCAGCAGAACCTGGCTTAGCTGCTTGTAAGTTGATACCTCATTTTTCATGCATATTTTCCAAAGCAAAAGGCAACAGCCTAACATCATTAATGCTCAAAATATGGTATATCTGTTAATTTCTACAAACATTTTTAAATGACAAGATCTTGTTTCATTGTATTTAATGAAGGTGACTTTTAGATGATTTTTTAACCTACACCATATCAAACTCATAAAATAAAGCTAATGTGGTAGAGAAGTATATATTTTTTTCTTTTCTCTCAGCTGCTTCTATCTGTAAACTGAGGAAGGAAATTATTTAGTGGGTGGGAAAAAACTTTGATTTGTTTCTTGGGTAAATATACTGTGATAATTTGCCAGACCATTCACTAAAGTGCTCTATTTATAATTAAATGGTGCCCTTCCTTTAGTTTCCCTTTAGCTCTGTCTTGCATATGCTTTTTATCATTTCAGTTTCTCTCTCCTTGCTGGTTAATTTATTCTGTCACTTCTTTGGTAATACAGAATTTCCTTAAGGTTAAACATTCTTACTGTGATTACTGCATTTCTAGGCCTACAAAACTAGCACTCACACTATGTTTATTGTCCTCATGAGGTGCTATAAGAAATGTTACATGCAGACTGCCTTCTCTATCAGGGATTGATACCAGAGTACAGACAAAGAGAAAGAGATAGGGGAATCTGAAGTGAAAGACGTGCACTGGTTGAGTCTTTAATTGAATACAGAATAGAGGCTACTATTTAAAAAGGGATAATTTGTAGGACATATAAAATATTACACAATAACTACAGGAATCAATCAGAGGAGGTCATAAAAAAATGGGAAGAGAGATTATGTGAGCAATTTTTCAAAGAAAAAAATGGGAGGACATATGCATGGCTCCCAAATATGCAGCAAAGTCTAGAAGATTTGGGATTTTTGCCTGCAAGTGTTTGTATAGATACATTCATACCCCAAGCAGACTCCAAAGATTTTTTCATCGGGTAGATGGCAAATATTGGAGGTATAATGGGGAAGCAAGAGTTACATGGAATCATATAGTCTTGGAGTGTAATGAGTTGGCACACTTTAAAAATTCCCTACAGAGTACTCTGTTGGGAATACTGGGCAAGCAAATGAGTGTAGCTAAGGAAATGTCTTTGATCTGGGATACAAGATCTGAATTGCCTAGATAGTAAGGCCATGTTAAGTTTAATTCTGGTGGCTGTCATTGAAGCAATTACTAGAAAATGTACATCAGAGTCTAGACCAACTAAAACTGAAGTAGTGAATATTTTAACACAGATAGGAACAGGAAGTGAGATGTTTAGAATGGGGTATGAGTAAATTACATAGAAAAAAATTCAAAATTATGGGAAGAATACATGCAGATTACAGAAAAATGTTTTGGAGGAGAAATTTGGTTAAAGAGAAGATTGAAACTGAACAATTTATGTAATGTAACTTTGATTATATGGTATAGAACAAGATATGTGGTAGATATGTGGAGGTGCCATATTTTGGTTGTCCTTCGGTTTGTGTTTGAAAGTTGGTATCCCACAATTCATTTGAGGGGTGGGGTTACATAATTATGTATGCAAACTTTATGTTACTCAGCGTACAGATTTGTACCTATTTTTCATGGGCCTTGTCCAGATTTTTGATGTTTCCAGGTTGAGAGGTATGAATGCTTGTAATGAGTGCAGTTTCAGGCTAAGACTCCTAGCATTTAGCAGCATGACCTTTAACAGAAGAATTTTTCATGCTGGTAATTTTGTGCTCATGACTTTGCCTAAAAAAGGCACTATAGGGGAGGCAACAGCCATTGCCAGAAGCCTGAAGTCCAGGGGAGACAGATGAAGGCCATCTCTGGCAAAGCATCATGGTCTGTAAAGTACTGAATCCCTTTGGAATGACACCAGAAACTAAGCCAATTTTTAAAGTCAATCATTTTCTGTTTGTACTGAGGCATCATTCTGGGTGTTGGTAGGATGCTGCTTTAGGATAGGGACATACCTGCATGGGACACATATTCAGCAAGTTCAATCATGTCTCTCTTCATATAGTTCAGAGAGGTACATCTCAAGTCATTCACACCAGCATGGACTATGACAGAGTCATAACAGTACCTGCTGTTAAGAGACTTGAGTGCGTGCTTGCTATAGCGGATTCTAGCACCTACCAAGCAACTTACCGTGACTTTCTCTTTGTCTAGCTTGGTGAGGGGCACATCTGTGTGTCTCATGATAGAGTCTCCTATGACTAATATGTTGGGTTTGTGGCTGGGCCTTACAGGCTGTGAGACACAGACATGTGTACTATGTGTGATGCTTGGTGACGTGAATTGGGATGTGTGTGTGTGTTTTTGCTTCTGAGGTCTCTTTTGCTTAGGTATGTTTTTGTTCAAAACCCCCGCTTATGTAGGAGTGTGTTGTACAGATGTAAGTGATGTTAGAGGTGTGGTGTTCGTAGTGTTTGTGCAGACAACCTTCTCAGTGCCACATGTATTGGTTTGTGACAGACAGCAAGGATTCTAGGTTCTTAATGTAACTGCATCTCTCCCATATTGTGTCCTAGGTGGTAGTAGTAGTAGTACAATGTCTGTTTACATAAGGCAGTTGCTATACTGCCTCAGGATGCCCATATTAACCAGATTAGCAGGAGAAACCATAGGAAATTGTCCGTCTATGGTTATCAGAATCTGTGGAAGAGAGATCAGGGGATAGTAGAGTAGGTACTATCTGAGGAGAGTACCTATAGGTGTGAGTAGAGCTGGATAAATCAATACAGTAGCTGCAGATGAGGGCCTCACTTACACAGGAGTGCTGGTAAGGGAGAAAATGCAACTGAGATACCTCACAAAGGGTTAAAACAGCACAGTGGTGGTGCAAGATGGGCAAACAAGCACAACCCATGCAAATGCTGGGCTTAAATACCACAAAAATGAAAGTAAAATTTAAACACTGGAATTAACCAATCAACCCTTGTCCCTGAGCTCTTACCTCAACACCCTATGCCAAACCAGTTCCAACCAGCTCACTTACTCCCACTAAGTGCAGGCAGGCCCCAGCCAATACAAGATGGTATAGCAGGAAACACAGGAATCACACAAACACATATGAATACAGCAAAACCTGTAACCAGACTATGCTAAAGATATTTGAACTCTCTTTAGGTCTATTTAACACAGGAGAACAGATACACACTTAAATATAACAGTAGCAAACAAGAGCGAACTGATTTAAACAAATTAACCAATTAACTAATAAAAAAGCTCAAACCTGAGCCCTATTCCAGCAGTCTTCAATCAGATAAGTTCTAACTGCACACTCCTGCCACTGGGGTGCAGGAGAACACTCACCAAAAAAGATGGCCTGGATTAGTGCTCAAGTTATACAAAGAGAGCTAGATTCAACAGGTCTGAATCTAGTCTATGCTACAGCAAACAAGGCACACCAATTTCAGAAAGAAACAGTTCAAATAAGCAGGCACAATAAGCCTTCAACCAGCAAATCCCAGCTCAGAAGGGCAGAATCTACTCTCTCCTCCCACAAAAGTGTAGATCACAAACCTTCTTAATGTAAAATAACTGGCTTGAAGCCCAAGTGCTTAAACAAGAACTAAGACACTTTTAGAATAACAGACACTAAGCCTCCAACCAGCAATTCCCAATTTAGAAGGATGTAAGCTACCTCTCCTACCACAAGAGTGTAGACCACAATCCTTCTTAATATAAAATAGCTGGCCTGAAACTCAAGTGCTTAAACCAAAAGGCTTAGAATAACAATTACAATTTAATCAGGCTACTATCAAACAGTAATAAATGCAGCAGAATAAATGCAAGTGAGTACTTTTAAGAACAACCAGCAAAAGCAAAATAAAGTAGGAAAAACACAAATACAGTAAAAGCAGATGAATAAAGTGCATTTTTTAAGGTTAAGTGGGAAGAGATGAAACAAAATAATTCAAGAGAAACTAAGAGGTGGGCCTTCCCAAATGATCTCTCTTTACTCAGTAGACTGGGCTGATGAGATGGGGCTGGGAGGAGTGTCCAAAATAAGATTTATAGTAGGTCGGGCAACTCAAAAGCCACCAAATTTAACAGAAGGACTGGGTGGCTGAGTGGGAGGGTGGAGAATGCAGTCAGAGATGAGTGATATTTAGAGCAATGCAGACCACACAAACACTTCAGCTAAATACAGATATTTCTAAATAAAAAGCAATGCTGTTTCTCAGCTCTCCCCACTAATTAACTGATGCTATTCACAACTTGCAAAGGAATTTTTTGGCAACTTTTTTTAAATGACCCTAGCCAAGAGCTCTTAAAACTCCAACAGAACAGAAAACTTAAAACAAAACAAGTGTAATACTAGAATAAGATACAAAAATAGAAGTGATCAAACCTTAAATAAAGAGCTTCAAATAAAAATTAAATACAGAGATAAATGATATTCAGATCAATCAGCAAATATGTTAAATCAACTTTAATGGTTGGAGTACTAAAAATAAAATAGCACAACTGGAATGAGTTAGGGCACATGAATCTGACATTCTGGTTGTAAATGAAACACAGTTAAAGAAAGAAAGAAATTAAAGAAATTAACATACAGAGATGTCAATGTTCTCACATGATAAAGGAGACAAAAATTGGGGTGGGGAACCATTTGAATCAATCCAGAGTTTAAGCCTCTAGACACGTATAATTCTAGATGAAACAAAGCACTACCGATAGAGGCAAAGATGGGGACAGACAGTACCAGGATTGTATGCTGTAAAAGGATACTACATAGGACTGCTATGTTACAACGACAATTCTTAGATGGCCTAGATCAGATGAAGTGGGTAGCAGCAGCATTACTGTGAGTAACTAACTATGTCAACCATGAATAGGGCAATGTCATATCAACTAATGCTTACAAACAACTCTTCACTCACATTTTTAGAAAGAAAGACTCAAAGGTGGTCATTACCTTCAAAACAAGGTGAGACTACAATTAATGGATGGGGCTACATTACAGCACAGTCAGCTCTGGGGTGGCTACAAGCTATAAATAAATAATGTGTCACCACGATACATGGTATGTAGCCACCCTGCATCTGTAGTGTTACTCTTTAGTCTGCATGCCTAAGGTGTACACACTGTGGTGCCTAGGCTTTCCCAGGAGGACTCTCAAATATATGACATCCCATTTTTCTATCCTTGGCTTGTGAAACTTAATGTTTTCCAATACATTTGATGAGGTAAACTATGGGTGACAGTAGGTGTAGAAGGAGTAGTAGCTGGGGTGGGGGTACACACAACAGTAGTAAGGATACTAGGAAAGGAAAGCATGAATAAAATGCGCATGCATGCATGCATGCATGCATGCACATGTTAGGGCCTCTCACACTGTCAATGAACATGATAAAAGCTGGAATAATTGAAGGCAGTGGCTGAGGTTATTAGTACTTAGTGGGAAGCAGGAAAGGGATGCATATGCCATTTGGGGCAATTCGATACAGCCAAAAGCTGCCTAGCACGGTTATCGCTTATAACAGATGGTGTCACTTAATGTGCATTATGTCTCTATAGCAGATGTTCACTTTTGTGCAACAGTGGCATTCTAGTACTTTATGTATATACATTTTCATAATTTCACAAGGTACTGAATAAAATAAATAGATCCATTATTACTTATTCACCCGTCAGGTATGTCATACAACAGTGTATATGACTGGCAAAAGCATCAGGAAGTACTTTGGTTTCATTCCTGAACTAAGCTGCAGTATTCTGATCAGCAAAACTTCCCACCCTTACTGACAGCCTATCAAGAAAAAAAAATAAACAGTTTTAATGCATCTCTGTTCTCTTTATAAACAAAGTTATGTGGATACAAACACATAATACAGTGGGTAGTAACATGCATGTATTATTAATAGTTTGGTTGTACCCATAACAAAAGATTCTTTACTAGCTAAATAGTTTGTAGCAATATGTATTTATAATGCCCCCTCCTCTTTGCACCTGTTTGTTGCTTGCCATACATACCTCTCAACTGTCCAGATTTTTGCAGAACGTCTACATTTTTGGCTCATATTTTTGGTCTGTTCCTCATAAATATTTTGGTTTTCAAGCAAATCACTGGGATGAACTGAGGATTGAAGTCACTAACAACATGCTTTTGAGTTACAGACTTCAAATCCTTCAGAAACTGTATGTTAAAAAAACACTGTTACTCTAGCAACTTTCTAAGTTTATGAGAGCAAGATTTAAAATATGTCCCTATTTTTGGGTCTTTGTACCCCATTTTGTCGGCTTTTGTCCAGGTTGCTTGCACTTACAGGTTGAGGGGAATGTATACACTGTTAAACATTTCAGACCAATTAGGAAAAAAAGAGAAAAAAATTATGTTGCTCCCTCCACAATACATACACACATACACACACACACCGACACACACACACACACACACACACACACACACTTTGAGATCTAACTGGACAGACAATGAGATGACACACTGCACTGTTTAGTATATTTCAGCACAACATTAAGCAGTAAGATAACACTGTTTTTGCCTTAGTATTGTTGCTCTGTATAACCAATGTCAACCCAAAACACCAGACTTTCATTTCATTGCAAACTCTAATCAGATAAACAGGATTTAGTTTATTAGTTGCATTCCTCACAAAACAAATAATGTGCTCTTTATGCAGGAAAAAATGATTACTTATTCAAAGTCAAAAATGAGCAGAAGTCAAAATCTACCTGACCTAATGAAAGAGTTATGTATCCCAAAGTAACTGTACATAGCCAAAAAATACAGTAGTCACGTCAACTCTGAATTCCTAGTCCAAAGATCCAGCTAAAGAAACAACACCTATGCAGATTGAATATAATTTGACAATTTTATTTTACTTTTAGTATATGCACTGCATTCTAACAGCTATTTGCAGCTAACCATAAATAGAGTCAAAGCATTTTAATTGTACTTATATGCACATATACCATTTGTTGTTAAGTGGAGAATAAAATAGCAAACCAGAAACTAGTATCAACTCATAGAGTGTCTTTATCATAGCTCTGTAAAGCAAAATGTAGTGAGCAAAACATCAAAGTCAAAACTTGTCCCACAAACACTATTGTGGCTTCTGTGCAAATACAAACAAATGCTCTCTGTGTGTGGAGTGTGCATGTCCTCCCCGCGGTGGAGTGGCCTTAGAAAGACATGCGTGAATGGGCATGCCTCCATTGAAGGTTGGGCGTCGGGCTGGCAACTTGGCACCATAAAAAAAATCGACTGCCAATCATTAGCAGACCGAGTTCTGCTGTGGTGACCCCTAACCGGGAAAAGCTGAAAAGACAAAGAAGAATATACATCTAGTGAAGTGATGAGATTCTGTCGTGAATTCCTATACTAATGTACTGCACTGTGCTAATATATGAAATGGAAAACATATGCAATACACAAGTAATAATACCCAACATGGTGTGTGTTACTATGTAACTAACGCCCACCCAGAGGTGTTATGTGGCCCTCCACCACTCTCACTCACTCTCACACACTTGCACTTCAGAAAATACATGCTAACACAAATCCTATTACTACAGAAATTATTTTATAACAGCAATATTTAAAATCTGTTCCTATTTTGAGCCTTTGTTTCCCTTTACTTAAGTCTTTATGATGATATCTTTAGCCAAGAGGTTGAGAGGTATGCAAACCTCTTAAATGCTGCTTCCATTGCTCGATCACTCTCACTCTTCACATACACACACACTTCAGCCTTCATGCATACAAGCACCCATACACTTACACACACAGACAGAAACACACACTTTTTTCTGTTCAAGCTCACTCTCACTCACATGCACGCATACTTGCACACATACACTTTGTTTTTAAATATTCTTAGTGAGTGTAAAATAATGGCGGCAGTTAAGTTACTTTCATTTTGAGTTCCATAGCAGCATATCAAACATCGGACTCATTTTTCAGATGGCATTACCTGTAGATTAACACCTTGCTGGGGAATGTTTGTTCTCCAGCCAGTGTGGCAACCTACAGGTCACCCATTCTGTAATGATTATTAACTTAGTACTTGAATATCATCCAAGTACCAAATAAATATATCATTTGGACGCCACAGTCACACACTTGCTGTGTAATGCACAAAATTGCCCATGACATAAAATGTACTGCCTGATTAATTATCCTACGTAACTGAGATAGCAAAGAATGATGTATATTGCTGGTTGACCACAAAGGAGTTAACATTAGCAAAACCGTGACTGGTTAGCACAACTTTGTAACCTAACCAATCACAAGAACTGGTGGGGGCAGGATGGTTCTAATCTGTGAATGTCACTCTGTCTAAACCAGGGGTTTGCAATTTTCACTGTCAGAAGAGCCATTTATGGCCACTCTCCCACAAAATAAAATCCATCATGAGCCACAAAACCTATTTGACCCCTAAAATGAAGATAACACAGGGTATAAAGTTTTATATATAGTTATTATACTAAATATAAAAGACGTTTATAAGAGCAATATTTAAAATTTGACCCTATTTTTGTTCCTTTGTTGGGACTGCTCGATTGGTGTGTGTGTGTGTGTGTGTGTGTGTGTGTGTGTGTGTGTGTGTGTGTGTGTGTCATATCTCGACCTCTTAGAACAAGAAATCTGGACAAAGCCATAAATAATGTGGCACAAAGGCCCAAAAATAGGAACACTTTTTAAATATTGCTCTTACAAACGTAGAAAGTTGATAGAATAACAACAGATTTTACATTAGCATGAATTTTATGAAGAGTATGAAGTCTGAAACTCAAATGACTGTCTATTTTTTCTGACTTCAGCCCTCAATGATTTGCCAGAAAACCACAATTTTTATGAGAAACAGACCAAAAATATGAGCCAAAAGTCAGGACAATCTGCAAAAATCTGCACAGTTGAGAGGTACATGTGAGTGTGTGTGTGAGTGTGTGTGTGTGTGTGTGTGTGTGTGTGTGTGTGTGTGTGTGTGTGTGTGTGTGTGTGTGTGTGTAAAATGCATGTCAACAGAAACCATGTTATTCTAGCAAGTTTCTAAGTTTGTAAGAGCAATATTTAGTCTGTCCTTATTTTTGTTCCTTTGTTCCACTTTATTTGTGGCTCTGTCCAGATGTCTTGTGGTAAGACTGTGAGAGGTATGAAAACCTTTCAGGAAATGCTGCTGCTGCCAGAGGGTCACTCAATCGCTCTCAGTGTGTGTGGAATGCATGGCAACAGAAACCTTGTTATTCTAGCAAGTTTCTAGGTTTATAAGAACAATATTTAAAGTCCATCACTCGATCACTCTTTGTGTGTGTGTGTGTGTGTGTGTGTGTGTGTGTGTGTGTGTGTGTGTGTGTGTGTGTGTGTGTGTGTGTGTGTTGTGCAGTAGAGTGGCCATTATTTTTCAAAGCTACAGGGAACCACTGCAGAGGGGTGGAAGAGACACGTGCGGCTCCAGAGTCGCAGGTTGCAGACCCCTGGACTAAACCCTACTCATTGTTTTCCTTGCTGCTACCCCTCACAGCCAAACAGCCTCCAGAGCCATCTCTTTTTCATAGATACAGCTACAGTGGATAGAGGTAACACCAGACATAGTGGCCTGACTGTCCATTTGCTGGACCATTTTAAAAGACAGCCCTGTAGCCAGTAATGAATTTTTTTTTCTTCTCTATTCAACTTTGCACACATACTTAGTGATAATGGAGCGTGCAAAGCACTTGTTATCTACAATCAGCTTCTGAAACTACTACGACCTAGCAATCTGCAATAATAATAAACAAATGATGATGTGTGACAGTATGTCAGTTGTATATGGTATGCAGCACAGAATAGCCTATTTTAAATTTACTTTTTTAACTGTAAATAATACACTTCATATTTTTTACAACATGACTGCAAATGAGAAGTTTAGAAATGTAGGAAAAGCAACTGCATTTCATTTTTAGGATTAGTAAAACTGAATATGAAAGTCCATTCACATTCTGTCTGACAGAATGATTCTTTTTTCAAAACGAATCTTTATACAAGACAGAAAGGAAAGTACAGTTGTGTACACTTACCATAAATGTAGATGTTCAAGTGTATTCACTGTTGCGGTCATTACATTTAGGTAATCTGCTGGCAGGTTGCCCTCAGTCAGCCCAATTAACAAAGTCTTTGGTCCTGCGTCAGTTGCTGTCCCTTCTTCCATGACGTCAGGTCGTCAGGGGTACAAAACATGCAGCCGATGCCATTACATCAGTTTTTCTTGCCCTAGATGTCAGGTGCCCCCCCCAAATGGGGAGCAAAATATATATATATATATATATATATATATATATATATATATATATATATATATATATATAATTTAAAACACAAAAATATGCCTCCAAACAAAAGCAAATACACCAAAAAGGCTTTTAAGCATAGTAAAAGAAAGTAGAGGTATAGTAAGAGAAAAACAGGGGGCTGGAGGGAGGGTAACCAGGACTGCAACAGTGAATACACTCGAACATCTACATTTATGATAAGTGTACACAACTGTACTATGTTCATCATGTTTCACTATTGCAGTCATTACATTTGGGTAGATTCCCAAAGCTATGGTTGGGAGGATGGATTTTTACAGCATTAAGACCAGCTATAAGGCCCTGCAAAACAGCAGTGGCAAAGCCAACTCTGGATTTAGAGAAAATTGGTAAGTGGTAATGTTTGGTGAAAGTATGAACTGAACTCCAGGTAGCAGCTTCTAGAATATCCCTGGTAGGAACACCTCTGAGAAAGGCTGTTGAAGTAGATGCAGCCATGGTGGAATGAGATCTGATCCCTTGGGAGATAGGTTTTCCATGATGCTTATAACAGAAATTAATACAATGGCTTATCCATTTAGAAATGGTTTGCTTTGAAATTGCCTTCCCCTCTGCTCCTGCAGCAAATGCTACCAGCAGTCATTCAGATTTTCTTCGAGATTTAGTCCTGTCCAAGTAGAATCTAAGTTGTCTGTGTACATCCAATGAATGCAGAATCCGCTCCCCCTTGTTCTCTGGATTGGGAAAGAAAGTTGGCAAATGAATGGACTGATTAATAGCCACACTGGATACCACCTTGGGCATGAATGATGGATTGGTCCTGAGAGACACCCTGTCCGCATAAAAGATGATGAAAGGCTCCACTGCCATAAGGGCCTGTAATTCAGATATCCTTCTAGCTGAAGTGATTGCTAAAAGGAAGGCTGTTTCCAGGAAAGAAAATTTAAGTCTGCAGTAGCAGCTGGCTGGAAAGGAGGTAGAGTGAGTTTCTCCAATACAAAGTTAAGGTCCCAGGCAGGGGTTGGAGCTCTCCTGGGTGGTGTGAAGTTTTTGGCCCCTCTGAGATACTGCTTTAAAAGAGGATAAGAGAAGGGGGGGTTCTGTGTTGCAGTGAGCTGAAATGGCTGAGGCATGGATTTTTATGGAAGAAAAAGACAGGCCCTTGTGAAGCATCTCAGTTAAGTATTGCAAAATCTGAGGTAAATTGGATACTGCTGTGCTCATCCCTTGAGATTGATTCCAGGCACAGATTATTTTCCATTTGTCAGCATAAGATTTTCTAGTACTAGGTCTTCTCGCCTCCAAAATGACATCCATCACAGGTTTGCTGACGGATGCTAAAGGGGAATTTAAGTGATTAGCCAAACTGCAAGATTCAATGTCTGGAGCTGAGGGTGCAGAATTTGGTTCTCCTGCTGAGACAGTAAGTAAGGTGTCTGAGGCAGGTGCCATGGTGAAATGTGTGTCACACTGCGCAGGAGTGGGTACCAGTGTTGGCAAGGCCAGTCCGGAGCAATCAAAATCATTTTTGGTTTGTCCTTTTTGACTTTTAGTAGAAGTTTGGAGAGCAGAGGCAGAGGGGGAAAGGCATAGACTGATTTTTTCCAGCTGAAGGACAGAGCATCCACTTTCCAGGATTTTTTGTGATGAGTTGTTATGCAAAATTTGTCCAACTGGTAGTTCTGGGGGTGAGGCAAAAAGATCTGTGTCTGGGCTCCCCCATTTGCATGTCAACATGTTGAAAATCCATGGTTCCAGTTTCCACTCGTGTGGGTCCATGAGATTTCTGCTTAGTTTGTCTGCCAGAACATTCTGCTTTCCTGGCAGGAATTGAGCTTGTAGTTGCACTTGGTAGCTCAAGGCTGTATTCCACAATGCCATGGCTAGTCTGCAGAGGGAGTAGGAATGTGTACCCCCCCCTGCTTGTTTATATACCACATAACTGTGGTGTTGTCCATCTTAATTAGTAATTGTCCTGGATGAAGGTAGTCCTTGAAGGCTGTCAGTGCATTCTGTACAGCTAGCATTTCTTTTTGATTGATATAAAGGTGCATTTGAGTTGGGCTCCATTTGCCCTGAATGCACTTCCCTGCCAGATGAGCCCCCCATGCATAGTCTGATGTGTCTGTAGTTAGGGTGTGGGTGGCAGGGGGTGCTGTGAATGGCAGTCCCTTGTTTTAGTGGCAGGCCTCTGCATAGGAACTCTAGGCACAGGCAAGGTATGACAGGAATCATTGTTTCCAGGCTGTGACAATGTTGACTCCATAAACTTTTTAAGTACCACTGAAGTTTCCTCATATGCAGTCTTGCATATGGAATTAGAAGAATGCAGGAGGCCATGAACCCCAAGGCTTGCAGTATTTGCCTTGCAGATAGCAGGGTTTTTGTGGCCACCTGGTTGAAGTTAGTCACCAAGTGAATTTGCTTTTCTGGCACAAGGAAAGCCATCTGGGCAGTTGTATTCAAGCTTGCACCCAGGAATGTGATCTTTTGAGAGGGTACCAGTTGAGATTTCTTTTCATTTATGTTGTACCATAGGCAGGTTACAACTCTTTTTACAAACCCCAGATGTCTTAGAAGAATGGCCTGGTTTTCTGCCTGAATTAGACAATCGTCCAGGTATGGATATATTTGAATATTTCTTTGCCTGCAAAAAGCAATTACTGGAGCCAGGCACTTTGTGAATACCCTGGGTGCAGTAGACAAGCCAAAGGGCAGTGCAGAGAACTGGTAATGCATACAGCCTGCTTTGAAGTGTAGGTATCTTCTGCAAGATTCCCTAATTGGAATATGCAGGTAAGCCTCTTTTAAGTTGAGAGTTGCCAACCAGGCATCCTTGCCTAGCATAGGAAGTAACTGGTGAAGAGTTAGCATCTTGAATTTTGGAATGTGCAGAAAGGTGTTTAGAGTAGACAGGTCCAGAATTGGACGTCATGATTTGTCTTTTCTGGGTGCAAGGAAAAGTCTGGAATAGAAACCTTGTCCCGTTTCCTCTTCTGATACTAGTTGAATAGCCCCCATGTTTAAGAGGGAAAGTACTTGTTTCTGAGCCTCTGCCCACTGATTTGGGGGCAGGTCTGGCCACCCGTTTGGAGTTGGCAATGTGTGGAAATGAAATCTGTATCCCTGGGACACTATATTTAAAACCCATTTGTCCTGGGTTATACGTTGCCGGTTGCTTGAATGAAGAGGCAGTCCCCCCCCCCCAAAGGGGTGGCTAAGAGGTAAGTGCTTGGAAATTTCAAAGGGAAGTCACTGAGACAGTTTACCATGGGGGGGTGTCTTGTTGTTTTCAGATATGGAAGTGGAAGCACCCCACTGCTTAGTTCTGAAAGTCCCTTGGGACTGAAACCTGGTGCTTTTGGAATGTCTGGGTTTGGCTGGAGTGGCTCTGGAAGGAGCTGGAAAGGACCAGTTCTTAGTAGGCCCAGTGCCTACTAAATCTAGGAGGTTGTACTTGTAAGAAATGTTTCACAGTTTGCATAGATTTAGCTTTTTCTTCCATCTTTTTTAGAACTTCTCCAGCCTTATTGCCAAACAGGCGGTCCTGCTGTAAAGGAGCATCCAAAAGCTTTGCTTTAACATGATCAGGCAGAGATTGCTCCTTAAACCAAGCATGCCTTCTAAGCACAGACCCAGTAACAGCATCCCTGCAAGAGGCCTCTAAAGAATCAAAACCACATTGCAAAGTATGTTTGCCAACATGTTCAGCTGAATGCAATAAATCCTGTAAATCTTTATTCTCCACACAGTCAGAAGTCAACATCGTTTTCTGTTTAAGCAGTCCCATGATATGCTGTTGATATTTTAGCATATGGAATTGACAGTTTAAAGCCCTGATTCCTAAGGTTGCAGAAGTATAAACCTTTTTACCCCATCTATCCAGCGCCCTGGAGTCTCTATCAGAAGGGGTAGGATTTTTAGCAGTAGAAGCCTTAATGCCCTTCGGTCCCTAAGAAATGGTTTCAGGGTCCACAACAGGATTCTTGAAAAGGAATTTGTGGGACTCAGGAACCCTGTAGTACCTGTCTGGTTTGCTAGGGGCTGGAGGCAAGGAATCAGGGGCCATACTGGATTCTGAAAACACATCATCAACAATGTCTAGTACAGGAGGTATAACCAAAGGCCTATGCTGAGGAAGAAGAAGGAAATCCCTAAGCCTCTTTTTAGATTCAGAGAAATCCTGACTTTCCCAGTGGAAATGCTCCCTTAAGGTATGTGAAGTTTCCCCAAAAGAGAAATCCTCAGGCGGAGAGGCAGAGAGAATGGAATCCTCTGCATCAGAGTCCTCATAAGTAGGTATGGACAAATCCAGATCATTAGAAGAGTCAGAAGACACAGAGTCCTGCGGTTCTATATTAGATCAGCGAACACTTAAAAAAGTGAACGCTGATTGATCGAACTTATGTAAGCGAAAGTTTAAAATATCGAAGCAACAGAAACCTGAATTTTTCCCTAGGGAAAGAATTCGGTTGTCCGTTTCTGTTGTTTTGGTACATTCGGTGCTGTGGTGGAAAGTTACGGATCGGGTTCAGTTAAGTGTGCGATTGTATGGATGTGAGTGTTAGGGCAGGTTAGGTGAGTTAGGGTTAGGGCACGGGTTAGGTATGTGTGCGATTGTGTGGACGTGAGGGTTAGGGCGGGTTAGGTGAGTTAGGGTTAGGGAGCGGGTGTGGTGTGTGTGCGATAGTGATGGACCTTAGGGTTAGGGTTTCGGTTAAGGTAAGTGGATAGTTAGTGGTGTGTGTATAGTTTAGTGTAGGGTTAGGTGTCAGATTTTAGGTGTATGTATGTGGATTGCTGTTTGTTTGGTGTGCTTGTGTTGTGTGTATGTGAAAAAAAATTGCTGTTCTGACAGTTCGAGATTGTAAGCTTTCGCTTACATAAGTTCGATCAATCAGCGTTCGCTTTTTTAAGTGCTTGCTGATCTATTATAGACCCAGTCCTGCTCAGAAGACTCATAGTCAAGTTCAATCCTAGGCCTCTTGGGGGGGTGGTTGACTACTCCTGATTAGAGTAATTAAATCTTCAGCCATTTTGATAATTTGTTTTTTAGGCATAGAGGCCTGAACATGTGGCCTGGGCATCAGTTTTTAGACATAGATCGAGATTTAGGCCTTAGTATTAAAGTTGGAAGTCGGTTTAATATGCAAATCTGTAGGCCTGAATACACCCTCAGAAGCCGGTGCCTGCTCAGCAGCTCCGGACCCATCCAAGGTAGAGACATCCGCAGGTTCCATATGTGAAGCATCTTGTGGCATACCGGACTCCGAATGGGTCTCAGTAGAGGCCTGCGAATCAGAAGTAGTGGGTATCAGGGGCTGCAAAAGCGCCTCACTGAGTACCCGTGAACTGGCGACTGGCTTAGGAGAAGTGTCGGCGGCAGTTTTGGACCTCAATGGCCTGTCTCTGTCTTTTTCTTTGCATTTTTTCAGTATTCCAGTAGTCGGAAGGCTAACCGACGTCATTTCTGGATAATTAAACCTAGAGCCGAAATATTTAGAAAAAATGTACCGACGACGGATAGTGCGCTTATTAAATAAAGCATAAAACTGACAGCAAGGTACGTCATGGTCAGGGCCTAGGCAAGGAATACAGTACAAATGAAAATCCTTATGAGGTATTTGCTTCCCACAAGTAATGCAATTATTAACTTTTACTGACATCGGTAAGGAGCAAGAAAAAGTTTCCACAACGGGGTACTTAGCTTTTAGTTGAAGACTTTGGTTCTGAAACTCAAAAACGAAAATTTCAGGAGTCGGCCGACCGGCACTTGCGAACTGCTTCTGCTTCGGGCACCGCACGGCAAGAAAGACTGATGTAATGGCGTCGACCTGACGTCATGGAAAAAGGGACAGCAACTGACACAGGACCCAAGACTTTGTTAATCGGGCTGTCTGAAGGCAACCTGCCAGCAGATTACCCAAATGTATTGACTGCAACAGTGAAACATGATGAACATCTACAGAAACACTAGAAGACAAGTAAAAATCAAACTGAACCATTTTCAGAATAATATGACAAGAATTTTGTAGTACTTGCTAAGGTATTTAGAGTTAGTGAATGGCCAAGGACTGATTTGTTTCTAGTTTTAAATAAAGACCCTTATTATTATAAATGATGACAGTATGGGACCCTGACAAAATGTTCTGGTTGGTTGGTGAGGTCATTACTGCACATGACTCTCTGTGCTGGAAGGCAACATTCCAGATGTGTGCAAGACTGTTAATGTTTACCCTGCCTTCAAAGGTCTACTAACATAAACAAATGACACAATTATAGCACTGCAATGATGAATTACCAGACAAAATATGGCAAATAATACTTGTGTACAGAGTCTGGCTTTCTCCATTATCAACTATATTTCACTAATTTATTTATTTACTTTTGATGATGTCAGTGGAACACTAGATAGCTTGCTTTCCTCTACGTGTGTTTAGATCTGGAGAAGAATTTGATTCCCTCCTCTCTGTAAGGCGTTGGGAATGCACACCTGACTAGACTGATTTGTTACTACTTGATGTAAGCAGGGAGTACAGTTCTGTAGCACACTGGCACCATTAAAAGAATACCCTGGTAGGGTTCTCCAGGGCTTTGTCTTGGGTCTTATATAACTTAATTTATTTCTTCGCAATTAAATACTGGCAGTTGTAATTGGCTAAATTTGTTGATACAAGTTTGGTTTGGCAATAATTAACAATGAGGGTATTAAATAACTATAGATTAATTCATTACACCCTAGTGACACCTCCGGGTATTTCTGCAGTTACATCCTACTGGTGCCTCTAGGTGTCAAATCTTACTTGCTCATATTTGCATTAGTAATTCCAAGACCATGATACATGCAAAGTATGAAAATAATTCATCTTAAAGCTTACAGACTTGCAAAAACAACTGCATTGATATCTGACCTCTGTCTACTCCAGGAAAATATGAGTTGGAGTTACTGATAATTTTTTATAGTCTTCACTTCTTTTTGACACAAAACAATCTGTCACATCTGACAAAAAAAACTACTATTACAACCTACAACAAAAACACCGAAACAAACCACATAAATTATGGGTAACTCTAAATAAACTTCTCCATCCAGGACTATCCACCATCCCTGTCCCCTCAACCTCCAACTAAAATTCTCATGTAGAAGTCACCAACTCCTTCAATAGATTCTTTACAGAAACTATCCAAAACCTAGCCAATAACTTATCCCGCAGTGCATCAAATCCATCTCCCACTACACCCAGTACCCAAACTACCTTCAAATTTCAACCAGTCTCAACAACATTTATCCTTAAACTAATTAGAAAACTAAAACCAAAACCTTTGCTGCTGATCTCCTCCCTGCAGACTACCTACAAAAGGCAGCTGTTGCTGTAGCCTACCCTATATCCATTATGGTATCTGAAACTACCATTCCCACTATCTGGAAGATATCCCATATCATTTCACTCCACAAGGGAGGCAGTTCCACTGACCTCTCAAAATACAGACCCATAGCTATACTCTCTCCTATAGCCAAAATCATGGAAAAATTTATCCAAAGACAACTCCTAGCCTATCTTTTTGATAACAATCACTTGTCAAATTCTCAACATGGCTTCAGACCACACCACAGTACCACCACTGCCCTATCCTTCACCAATGTCATAAATCATAATTGTAATCGTAATAAACTCTCCTCAGCCATCTTCCTAGATCTTTCCAAAGCTTTCGACATGGTAAACCATCAACTTCTCCTGCAAACCCTAGAATTAATCTCCCTAGACACCCATGCTATACAATGGTTTAAGTCATATCTGGGAGGTAGACAACAGGCAGTCCTGTGGAAAGATAACTTATCTACCCTTTTACCTATAACACTTGGAGTCCCCCCCAGGATCCATCTTAGGGCCCCTCCTATTTTCCATATTCATTAATGACTTGCATAAAGTAATACCAGACACTACCTGTATTAAATACGCGGACGACTCAACCCTAATATGTTCCACTACAACCCCAGAAGAACTACTGACATTATCCCAAAACACATTTAGCATAGTTGAAAATTGGCTCCTCTATTGCTGTGTCATACTAAATTTCCAAAAAACTAAACTTCTGCTGTTCTCCCCATCTCATAAGACCTCCTCTGTAACCTTCTCCATTAAATCTAACAATGGCACAAGTATTTCACCAGACCCCTCAACCAAACTCCTAGGAGTTATAGTTGGCAACAACCTAAAGTTTGACTTGCATATCAACCACACAATTAAAACAGTAAATAAAAAACTTGGCTCTCTACACAGGATCAAACCCTTCTTAACTCCCCTAGCCAGAACTGTTCTTGCTTGCACTCATCTACTATTCACACTTCTCTACGCCTCCCCCCTTATTCACAAACCTGAGTAAAACTGACCTGAACAAGTTCACAACCTGCTATAATTATATTGCCAGATTTGACACTACCACTGCCTATAGGACCCATCACTGCCTTAACCTCAAACTACTAGGCTGGCTTGAACTACCTAACCTTCTACTGGCTAACCAACTAGTAACTGCCCACGAGATTCTCTACCAGCCAGAATGGACACCCACTCTTAAAACTCTCATCACCCCCTACCAGATCCTTAAAACTCTTCAATCCTCTAACAAAATGCTAGCTTTCACCTTTAAAGCAAACAACTCAGCTGGGGAAGCTCTGTTTATGAACTCAGTTGATAAAGCCTGGAACTCTCTTTCTACAGAACTAACCTTACAACCCTCTCCAACCCAATTCAAAAAAATCTTAATCAATACTTCACTATGTGATGGCTCTGTCCTTGCTCTACCCCTGACTTAATTCCCACACTCTTCTACTGTGCGCACAATTAGGGTCTCCTAGCAGTGTCACTAAATCCTAACCTAGTTACTCTGTACAAACTTGTTGATTACATGAAGTCTAGAATGTATTTTAAGTAACCTATAAAGAGACACAAAAATACATATGAGCTTTTTGAATGTTGGGCTGCGAACTTGGAAAGTGACCTACAAATATATTGTATAACCTCTATCTTGAATTCTACTAATAGTGGAATGGTTTTAATATGTAAATATGTAACAGTTTCTCTGCATTGTACTTCTCTATTGTATTACGCTATTCTGTCTTATTGTCTTCTGTATGGAGCTTTTCTCCCCGGGCCTCCGCTGAAAATGGACATATATCCAGTCGGACCTTCCTGGTCAACAAATGTAAAATAAAATAAAAACAATAAATAAATAAATATTAATTGTTGTTCATATAGTATTTATTTATACTGCCATAAAGTTCATATTTCTCTAAATATCTTGACAAACAAGAGGCACAGACAGAACTGCTTACCCTCATACAAAAGCTCTCAGCTGGATGAACAAAATGCTGTTAACAGTATTGTGTAACTTGAGTGGTTGCTGAGATATTGTAAATTGATTACAAAATATTTTACATTTAATATTTACTGTGACTTATGAAATCCAGTTTAAGACCTAGATTCTAAAGAATACTACCACTATAAAAACAGTTTGTGCTGAAGAGTTTGACATGTACAATTCTTTAGTAATCCCTATAGTTCCAGAGATATGAACAGGTTTGAAAGCTGAGGACGTAATTTGACTTTATCAAAAAGCTTAGGCTCTGCCCATTGGAAGTTACAGTGCTAACGTACTGAGCTTCATTGGAGGGAATGAGTTAAGAGGGAATATTCCCTGTGTACTGAGAATGGCCTAAAACTGAACAGACAGAAAAGTGACATGATTATATTTGAGAAGCCAAACTGTGCTTTGCTACTTATATGTCATAAACACATATTACTAATATTTTGACCAACAGAACCCTTATTTTCTCTGCCTCACAAACATACTGGTCAACCTCATAGCAGAAAAAGTCTGGACAAAAAGTCAAAAATAATGGGGAGGATGATGGTCTCAAAATAGGGACCCATTTTAAACATTGATTTTATAAACTTAGAAAGTTGATAGAATAAAAGGTTTTGTGTTACCACGCATTTTCAAATGGATATGAAGTCTAAAATTAAAATGTTTGTCAATATCTAGTGAAATAAGGCCTCACTGATTTGTCAGGAAATCAAAACTTTTATTAGTAACAGACCAGAAATACGAGGCAGAAATCTGGACATTCTGTGAAAATCTGGACAGCCGAGAGGTATGAAAATAACTAACCCTTCAAGTGTTTCCATCTGAAACTCACCCAGCAATGGAGTTGTGGGTAGCAGCACAGATTCTAGATGGTGCCCTAAAGGGGGAAACAGTTGTACAGACCTACCGCTTTGGGGGTCTACTATGGTGGGCAGTATCCTCAAGATAGGAGAACATGGATCACAGACTGTGTGCTGTGGCATGGTTAGAAATTAAATGGTGTAAAATATGGCTTTAGGTGATTCCCATGTGTTGACTAATGTTGCCAAATGGGCATGGGTATTTACTGATGATAAGTGTGTGGAGGACCCAGCCTACTCAGACCTAAGCTGGGGACACATGCTAATAGTGGGAGAAGTCTGTGTGCCCACCATAAAGCCCAACAGCCCTGGGAAAATAAACTATTGGCTGGCAGGTGTCCAGTTCCCAGTTTGGGTTACCTGGGACAGCTTTAATTTTACACCCAGCCTTCGCTCAACAATCAACCTGCTGAACATGAACTAAGGATTGCTACATTCAGTGTAGGTTCACTTACAGAATGCAGTTTAGAAGTGGATGACATGATGGTAAAGAAGAAGCCAGACATCCTATGTATCCAGGAGACAAGGTGGAAGGGAAGTGCAGCAAAGCCACTTGACTTGGGACCCAGACACTACTACTAAGGAGGAAGACAGACTAGAAATGGTGTTAGTGGCAATCAGACTCCACTGTAATGATAGGGCAGTATTCATAATCTCAATCTATGCCCCACAGCAGGATTGTGATAACAAGGAAAAAAGTACATTCAGACAACAGTTGCAGGACTTGCAAGATCAAGCAGGGCAACATGAGTAGGTGACTTGAATGCACATATTGGGACAGACAGAACAGGATACAAAGACTGCTGGATTCCACAGCGGTGGGACAGCAGGAATAGAAGAGGACAGGCCATTCTAGACTTCTGTCTGGAAAATGGCTTGATAGTGACCAATGCATGGCTCAGCAAGAGAGGGACAAGTGAAGATCATATTCAGGAGTGGTTAACATACAACTCTGGTAGACTTCCTATTGGTAAGTAAAGGGCACTGGCATAGAATAAGCAATTGAGAAGTCATCCCATGTGGAACAGTTGACCCACAGCATAAACCAGTGGTTGCCTCAGTCAGCTGCAGAAACCAGTTTGAAGACCTGGAAGTTGACTGGAGAGAAAACACAGCAGTTCAGGGAATTACTAAGGGTTCAAGCACTTCAAGAAGAAAAGGAAATAGGTGGAGTTGAAGAAGTATGGCAGTGTCTCAAAACAGCATGTGTGAGGACAACAAGAGAGATATGCAGCTGAGTCAGGTGTGCAAACATAGTACATAAGGAAACTGATAGTGGAATGCAGAAGTCCAGGAAGTCATCAACAGAAAGGAGAAGTGAAGAAAAAAGTGGGTGACAGAAAATAGACTAGGCTTGGAAGGAACACTGATTGGCTAACAAGCAGGTTAAGAGCAAAGAATAAGGATTCAGAGGCACTCTACCAACTTCTGCAAATTGACTCAGTAGGTGACACAAAGAAACTACATTAGGTTGCAAGGCAAAGACAGAAAGACAAAGAAGATACTCGGACACCCTTCATAAAGCATGCCAGCAACAACCTGCTCACCAGTCCACAGGACATCAAAGGCAGATGGAAGGAGTACTTCCAACAGCTTCTGAATGAAGAAAACCCCACAGAAGTTGTTCTGCCCACACACAGCCTATAGTGAAAGAGGAGGAGCCCACCACAGAAAAAGTAAGAACAGCACTAAGGAAAATGAAGTCAGGGAAAGCAGCAGGCTCAGTTGAGATCACAGCAGATATGATAAAACTGTTGGGTGGAATAGAGGAGAAATAGCTCCTAAGGGTAGTCAAAGCAGTATGAAAAGATGACTGGAGAATAAGCATACTAGTGCCAGTGCTCGAGAACAAAGGGGACATTCACAACTGTGGCCAGTATACAGGTATCAAACCCCTATCACACTGCATGAAAGTTCTGGGGAGGGTGATTGGCAGTGTAGTAGAATAGATGGGAGATGAGCAGTTCAGGTTCTGATCAGGATGCAGCTCAAATGACCTAACATTTGCAGTGAGTGAAGCTGATTTGCACAGTCCTGCAATGGTTTAAAGTCCCAGAAGCACTGGTAGAATTATTGCAGGCTATGTACAAAGTCAATGACTCAAGTATATCAGTGTTCGGTCTCACAGACGGGTTCCCAGTAGGAGTGGGTGCGCATCAGAGTTTAGCGCTGAGCCTACTGTTGTTCATACTACTGATGGCCTAAAGCATCAAGCAGGTCAGAGGGGACACATTAACAAAGTTGCTGTTTGTAGACAATATAGCATTACAAGCAGACTCTGAGCAAGAACTTATGCAAAGTATAGGGAAATGGAATCCAAAACTGAAAGCACATGGGATGAAATGGAGTACAGATAACACAGTTGTAATGACAGCAAATGGGAGAATCAGAAGATAAGAATCGAAATAGAGGGAATACAATGGAACAGTTTAACAGCTTCAAGTATCTGGGAGGGGTGGTTGAGAAGAAGGGAAGTATGAATGAGTAGGTCAAAGCTTAGAATCAGAAAGGCTGCAGCTAACTGGCACCGTGTGTCATGGTTACTGTATGACAGAAAAATGCCAAAGAAACTGAAAATTAAGGTGTACGAAACAGGAATGTAACCGGTTCTACTGTATGGTACAGAAACCTGGGCAGTAAAGGCAGAGCAGTTGAGGAAGCTAGAAGTGACAGAGATGAAGTGCCTGAGAAGGATGGTAGGATGCACACTGGGGGGCTGACAGTAGCTCCAGTTATAGAAAAGGTCAAAAAGAAGAGATTATGGTGGTTCAGGCACATGTGCAGAGAAGCAGAATAAAACCAGGTGAAGAAGATCTGAGACAGAGAGGAAGATGGTAAGAGGAAACATGGATATCCAGCAAAGAGGTGGATGGACTGTGTGAAAGAAGACCTGTGATAGTTGGGCATCAGTGTTGAAGAAGACAGGACAGGGGCATTGACTAGACAGAGATGGCAACAGCTGACATGACATCCTGACCCCATGTAGAAAATGAGAAAAGGGGGGTTGAAGAGGATGATAACTAGCACATTGATTATGTGATCTTACCAGATATTACTGCCTTTGGCCTTGATGTATTATTTGTGAATTATTCCGAAAAGGAGATTCACTCTGCATTAATATGAAATACAGATTACAAAATATGTACCTCTCCAATACTGTATAAAGATGAATTAGATGAGATTGAGTATTTATACAATCATACCCAATAAATACACATGCTCTGAATGTTCCTTAAGACAGTCACTACATACAGATACACAAGATAATTTCAAAGTTATGCTGTTGTAAAACACTAGTATTAGTTTTCTCTGCAGTTGTGCATAAACTGGGCCACAACTGCATTTTTCTACCCAGAATAACGTATTTGGAGAAGGGATGTCAAATTCCAGAGTATGTATGAGATGCTCCTATAGGGTACTTCAACTGGAATATGACTGCCATTTAAGTACCTGTCACTCGTCTGGTCAGGATAAGACAGAAAACATCTGTGGTTTCTGTTCAAGCAGCTTTATTATGTACAAACATATCAGGATTGAGGCTTAATAACTTTAACTTAGATAAACTTGTAAACAAACTAGCTATCACATTCATACGTACTCACTCTCTGGCTGCACTCTCAAAATGGCACTGAAGCTAGCACCTGCTTGCTATTCATATGCACATGCTGTCTTTGAAATGCTTTTTAAAGGTACAACACACACACACACACACACACACACACACACACACACACACACACACACACACACACACACACACACACACACACACACACACTATTCTACATCCTCCTTCTTTGAGAAATTACTGATGCATTATTGATGACATTAATTGACATGAATTCATACAAAATAGTTATTTGCCATGCAATTATACAGAACTAAATACATACAGACAGTTATGTCCAGGTTGCTGTGTATTTCACACTAGGTCTAGAAATACAACCAAATCATGTGACATAGAAATTAGAACTTGGTCTGGCAACTGGGACTGTCTCTGTTGAATGTTTAACTTTGGGGACATCAGGAACATCATCAGGAACAGAAGTATAAGTTAAGACACATTTTGCAATAGGAACTTTGTCTGGATTGCTCTGAGATCTAGAGTCAGTATCACAGGAACAATGCTGCAATATCGATTCTGATACAGGGAAAAATGTCTGCAATTTCTACTGTACTCCACACCCTCAGATTCTACAAGGTAGGATCTCAGCTCCGCACATACAACTGTCACCTGACCAATCCAGTCAAAACCTTTTGCTGTTTGCATCTTCACTGTCTCCCTTCTTTCAATGGATGAAGAAATCTGCTCGATTTATCATAGCTGGACTTCTGTAAAGAATGCTTTCTGAATAGGTGGGCTTTGATTGTTCTGTTCTTTGCTTCATGCCTCAACAAACTGGAACTGATAGGCAATGTTGTTCTGGTTTGCCTAGATAGAAGTCTCTGAGCAGGCGAGCCAAGTATATCATTATGGGGTATGTTTCTGAGACAGAGTAAATTTAAAAAGACATCAGTATTATCACGCTTTGACTTCTCTAGTAATTCTGTTGCACTCTGTACTGCACATTCAGCTAATCTATTTGAATGTGGGTATTCTGGACTACTAGTAACATGTACGAAGTCCCATTCTTTTGCAAACTTCTGAAACAATTGACTGGTAAATTGGGTACCATTGTCAGAAATAACTTTGTGTGGAGTACCATAGTCTGAGAAATGATGTTTCAACTTGGTGATAGCAGTGGACGTTAGGTTAGGCTGTAAACCGATTTCAAACCCGTTTGAATAAGAGTCTACCAACACTAAGAAATGCTGATTGTTCCACTCGAATAATTTTATATATATATATATATATATATATATATATATATATATATATATAGAGCTAGGACTTTTGCACAAAAGTGCAAAAGCTCGAATCCATTATCACCGAAAAAGCGCTTTCGTTAAAGTGCGTTAAAAAAAAACAAAACAAAACAAAAAAAATCTAGGTTTATGCACCCCCTATGTGGGGGGCTGTCTCCCCCACACCGCCCCTACTTTAACACTCTCACTCCAAGATCACACTACAGTGGGGAAAAGGGAATTTTCCCTTACCTGCACAGTAGTACGATCTCCGGAACAGGCATACGTACGCAAAAGTGCTTTTTCGGTGAAAAGCACTTTCGCGTAAGTATGCCCCACCGATAATCATTTGGTGAGAAATGTTTTCGGGGATCTGTACGGATCCCATATATATATATATATATATATATATATACACAAAGATATATTATATTATATAATAATAATAATATTATAATATACAGAATATAATATATTTGGATGGTGCAGTGATAGCATTATTGCCTCACAGAAGAGGTTCTCCAGTTCGATTCTCAGCTGGAGTGCCTTCTGTATGGAGTCTGCATGTCCTCCCTACATTTGTGTGGGTTTCCTCAGGGTGCTCTGGTTTCCTCCCATGTTTCAAAGACATGCATTTATAGCGTCTCTCCCCGGGCCTCCACTGAAAATTGTTTTTTTCCATGTCGGACTTTGCCGGTAAACAAATTTTAAATAATATAAGTAAATAAAAAAATATATCAGTGGCTACTGTTGAACAAGGTAGTTCAGGAACTTGACTTAGCTTAAGTGGTTCTTTTTGCAAATTGCATACTGAACAAGAAGTACTTTATCAATATTTTTTGCTAGTGAAGGCCAAAAATACAAGTCTTCTCACTCGTCTTTTGGTAGATTCGGAACCTGGGTGGCCACGATGCAAAATCTGGATGTATTCACGTTGTAAGAAAGCAGGAACAACAATGTTAGGACCTTTGAAAATAATGCCATCTTCCATCAACATCTCATGTCTGCAAGGAAAATAAGTTTGCACTTCAGGTGGTACACTAGATTGCTTTGAAGGCCATCCAACATTAATGAAATGGTTGAGCTTTTGTAAAACTGGATCAGCCTTTGTATGCTCTCTCAGCTCATCAAGTCTTGTGGTAAAAAATTACACACTTCCATGACAACAAAGTCAAAATTCTCTGTATTAAGCTGTTATATTGTACTTCTGGGCGATCTGGATAAAGTATCAGCCAGATAAAGAAGTTTGCCTTTTATAGACCATCTTGAAGTTGTACTTTTGCAATTTGAGCATCATTCTTTGTAATTTCACTGGAGCTGAATGCATAGGCTTCTTTAAAATAGTAACTAGAGGTTGGTGATCAGTTTCAATCTGAATAGCTCAACCATAAATATAATCATGAAATTATGAACATGTAAATACTACTGCCAAAAGTTCTTTCTCAATTTGAGCATATTGCATTTCAGTTTGGGTAAGAGTTCTAGATGCACAGGCTACTGGTCTGCCTTCTTGAAGAATAACTGTGCCAAGACCAAATTTTGAAGCATCACAGGAAAGTGTTACTGGTTTATTGACATCACAGTATCTTAATGTAGCTGGGTGGCAATTTACTGCTTAAGGTCTTCAAATGGTCTCTGGTGCTGTTCCAACCAAGACTATGTAACATTTTTGCAAGTTAGCTCTCTCAAAGATGCTGTCAACTCACTGAAGTCTGGTATAAACTTGTCTAAATAGTTGACCATACCAAGAAAACATTTTAGAGCTTGAACATTATCTGGCATCTCTAGAATGGCTGCTTGCTTGGACGGGTCTGGCTGCAAGCCAGTGCTAGTAAATAAATGACCTAAATATGTAACTTCTGCTAGTCTGCATTTACACTTCAGTGAATTGAGCTTCAAGTTCACGTCATGTGCTCTGTCTAGAACCTTCTTAAGGTTTCTGTCATGCTCTGCTTCACCACTGCCTCCAACCAGTAAATCATCTAATATTATGGCATAAAGATAACCTGAAAAAAATTGCTCCACTGCACGCTGAAAGTCTTCACTTGCAGAATTTATTCCAAATGGCATCCTGAGGAATCTATATCTTCCAAATGGGGTACTGAATGTATTCAGTAGTGAAGATGTGAGATCAAGCATCACTTGCCAAAATGAACATTTTGCATCCAAGACAAAAAAAACAGTGGTATTCAGTATTAAGGCTGCGACTTCCTCGACTGTATGCATAGGATGATGTGGTTTCTTTAATGCTTTTTTCAAATCTCTTGGGTCAATGCATATTCTGATTTCATCTGAGCCTTTTTTGTGGGGTACTACCATGGACAACACCCATTCATTTTGTTCTGTAACACATTGCTGACCATTTAATCCAGCTGAACTTTGACTTTATTCTGCATAGCTATCAGAACTTTCCTTGCCAGTCTGACCACTGGACTGACCTCTGGGTCCAACTTCATGGAGCACACAACTGGAAGTTTGTCTAACTTGTCATCGAAAGCATTAGCATACTCTGAGAAAATAGCTTCACTGCTGCTAGAACTGAGACATGTGCTTATATGATGAACGTCTTTGGTAAAGGAAAGCAGATTCAGTCTCAAACTGTCTCTGAGACCCAATAATGACCGTACAGGTCTTCGGACTACACAGAATAGTAAGCTGTAGCGGTTCCTAGCCAAATAACACGAAAGCACTACTGAGCCTTTGGTTTGAATTTCTTCACCTCCATAAGCAACATGTTTCACACAACTGGCCACATTAAGTTGCTCACCAGCTCTCACCTTAGCAAATGTGTCTGCTGACATTAACATTACACTTTGAACCAGTGTCTACTTTGAGCTCGTATTGGTCTGGACAGTACAAAACACTTCATTCTTTGCCAACAAGTCTACTGCATCAATCGTTTCACCAATTACAGATACACCATTTATGTTGAAAGCAGGGTTGCAGCTCTCTATATGATGAACTTGCTTTTTTAAGTGACCCTTCTTTAAAACTGTGTGAGGTTTACTTGATTTGCAAAATTTTTGAAAAACGTTCCATTTTTTACACTTGTGGCATTACTGACCAAATGCTAAGCACTTTTCCCTTTTATACTCATGATTAGCATGGCAACTGTGACAGTTAACAATAAAGCCTGATTTGGGTTTTGCTGACTCACCCTTGTACTGCACTAAGCATGTCCTTTTTACTGAACTAGTCTTAGAATTTGCTGGAAAACTACGGGTTTTAGCTGACACACTGGTGGGGTTACAGCTGACATGTGCTTTGGCCTGTTTCTGCTAGCCAAGTTTTGTATGCTGTCTACATTTGCTCTGGAGCCTGCTGAAAAAATGCTCTTATCACTTGCAAGCATACTTCTGTGCCTTTTTGTAACTTCGATTTGACAAATCTCAATAGCTTTGCTCAGTGTTAAATCATTGTCACAAAGCAAAATGTTTCTCACTGCAGCACTATTAATACCACACACAAGCCTGTCCTTTATTAACTTATCTTTTAAGTCGTCAAACCTATACATTTTAGCTTTGTTTCTCAGGTCAGTAATATAAGCTGCAAAAGTTTCTCCTGGCTTTTGATCTTTCATGTAAAACAAATGCCTCTCTAATGTAACATTTGTCTGGGGGATGCACATTTCCCTGAACTGGCATTTCAAACACTTAGGGTCTTCCCTTGATTCGGCCTGTACCACAAAATGACGGTCTTCTCCTTCTCCTTCAAATACTGCTGGTGCATACACAAGTGAAGGCTCTCTTTCAATGGTCTTTGACCCAGCTAGGTTTAGCAAAATGAATGCCCTGGTGCATGCATCTTTGTCAGAATAAGCTGCTTGTATAAAAATATCATACTCTTGCTCAAATATTCTCCAATTCTCTGCAATATTCTGATCAAATACAAGTGGACCTGGTCTGCGAAATGTCTCTGCCATATTAACACATACCAGTGAAGGCTTTTGCAAGTATGCATGCGCGTGAGCGCGCACACACACACGCGCACACACACACACACACACACACACACACACACACACACACACACACACATATGCCAGAAATTTATGCCAGTGCTTGTAACTATGCCCAATAGCACAACAAGCCTCTGAATAACTGAACTTTGCGAAATAAGTCTCCCAGGTACAAGAATACTCTTGAAATCATTGTATCGTAAGAAATCACCTCTTATCAGTGTAATAAACATTTCAAAATAACTGCACTGTGCGAATAAACTGGGATAGAAAAAGCTCAGAATAAGAAACATTTCAAAGTAACTGCACTTTGCAAATAAATAGTACACAGCACCCAAACTTTCCCAAAATGGCTGTACTTTGCTAAATAACTCTGTACAGTGCAAGAAACACACTGTAATGGCAGCACTCTGCGAATAGACACACCCAGCACAAGAAACTTTTCGAAACGGCTGCATTTTGACTGCACTTTAAGAAATAGTTGCACTTTGCACACAAACAATTCAGAATACGTAAATGCACAGTAATAGGCACACACTGTAAACACTTTTACACACTTTGAGATACTTCAAATAATTCTAGTTTTGCCCTAAATAGCTTCAATGTGAAACAGTAGTTTATGCCAAAACAGAGTAATTTGCCAAAAAACTTGCAGTTGCCTTGCTTTATTTATACTTAATGTGCCCTTTTTGTTCTTTATTATATTCGTTTTGCTCATTTAATCCCTTTTTATGCCCATTATACTTTTCTTGTGCTCATTTTACTCTATAAACATGCTAGTTTTGTAATTCTGAGGTAATTTCAACCCCCTTATGTGCTTTTCTGTTAATTGTTTTATCAAATACCTTAATTTTAAACATTGTTTTAATTAATAAACTTTTTCTGCCTCTTGCTTGCTTAATAATGCATACTGTGCCCTTGTAATGCTCAGTTTTATCTTTTTAATAAATAAATGATTGTGCAAGTTTTCATTACCTTTGGTTCATTTCTGGCCCTTTTCTATACTCAGTTCACTTAGCTTACCTTCACTGTTAACTCTGCATCTCATAGCTCTGAAAAGCAGTCTCTGGAATCCTGGTTTTGATACCATGTCGCTCGTCTGGTCAAGATAAAACAGATGAACATCGGTGGGTTGTGTTCAAGCAGCTTTATTATGTACAAACACCTTGGGACTGAGGCTTAATAACTTTAACTTAGATAAACATATAAACTAACTAGCTATCAGACTCATACATGCTCACTCTCTTGCTACACTCTCAAAATGGCACTAAAGCTTGCACATACTTGCTATTTATATGCAAATACTGTCCTTGAAATGCTTCTAAAAGGTATGACACACATACTCTATTCTACAGTACCCATTCCTGATTAGCAATGCTAGGAATGTTTATTTTTTCCCTTTATGCGTCCCCAGCTGGACATCAGCTACCAGGAATGTTTATCATATAATATACATTTGGCAAAGTCAGAATATATAAGGGATATTATGCATGCTGTGATGCATTAATGAAATAAATAAATAAAAGCCATGACCAATAGGTTCCTTCATTGAAGGTTGTGCATTAGGCCCGGCAAGCCAGCACGTAAAACTCTACTGCCAATCATTAGTGGACCGGAGTTCCGCTGTGGCGACCCCTAACCGGGAAAAGCCGAAAGACACAAACAAACTAATAGAATGGTGGTAACAATTATCTTATGATACAAGCATCATACAAGAAAGGGGAATACCAATTCCAGGACTGCTGATTACATCTTAACATGAGCTAGGGGGAGCACCAAAAGAGACCTGCGATTACTAATCATATGAAATCTAAGAGTACCCATCAATATCTAGATAGAGCAGACAGCCATTTTGCCAAAAGTAATATCCCTACCAAGGATGTTGGTGATCCATACTTGAATTCTGAGTAGAACCAGAGATCCAGCCAAGGGGGACAACTGAGCAGCTTTTGCTAGGTCTGTTTACCCCAGATGACAGGATTAACTGCTCTGTTTAGAGGCTTGCTGGAGGCCAGGAGACCCATTCCTACAATAGTATGAAAAACAACCATGCAGTTACAGTCACAGATGTCCAAAGTATGTCATCAGCAGTACATGCATGTTCAAAGATGTCAGGGCACATGGGGTAGGGTGATAGAAATCCCTTTCCCAAACAAACAGGAGACTCTGACATTTCTAAAGAGATGAAGAAAGGTAACTGATGCACTCCAGGAGTTTGGAGGTCAAACAAAAAGGAAAAACACAATGATGATTCTTAATTACAGATTTAGCTGTAAACATGCAAGTTTACAACTACAGCACTGGGTGAATTACTCTGTATGTTTATACAATAGCTTTGGTTCATTTAGACATGCAAGCTATCATGCATACTGTCTTTAAAGTCTACCTCTGCAGTGTAGTTATTATTTAGACAGTATGTAGAGAACCTAAGCAGTACAACCACTGTGCACATTAAATTTGAGGGTGATCACTCTGAAATAAGGAACAGTCAGGTCATGTGAGGAAAACAATGGCAGTAATGCGGCAGTTCACTGTGACCACAAACACTACTAAGCACCATTGTATTTTTCAAGCTTCCAGCAATTAATAATGCATATCAGAGATACAGATTAAGTGAAATATTTATTTTTTTTCTTTTTTCTTGAAACTACATGTAGCTCATCTCTGTTTCGTATACATGCTTTAATACATAGAAACACATCAGGATGGATAGCAGTATCATAAAATACAAACAAACTGGCTACAGACAGACCTGACATACACACATGCTTACATTTCAATGGCTTACTACAAAATGGCTCAGTATTTATACCCTTGTGCAAGCCCTTGGATAACTTCTTAAAGGTTTATACACACACACATTGATCTACATCCTCCCTCTTAAAAAGATTGTCCTTTGTATAAACAATGTTAGAGTTAGACATGCATTAGTACATACATTAGAAATGAAACACAACGCTCATGTCCAAGTTGCTTCATATATGTTACAGGGTTTAAGGATGCAACCATAACTCATTACATAACAATGTGGACCAAATTTAGCAACAGAGACTGTCTTCAGTGCACAACTCGTATCAGGAACTTCTAGATTCATCATAGGAATGGGAATGTCCTCTGGAGCATCCTCTGGAATAGGAACACTGGACCACTTACTCTGAGATAAAGAGTCTTTCTCACAGGCTATGTGCTGTGGTATAGCCTCAAACACCAGTATCAAGTGCTTCCGATTCCACCTAAGATTGCTCCTTGTGATTCCACAATGTATGATCTCAGCTTGGGGCAAATATTCTTCATGACACCAATCCTATCATAACCTTTGGATGTTTGCATCCTTACCACTCCTCCTTCTCATAATGGGTTGAGCAGTTTGCTGGTTTTATGATAGTAGGAGTTCTGGGTTAGGCATTTCTTCAACAGATGGGCTTTCACTGATCTGTTGTTCTTGACACATGGAACCAACAATTGACTACTAACTGGTAATGTGGTTTTGGTTTGTCTCAAAAGAAGTCTCTGAGCAGGTGAACCAAGATGTTTATGACGAGGAACATTTCTGAGATTCAAAAGATTCAGGAAAACATCGCTACTATCTTGTTTTGACTTCTCTAATAACTGTTTTGCACTTTGAACTGCACGTTCTGCCAAACCATTTGACTGCGGGTACTCTAGGCTACTTGTGACATGAAGAAAGTCCCATTCTTTGGCAAATCTTTTGAATTGTTGGCTTGTAAACTACATGCCATTGTCAGAAATAACTGTGCAGATTACCATGCATTTAAAATGACACTTCATCTTAGTAATGACAGTACTGGATGCTAGATTAGGAAGTTGGTCAATCTTGAGCCAATTAGAATAAGAGTCTACTAATACCAAATAATGTTGACCATTCCACTCGAAAATGTTTGCGGCTCCTGTTGACCAAGATAGTTCTGGAATCTGGTTTAGCTGAAGTGGATCCTTCTGTTGATGTGATTTTGTACTATTACACGCTGAACAAGATGGAAGTACTCTCTCAGTGTCTCATGATATAGAAGGCCAAAATACTAGTCTTCTTGCCCTTCTTTTGGTAGATTTGGTTCCTGGGTGACCACGATGCAAAACAGTAATGTACTCTTGTTGCAAGGACTTTGGAACAATTACTTTCAGACCTTTCATAATGATACTTTTGTCAGCCAAAATCTCATCTCTGTATGGAAAATAAGGTTGCACTTCTTGAGGTAAATTAGATTGCTTTAATGGCCATCCTTGACTAATGAAGTGGTTGAGCCTCTGCCAAACTGGATCTGTGACTGTATGATCTCTCAACTCATCAAGATGTGTGGAAGAAAAATTGCTCACTTCCATGACTTCAAAATCAAGGTTCTCATTTTCATGCTGTTCTGTGCTGTTTCAGGGCAACATGGATAAGGTATCATCAAGATAAAAAAGTTTGTCTTTCTTGTAGACAGGATTAAAATTGTACATTTGCAATCTCAGCATCATGTGTTGCAGTCGGGCTGGAGCTGAATGTATAGGCTTTCTCAAGATAATGACTAGAGGTTGGTGGTCTCTTTCAATCTGGACAGGTCTACCATAAACATAATCATGGAACTTCGAACATGCAAACACAATTGCCAAAAGCTCTTTCTTGATCTGGGCATGTTGCATCTCAGTTTGGGTAAGAGTTTTCATGCAAAGGTAACAGGTCGATCCTCTTGTAGAATGACTGCACCAAGACCAAATTTTGAAGCATCACATGAAAAAGTGCAACTGGCTTGTTAATACCATAGTACCCGAGAGCTGGTGGACTAGCAATTCTCTGTTCCAGGACTTCAAATGCTCTTTGGTGTTGCTCTAACCAAGACCATGATACATCTTTATGTGTCAGCTCTCTGAGGGGTGCTGAAAGTTGGCTCAATTCTGGAATGAACTTGCCTAGGTAGTTGACCATGCCAAGAAAATGTTGCAGGTTTTGAACATTGTCTGTAGCTGGCATCTCAAGAATAGCCATTTGCTTAGAGGGGTCTGATCGCAAGCATGAACTAGTAAATAAATGACCAACATAAGTAACTTCTTACAGCCTGAATTTGCATTTGTGGATTGAGTTAAGAGTCACTTGATGTGCCCTTTCTAGAACTTTTTTGAGGTTTCTGTCATTTTCTGCTTTATCATGACCTCCTACTAGTATGTCATCTAATATAACTGCAGAAGGATCTGCAGAAAAAATGTGCTCCATTGCATGCTGAAAGACTTCACTTGCAGAATTTATCCCAAATAGCATTCTCAAAAATCTGTACCTGCCAAACGGAGTACTGAACATAATTAGTAATGATGATTTCTTGTCAAGCTGAATCTGGCAAAATGAACTCTTTGCATTTAAGACAGAAAAAATAGTGGGATTTGGCATCAAGGCTGCGACTTCTTTGACTGTGTGCATTGGATGATGGGGTCTTTTTAATGCTTGTTCAAATTTCATGGATCAATACATATTCTGATGTCATCTGAGCTTTTCTTATGAGCTACCACCATGGAAGACACCCATTCAGTTGGAGTTTCGACTGGACAAATCACACCTTGTCTCACCATTTTATCAAACTTGGCTTTGATTCTGTCCTGCATGGCTATTGGAACTTTATGTGCTGGCGAAATAACTGGACTGACATCTGGATCTAACTTCATGGAGTACACAACTGGAAGTTTGCCTAGTTTGTCTTCAAAAAGATCAGCATAGGTACAAAAATGTACTAGGCAAAATTAGAGTAGTGGTATTTCAACTAACATGGTGGACTTCCTTATTAAATGAAAGCAGTCCCATTTTCAAAGTGTCTCTGAGCCCTAATAATGACTGGACGTGCCTCTTGACCACATAAAATAACAAGCTGTAGCTTCTACCAGCTAAGTAACATGAAAGCACTACTGAGCCTTTGGTTTGAATTTCTTCACCTCCATAAGCAGCAAGCTTCGCACAACTTGCCACATTAAGCCTTTCCCCATGACACATTCTAGCAAATGTTTCTGCTGACATAACATTGCACTTGGAATCTGTATCAATTTTGAGCTCTGTGGGTTTGCCACTTATCCGAGCAGTACAAAATGTTTCATTCTTTGCCCTTAAATCTACTACATTAACTCTTTCATGAAGCACAGTACACACCATCAACATAAAGAGTAGGGCTGCAGCTATGTAAATGATCAACTCATTTCTTAAAATGTTATCTTTTAATAAAGGAACGTGGGCCTTTTGATTTACAAAACCTTTTGAAGTTATTCCATTTATTGCATTTGTTTCATTGCTGACCAGAAGCTAAACATTTTTCCTTTTTAGATTCATGACTTCCACCACAATTACGACAGTTGGAAATGAAACTAGGGTGAGGCCTGTGCTTTGAGTTTGCTGACTCACTCTCATACTTCACTGAGACTCTGCAAACTCTGGAATTTGCTAGAAAGCTCTGGGGTTTACCAGTGAGTGCTGCAGGGGCTACCATTGCTGCCATGTGCTTGGGCCTGTTTCTTTTAATAACATGTTGCATACTATCAACATGAGCTTTATCACCATGCCTTCTTGAGCTGCTCTCATTTATAAGCATATTTGTGTGCTTTTCTGTAAGCTTGTATATCTGGCAAATCTCAATGGCCTTATTCAAAGTTAAATCACTGTCAAGAAGCAAAATCTTTGTCACAGCATCATCTTTAATATCACACACAAGTCTATCCTTTATCAAATCATCCCTTCAATCACAAAATCTGCATGTTTTAGCTTTGTTACTCAGGTCAGTTATATATGCTGCAAAAGTTTCATCAGGCTTTTGATCCCTTGTGTACAAGTGCCTTTCCATTGTAACATTTGTCTAGGGGTTACACATTTCTCTAAATTTATGTTTCAAGCACTCAGGGTCCTCCCTTGACTCAGCCTGTACAACAATATGATGGTTCCCCCCTCTCCAGCATAGATAGCAGGTACATACGCAAATGAATGTTTCCTTTCTATGGCTTCTGATCCAGTTAAATTAAGTAGAATAAATGCCTTTGTACGGTCATCTTTATCAGAAAATGCAGCCTGTATAAAAACGTCGTACTCTTGCTCAAACACTCTCTAGTTCTCAGCAATATTACTGTCAAACACAAGTGCAATGGGTTTCTGAAATCCGTCTGCCATGCCCACAGAGTACGTATACACAAACGTACTGAAAATATGGTCCTTGTATTTATGTACGAACAAACTGTGCTGTGAGTTTGTAATAACATTCAAATGCATAATAAACTTTTCATAATACTGTACTTTGCGAAATATGCCCTGTAATGGCTGTATTCTGCGAAATATGCCCTGTAATGGCTGTACTTTGGGAAACAGCTTTACTGTAACACTGCTCAAACATGCAAACACTTTTATACACTTCTGATAACTCTGATATCTTAATACGAAAAATACATGCTTTACAAAAATGCAGTCATTTCCCTTTATTTTATTTGTTTTATGCAATTCAGACATTATTTCATATGTTTTCTGTAGTAATTCAAATATTTTTATCAATAACATACATACAGGTTTATGTGAATATCATTTAGAATATTCTGTATGTCTCGTTTCATATTATACGAAAAGAAATAGTGCTGAGCAAGTTTTAATATCTGAAATTTGTTTCTGACCTGTTTTGCGAAGTATGCACATTTCAGGGATGATTCATTCCTGTATATTCCACCAGTTCCTAGCAAGTGCCTTAAGTCATTTAACCATGCTGCCTCTAACGTCATGCCTATTTAGACATGCCACTTCTGACACCATGTCGCTCATCTCTCTTTCTAACACAGATGACAAGCAGGCGGGATATTTCTTTTAGATGCTTTAATACATAAAAACACATCAGGATGGATAGCAGCATCATAAAATACAAACAAACTAGCTAACAGACAGACCTTACATACATCCTAACCCAGAGACCTCACATACATCCTGACCCAGAGACTCCCCAAACTCTGGAATAGACTGCCCATACATGTCAAGCAGAGCGCCTCTTTGGACCTCTGCAAAAGGAACCTTGATGACTGGATGGGAGATAGGAAATACAACCCGGGGATCAAGTCAGTCTCCCTGTTAGACAGGGGTCCAAGGGAAGTAAATACTGTGGGATGAAATAGCCAGGGAATTGTTATGGCTAGGCTTGTATAAGCCCTAGGGCTGATAGCCTAGTACCAACCTATGAACATACGTGATTACATCCCAACAGCTTACTACAAAATGGTAGTGTAGCTTGCACATACTCAGTATTAATACACTTGTGCAAGCCCTTCAATAGCTTCTTAAAGGTACAAGCACGCACACACACACACACACACACACACACACACACACACACACACACACACACACACACACACACACACACACACATTGATCTACACTACATGGCAACAGCAGGAGTCTGAGATTACAGTTCAGTGGTGAAATTGTGTGCCCAAAAAAAGATTACCTCAGTATTCAGCAAATGTGGAGGCTACAGATTTGTTGCATAAGGATGGGGAGAAGTAATGTACCTTTTTTTTTTAATATACATTTCCTGTTGCTGCCCTTGTTGAAACAACAGCTGAGCCAGAAAATGTAAAATGGCACAGATGATCTGCAGGTGACTAGGATGCTTTACAGAGGTCAGTGTGCAGTGCTGTGATAGGAAAGGAGTCATTAGCCATGTGAGTTCAGCAATCTGTAGCGCCCCACCTCAGAAAGTACAATGTGGGACCATTGTGTGCCTGGAGCATTGTCTTCAGCACCGGACAGGCACTCAAAACACTTGCAGCCTGAACTCCATGAAGTCAAACAAATGTTTCAATCAGCATTGATTCATGTTTCAGAGAAGGCACTGCATGAGGTGAACTTTTGAGTCCTTCATCTCTTCCTGGTAAGTTTGTCTGAGATGCATTATGATTTCAAAGACATGCCTTTGTGTAAAGACTATTGCTACATCAGTTATGAAGACTCCAGTAAAATTTGTTACTATTTATCTCAGATCCAAGAGCATTTCTAAGGTTGACTTGTTGGTTTAATTGCAAAAGTATTGGCTTAGTTATCTCAAGCTGTAATAAAATGTGGGATGAGTTCAGAAGTTAGGCCGCAGTCTGGAAGGCTTTGGCATGAAGAAAGACCTTAGACTGTGCTATTCAGCATTCTCCCAATGTTCCTTGTTTGAGGCACGCCAGAGGAATTCTGATTTTTTTGTAAAATACCCTTAAATGGTATTACCATTGTATTAGTGATTTCTTGCACCAGCTGTGGATGCTTGGACCATGTTATGGCCTTCTGTACTGCAGGCAGCAGTGCTGGGGAGACAAGTGAGGCTTAAGTAACTGCAGTGGCTAAGACAAAGGTTCTGACTGCTTCTGTAGAAAATCAGACCTTACAACTTTGGTGGCAGAGGCACATATACATGGAGAACCTGCTGGTTGAGTATCCAGCCCCCCTGACCACCACCACCACCACCAAGTAAATGCCTTAGATGATTAGACTGAATAAAAAAGATGAAACTGGAGATATTTGTTTAGTCTGGAGTTTTATCTCACTGACTGTTCTTATTGATACTAAGATTTCCCTTGATACTTTAGAAGCTCTGCAGAAGTGAGGAGCACTGATGAGAGAAGATGCAGTGGAAGGAAAGTTTATGAGCGGGTATGACAGCTAATGGCAACTGTATCAGGCATACAGTAGGTGCTCTGGCATGTTAGGAGCATTAGATCAGCATAATATTGACATTAAGGACATCTACAAGTCTATATATGATTCAGATCACTGTGAGATGTTTTTCATTATGATCTTATGGGAAAGTTACATGCACAGTCAATGCTTCAGTATGGTGTTATGATTAAGATATACACAGTTACAGAAGTTTTTTTTTTTTTTTTGTAATGTGTCTAGGATGGTTTTGTACATGTGAAAAAATTAAGGCTAGGATGGCTTTGTGAGGTGTGGTTCAAATACAGTGGATATAAAATGTGTACACACCCTGTTGAAATGCCAGTTTTTTGTGATCTAAAAAAATGCGATCGCAATAAATCATTTCAAAACTTTTCCCACCTTTAATGTGACCTATAACCTGTACAATTCAATTGAAAAACAAACAAATCTGTTAGGGGAAAAATATAAAAAATAAAAAACGTACAATAAGCTGGTTGCATAAGTGTGCATACCCTTAAACTAATACTTTGTTGAAGCACCTTTTGATTTAATTACAGCATTCAGTCTTCTTGGGTAGCAGTCTATCAGCATGGCACATCCTGACTTGGCAATATTTGCCCACTCTTCCTTGCAAAAGTGCTCCAAATCTGTCAGATTGTGTGGGCATCTCTTGTGCACAGCCCTCTTCAGATCACCCCACAGATTTTCTATTGGATTTAGGTCTGGGCTCGGCTGGGCCATTCCAAAACTTTTATTTTCTTCTGGTGAGGCCATTCTTTTGTTGATATGGATGTATGCTTGGGGTCATTGTCATGTTGAAAGGTGAAATTCCTCTTCATCTTCAGTTTTCTAGCAGATGCCTGAAGGTTTTGGGCCAAAAGTGATTTGTATTTGGAACTGTTCATAATTGACTAAAGCCTCAGTTCCAGGTGAAGAAAAGCAACCCCAAAGCATGATACTGCCACCACCATGCTTCACAGTGGGGATGGTGTTCTTTTGGTGATGCGAAGTGTTGTTTTTGTGCCACACATACCTTTTGGAATTGTGGCCAAAAAGTTCAACCTTGGTCTCATAAGACCATAACACGTTTTCCCACATGCTTTTGGAGACCTGATGTATTGTTTTGAAAATTTTAGCCAGGTCTGGATGTTTTTCTGTGTAAGAAAAGGCTTCCATCTTGCAACCCTACCCCATAGTCCAGACATATGGAGAATACGGGAGATTGTTTTCACATGTAGTACACAACCAATACTTGCCAGAAATTCCTGCAGCTCCTTCAGTGTTGTTGTAAGGTCTTCTGGCAGCCTCACTTACCAATTTTCATCTTGTCTTTTCATCAATTTTGGAGGGACGTCCAGTTCTTTGCAACGTCACTGTTGTCCCATTTTTTCTCTACTTTTTGATGACTGTCTTCACTGTGTTCCATGGTATAACCAATGCCGTGGAAATTTTTTAGTACCCTTCTCCTGACTGATACCTTCCAACAATGAGATTCCTTTGATGCTTTGTAAGCTCTCTGCAAACCATGGCTATTGCTGTAGCAAGCAACTGAGAAAATGTCAGGAAAATCCTACTAGGACAGCTGAACTTTATTTGGGGTTAATCAGTCTCTTTAATTGATGGCAGATTTGTACCAAAGAAGACTGAATGCTGTAATTAAATCAAAAGGTGCTTCAACAAACTATTAGTTTAAGGGTGTGCACACTTATGCAACCAGTTTATTGTAAGTTTTTTTTATTTTTTATACCCCCCCCCCCAACAGATCTGTTTGTTTTTCAATTGAATTGTACAGGTTATAGGTCAAATTAAAGGTGGGAAAAGTTTTGAAATGATTTATTGTGGTCTCATTTTTTTATATCACAAAACTTGGCATTTTAACAGGGTGTGTACACTTTTTATACCCACTGTATATGCAGGGATATAACAATCATCTGTATCAAAAGAAAAGATCATATCTAAGGCAATGTATTTGTCTCTACTTACCTCAAAAACAATGTTGGGAATGAGACGTGTACTGCAACTGTAATGCAGACTGCTCTGCTCGGAGTAACATTTTTGCAGATGTCTGCTGTCAGAAGCGGATCCTGCAAACAGATATCTGCAGTATTTTTGCATTGATGGAATTTTAACAAGTGTGTATGTATCAGAAGAGTCTTTTGTGGAAGTGCAGTGATTACAGTTCTGTTTCCAGAGATTTTCAGATGTTGGATATCAAGAATATTAACGTCTCACTGTCAAATCATTTCTGTGTTTTGGCACAGATGGTTATGACTCACTGGGGACCAAATTACTTAACAGAAAAGGGTTAGAGCTGAGGCATGTTATCTCAGATTCCTTTTTTTGGAAGCAGTAGCAAGTGCTGGACTTTAAGGACAGACTCTGTATAGCTCTTAGGCACAGGACAAAGGAAGATACTGACATAACCAGATGTGTATTTATATCACATCATGTTAAGTCTGTCTCACTATTAGGGAGGAAGTCCTTTTTAAATGGGAGCAAAAGACGATGTTGGTTGGATTTTTTTTTAATAAATTTCTCTAATTGCAGAATACAGGGCCCAACATTACATTTGCTGTGGTCACAAAAACATTGTACTTACTGGACATTTTTTTACCTAATGGTAGTACCTGGGGGGTCAAAATAGACTAATAATGTACACAAAACTCTGTTTTCAGAGCTATCTAGTCCTAATTGTTTGAAAATATTTTCTGACAAAATAATACATTGCTTGTCTGAATTAAATACCATACCATCGTCTGATCTTGCTAAAATAATAACTGTTTTTGTATATTGCCTTTTTAGCCACTGCAGTGTGCATTCATTTGGTCATCTGGATGACACTGTCTGACAGCACCTAGTGATTACTAAAGCTATGGTACCTCATGTCCTTCGGCTTTTCCCGGTTAGGGGTCGCCACAGCGGAACTCTGGTCCGCTAATGATTGGCAGTGGATTTTTAGGGTGCCGAGTTGCCAGCCAGACGCCCAACCTTCAAAGAAGGAACACCAATTCACGCACGCACCTACCTGCATGTCTTTAAATGTCACTCAACCGTGGGCAGAACATGCAGACTCCACACAGAAGGTGCCTCAGCCAAGAATCGAATGGGAGAACCTCTTGCTGTGAGGCGACAATGCTAACCGCTGTACCACCGTGTTTTATAGAAAGAGAATCATTGCTGACATTAAAACCTGATTTGAACACTATGTTCTGGAATGTTATACTTCTGGGTCTTTTATTGTGATGTAAGAACATTACAATTTCTGTACGAATGATATTTTAGCTCCTATAGTTTGCTATACTTTATGTAATGTGTTTAACTGCAGCCACTCTGCAGGCACCGTGACAAAGATTAAAGCTTTACTGCTTAGTCTCGGTTAATAGCCTGAAGTGCTACTGATGGATTCTCAGCAACAGAAAGCAGAAAGTACTTAAATACAGGCATTCTACAAGCTAAGAACCCACATTACCAACAGACATTACAATGTTAAAATAAAATTGTTTAAAGCTTTTTTTAAAACAGACTGCAGGGAATGATCATGTGAAGTAAGTGTGTTAATTAAAAGAGGGTGAGTGAAAGAAAAAAATGGTCACATCTTGCAAGCTAAACATTTAAAAACTCGTATGTGGCATTATTTAAGAAAAAAACAGATATTAATATGAACTTTGGCTAGAAAGCGAATATCTGCAATTAAGAAGTTCTGCATATTTAAACCTTATTCTGCTAAACTTTTTTGAGGGTGAGGTCAAGTAATAATCTGCAAGATTAAAATGGCTGGTGTGGTGAAAAAATGTTTACCTGCTTTTTTTTCTGTGTGGCATTTGCGGTGCAAACCTTCTCAATGGAAATGTAAGGCAATAATTAAGACACAGCATAAAAATGAGTGGCAGATGTTTAAAGTGACCACCAGTGCTAAACAGTTGAAGCCACCACAAACAAACTGTGAAACTAAATAGAAATTTAGCTATGGACAGTCTAAGGGGATGAAATCAATTGCTTGTAACATTGCTCATTTTGAACAAAGTAATAAAGCTCTTCGCTCAACATTACAAACAGAAGCTTTATGAATGGCTGTGGAATTCACTTTTACTTTGCTAGAATTGAAATCATTAGTCTACAAAAAGATTTTGACTTCACAGTTAGTGAATATCATTATAAGAAGAGGGAAGCTCTTCAAAAATTGCAGACCAATTGATACCAGTTGATATAATGAAATATCAGGTACATTAACACGCACACAATTTGAATAGAGTAAATTACAAAGCTTAAGAATTTGACTACAAGTCATGGCTTATGCTCTGTAGAGTAAGGTATAGTTACAGTCAAGAGCGCAGATGTATAACCTTTGCTTTATAAGACTTATCTCAAACTGTAAAACCATCAGTGTGGCAATTATATATGCAAAAGAACGAAAGTTGATACAGCAAAGTGAAGATTCTAAAATAGCTGCAGCTCATAAGAAGTTTAGGGAGGAGGAATATAAACTATCCAGTTGCAGCAAAATTAAGAACAATTATTGCTTAAAATGCTTTAATCACAAGCAGAAGTTGTTGTGTCTTTTGGCTTTTCCCGGTTAGGGGTCGCCACAGCGGAACTCCAGTCCGCTAATGATTGGTAGTTGATTTTTACATGCCGAGTTACCAGCCCTGACGCACAACCTTCAACAAAGGTACGCTCATTCACGCATGTCTCCACGCAGAAGACGATCTAGCTGAGAATCGAACGGGACAGCGTCTTACTATGAGGCAACAACGCTATCGCAGCACCACCACCGCGGATAATCACAAGCAGAAGGAAGAAAGGAAAGTAACTCAAAAGGGGTCAATATTTGCATTTCTGTAAACCTAGCAGAAGGTATGGTAAAGAAAACATGGAGAAATGAGAAAACAGCCGTGGACAAAAATATACAAGTTTTTTAAAATGTTTTTCAGTAAAACGTCTGGCAAATGGTTAGGGATAGCAACTGACTTTGTAACTGAAGCAAAATTTAGTTCAGAGCACTTAAGCATGAGCAGCATATTGCAAGCTCTACTCTGAGGGGGTAGGGCTTAAAGGGGATAACTGTAAACATACCAAATCTGCTGAATGGGAGTTCATTTTTTTTATATCTACTGTACCTAGAGACAAGCTTTTGGTATCCAAAAACTGTTGAAGCTAGAATTGCATATAGCAATTCTTAATATAAATGAAATAGCCTTCTATAAACACATTAATCTAGCTTATAAAGTCAATAAAATATACAAGGATAGTGTTAATTGCAAGAACTACATAGAGAAAAATAAAATCACAGGGAAATATGAAGTAATTAAAAATCAGTGAAAGTAATATTAAGAAAGCTGTGGTTTTAGTAAAAGGTCATAAGAGTCACAGTTCTTTTTGAAAGGAAAATAAAGTTTAACATATTAATTATGATATATATATATATATATATATATATATATATATATATATATATATATATATATATATATTATATATATTATTATAGTTGGTGGCTTTGCAGTTGCCCGCCCCTACTGTAAATTTGATCTGGGACCCTCCTCCCAGTCTAGTGTCATTGCCTCATTCTACCTAATACAGGGAGAACATTTGAGAAGGCCAATCAGCTTAGTTTCTGCTCCTCCTTTCTCTTTTTCCACTTAAAAAAAAAAAATTTCTAAGCTTGTTTCCTGCCTTTCCTGTGGGTAGTCTAGTCTGGATACAGATTTGCTGTGTCCAGGCCTATTTATGAGCTTCTAAGCCCCCAAGCCTTTCTGTGTTGGGAGGGAAGTCTAGCTTAATTTTGTTTCTTAAAACTAGCCAGTTTTTTGTTTCAGCACTTGTTCAGAACTTATTGTAAGCACTAAATAAGCTACAAATTACTACAGCACTCAACTTTCCTCACTGTCTAGCGGAAAACAGTTTCTAGTACTTAACAAATAAGCACCTATCCAGGTATGTCTAAGGGTCAGCCCCCAGTGTTTTCTCCTGTCTACCTAATGAATATGGGCATCTTTTGGCAATGCAGCAATTGCCTCATGTACACAGACAACCCTTTCCTCCTACCACTCAACTCTACAACCTGTGAGAGATGCACTTATATAGCCAAACTGGAAGCAAAGCTCTCTTCACCTAAGACTAGACTAGACAGTCAAGAGGAGAAGATAAACACTTGCACCACACCACACTCAGCACATAGTCCCTCAAAATCTACACCACCAAAACACACACATAGAAATACAAAACACACACCTACATTCATGGAGGCTCTCAGTAAAAACCTGCCCAAGCAACAGGGACCTCCAAAGTAGAAACACAAGCAACCTCCACCCCAACACAACCCAAATGACACATAGCCCACAAACTCAGTGTGCCACTCAACCACAGCCCATAAGGCATAACAACGTACCCAACACTCTAGTCATAGGTGACTCTATAGTCAAGCACACTGATGTTCCACTCACCAGGCTAAACAAGGAGAAAGTTACTGTCAGCTGCCTGTCGGGTGCCAGGATCCACCACATAATGCATGCACTCAGGTCACTCCACAAATACAAATATGACTCTGTTATTGTCCATGTTGGTGTGAATGACCTGAGATGTACCTCCCTGGACAACATGAAAAGGGACATGGAGGAGCTGTCTGATCTTGTAGCCCAGGCAGGTATGACCCTAGCCCTGAGTAGCATCTTGCCATCACCCAGACTAATACCACAGTACAAGGACAAAATGATTGACTTCAACAATTGGCTAAGCTTCTGGTGTCATTCTAAGGGCATCCAGTATCTGTCTGCCTGGGATGACATGATCGACAAACCACAATGCTTTGCCAGAGATAGCCTGCACCTGTCGCCCCTGGGATTCTGGATACTGGCTAAGGCTCTAGCCACCCCTATAGTGTCTTTTTAGACAAGGTTCAAATGACAAATTCACCACCGTAACAGGTACAAGCAAGAAGAATATGAGGGTATTGCTACTCAATGCTAGAAGTTTAAACTCAAAATGCACTCACTTGAGGCACTCCTTAAAATGGAAAACATCGACATCTGTGCAATGACAGAGACCTGATTCAAGGCTCCAGAGAGTACCCCTGCATTATCAGGCTATAATTCATACCACACCTTTTGGCCACCTAACCTGGACTGAAACACTAAAGTCGGAGGTGTGTCCATATTCATTAAGGATAGCCACACCTCCAGGCTAGTTGCTCAGCATAATGCATCCAAGATTATCCAAGTGCAACTAACTCTGGGCAAGACAGCAATCCAAATTGTAGCTTGCTACAGATCCCCCACCATGCCCCAGGATTCCCACTCCTCATTTCTTGATACACTGGAAAATATTAGGGTACAACCTAACATTTCAACTACCCCACCATTAAATGGGAAAACTACTCATGTACCAACTCTTGTGCTCAACGTTTTCTGGAATTCATAAATTCCAATGCCTTGGATCAACTTATCCACACCCCCATCAGGGGCAGCAATATCCTAGACCTGGTTATTACCAACATGGGCAACTGGTGCTCCACACCAAAGGTCAATTCCTCGTTGGTCAGATCTGACCACAAGCTAATCACCCTAGACATCTACATCCCTTCCCCACTGCCCATTAGGGAAACTACAGTAAAAAATTCTCCAAAGCCAACTTCACGTTTCATAAGACAGAAGTGGCAAACTTCACGACACCCATGCTGATGGACAATAGAGGTATGACTGCTGAATCCTACACAAATGCACTTTATAAGCACTTATACAAGTGCATGGATCGTGCAATCCCTAACAGAACCAAGATGCTATCCTACAAAAAAAGGAAGCCAATCTGGTGGTCCTACCCATAAAAAACTCTACAACACAAGAAAGAAACTGTTGCAAAAAAGAGTAAAATCCCATGATTGGAGAAACTCCCTGGTCAGCCTCAGTAAGAAGCTGAGATCCCTCATAAAATCCTCCAAAGCTAGTTACGAAAACAAAATCGCCATGGACTCTAAAGACAACCACAAAGCATTCTAGAGCTATGTCAAGAATCTCAATGGCAGCACTCAGATATGCTCTGAGTTACAGCACAATGGCACTAAATATACAGAACCAACTGATATTGCCAACATTCTGGCAGATAGGTTCAGTGCTAACTTTACCCCCCCTGTCATCCCCTAAAGGGCCCATCTCTATACCAGAAGAATGCAAAGTTCTTGTAATCATGGCTGCACAGGTAAAAAACACACTATCCAAAGCCATGAACACAGCATCCATGGGACCTGACAACATCCCAGGCTGTGTTCTACATGAACTACAGAACGAACTGCCACCCCACCTAAGTACCATGTTTAATCATAGTCTCACCTCAGACTATGTGCCCACTGAATGGCGCACAGTAACAGTTATCCCATTCCACAAAGGAGGAGCCACCACAGACCCCGGAAACTACCGTCCCATTAGCCTAACGAGCCCAGTCTGCAAGGCTATGGAACGTATCATCATGGAACTTATCAACAAGGACATTGGTAATCTCCAAACTCAGGATCACACCCAGTTCGGGTTTGTAAAAGGCAGATCATGTCTCCTAAACCTGATAGACTTCTTTGAAGCAGTCACCAAAGCTGTAGATGAGGGTAAGGTGGTTCACACAGCCTATCTAGATCTCGCCAAGGCTTTCAACACCATCCCCCACTCTGGAATTACAGATAAACTCACTAAACTAGGTATAAATCCCTTTGTCACAAGATGAGTTGCCAACTGGCTCACTGACAGAACCCACACTGTGAAAGTAGCAGACTCCAAATCCAACTTCAGACCAGTGATAAGTGGAGTACCACCGGGTTCAGTCCTGGGTCCTCTCCTGTTTGGTATCTACTTCTCTGAAGTACAGGCTAACACAGAAGGTCTTTGGCTAATGAAGTTTGCAGATGACTGCAAACTAGGAGCCATAATCAAAACTCCAAAAGATGTGGACATCCTACAAAAGGGCCTCACTGAGACAGATGCCTGGTGTCAAAGCCATGGCCTCAAGCTCAATGCGAAAAATTGCACTGTCATCCCTTTTGGTAAAAACTCTGGACCTATAAACTACCACATAGGTGGTAGTCTACTTAACACAGAAAGTGTGATAAAGAGACCTTGGGACACAGGTGGACAGTAGTCTCTCCTTTGATAATCACATTGCCACAGTAGTCAGGAAATCCTTCTACGTGGCACACCTCATCACAAAAGGTTTCTCATCCAGGAAAAAAGAGGTCATTGTTCCCATCTACCCATCACTCATTAGACCCATTATAGAGTACAATGCCCCTTTTGGTATGTACCTCACAAGACATCTACAACAACTGGAAAGGCCACAGAAATACATCACAAAGAGGATAACCAGCCTCAAACAGATGCCCTACGCAGACTGTCTCAAAAAATCTTCAACTTTACTCTATCACATATCGCCTACTCAGAGGCGATCTCTGCCTAACACACAAAGCTATGTCAAACCCAGAGCTTTTAGACATGCTCTACTTAAAGAAATCCCAATCCCTACGAGCTACACGCTCTAGGGATCTAAACCTTGTCACCACAATAAACAGAACATGCTGGAGGGATAGATTCCTGTCCCAGAGACTTCCCATACTCTGGAACAAACTACATATCTATATCAAACAAAGCTCCTCATTAGCACTCTTCAAGAAAAATCTTGATGATTGGATGGGAGATAGGAAATTCACCCCCGGGATCACTTCTGTGGCTCTGCTCGACAGGGGCACAGGAAAATAATTTTCTTGGGTGGCGAAAGTCAGGGTACATTTTTGCTAGGCTTATATAGGCCCTAGGGTCAATAGCCTAGTACCTTCCTATGAACCCCTGAACCTATGATAGCTAATCCTGATATGATAATATTTTGCTTCACTATGCAACTGACAAGGTCTATAGTCATTCAGAACATCTTGGCAAAGTATATTTTGCATGTACATTTTGTAAATAATGTCTACTGTGGTCCCTTTAACTGTATTATTTCAGTATATGTATGCAACTAAAATATATGTCATGTACACTGGCTAAATGTGTTTTTTATTATTATTTGTTTTGTGTTATCCTTCTCCTTGACCTGGGCTGTGGTTGAACACTGTCTAAGGATCACTTCACTTATCTGGTTAACAAATGTATGTAAACACATAAAAATAAGAGGTAACTCATAACCATGGGGAGAGTGGTTGTAGAAGTAAAGGTAATAATAACTATACTTAAAAACAGGAAAGATTCTAAAACAGATTATACAAAGGCAAAAGTATTCAAATAATATTTAAATATTCACAAAATTTTGTGGACTGCACAGGTAAAGCTTTCATCCTTTGCATTTGTTGAAAAATACAACACTATGACACATACAATATGATAAAAAAGTGGAAGGGAAGAAAACAGAACAAATGAAAACTTAAACTACTGACAGTTGCAGGGAATATACAAGAGACAGCAGCAAAAAGTTAAATGCTATGGATTTTTCTAGAAAGAAAGTAGGGTAAGAATGTAGCATACAGAAAGGAGAATGAGATTGAGAATGTGAAATTGAGATGGAGGGGGAAAAATAAAACAGAAGTAGTGACAAAGTGGAAAGAGCTACAATAGAGAAAACAGAAGGGAAACAGATGTCTAGGCAAAACAGTGAGATTCCAAGAATGGAGAAGTACATCACATGGATTATTTAAAACAACATGGATTTTTAAGAAATATTCTCAGAGATATTGTTATAGCCAAAAGTTATGTGTGCAGATAGTCTCCTTTCAATAACTAGCAAAGGTTTTGGATGTTGTAAGCAGGGGCTTGAATATACTGCAACTCAGCCAAATACTACATTCGTATTGAGATTTAAATACAATTTTAAATTTGAAAATGAATAGATTTTTATCAAAATAAAGTTCAATATTATAATAAAAGGCATCAAAGTTTTGCTATAACATTATTTCATGAACTGCTGGAAAAAACTAATAGGACATACTCATGTTCTGAATGCAGTGCTTCTAGAATATTAATTCTATTCTTAGAATCTGTTCTAACAACTGAGGTGTAACTCTTTTAAAATGGAAATAAATTACACAAATTTTATGGTAGTAAAACTTTCAATTAATTGGTTTCATATTCATTAATAAATAAAACAATGAGAGAACATTTACATTCACATTGTAACCAAAACAAAAAAATGAAATTTCTTTTAAATCAAAAGTGCATTGCTTTTAATGCATACATATGTAGCATTCTCACTGAATGTAACAAAGACATTTTGTTGTATCTATTTTTAAATTCAAGTACTAATATTTACTGGCACTTCGTTACAAAAATATTATGATAACGTAGAAAGAATGGGTAAGGAATAAAGTTGAATTTCTTAATTTTGAAAAAAAAAACAGAATGAAATTGCTTCATATAAAAGAACAAAGTAGTATATTTATGCAGAAATAAATTGAAACATGTTTCTAATCCACTTAGCAACATTAAAAATGAATAATTCTTGTGTTATAAATTAGCAGAGGAATCCATAGAATTACCATTAAGAAATAAAAAAGCATTTGCGTTTTTGTTGAACAACTTCGCAAAATGCAGATAAACTGAGGTAGATGGCGGCTGTATACATTTTCAGATGATGCACAGGGGTTAAATTTAATCTAAGCTATGCCATTAAAAAAAGTCCCTAGACCAAATGTTGTTCTTGCTGAGTTTCATGAAGCTTTTGTAACATAGTTAGTTTTCATATAGTTACTTCGTAATGGAATATTGGATCCTGCACCATATTCTAAGGTGGCAATAATTGCAAACATTTAATATAATAAGCACAACTCATTTAATCAGCATATAATTATTCCACTCCAGAACATCAAAACACCAATTCTTTTTCAAGGGTACAAAACACAAAAAACATTTATTTTTTAGGATGTAAACTGCCCTGCGTTTCCCGAGGTAGAAGCAAGATTTAAAACTGAACTATATAAAATCAGCTTCAAAACTAGGCATACTTGAAGAGGGAGAAGTACAAAAAAAAGATTCACCTTCATCTTCTTCTCTGTATATAACCGCCACTACATAATGTTGATGGCCTTTTACTTATGAGGTTCTGAGTGATACTCACCTGGTTGGGGACAAACTGTAGGTTTCCACAATTGTTTATACTTGTTTAATTAATGAATTTAGTGAACATATGTAGACCTATACCAACTTCTTAGTCTAAATTATAAAATAATAACCAGACTAATGTACTCATGTATAAATAGAAATTACTTAGAAAATCAATTCAATGCAAAATGTTTTACACCTGCTAGAGTAATTAAAGTGCTTAATTAAACACTGCAAACTGTGATATGTGATATTCAGGAGTTGATATATTTTAAAGATAAACATTTTTGTTTAGAATGAAAGCATTGGGGACACCATATAAATCTAAATGTAGTAGAATGCTTGTTCCATCAGACATCAACATCTATATGAATTGAGAAAAATATCAAACAGCTTTTGCAATAAAAGTGTCAGACAAGGAAATCATCTGTCACCTATGTTATTTCACTTCAACAAGCTTTTGAAGAAAGACAGAAATGTATTACATGAATGTTGTAATGAAAATGTTTTATTTATAAAAATAATACAATACATAAGGAGTTCAGATTTGGGGAAACGTATATCATCCTTTTCCAAAAGGACTTTGTTACCTGTGGTTTAATATATTTTATGAATAACAAAACTTCAAATATTGGTAGAAAAAAGGAGAATACAGACAGATATAATATAGCCAATATAGCCAATATGTAATTTAACAAATTTGTAGTGGCTATATGAAGAAACTCTAGATATCTAAATGAATGCACAAGATATTGCAATATCATTTTTCAACTGGCAGCATTTCCCAATTTCCTTAACAGAATGATGTACTTTAGTAACTATGATTGTGTTGCTGAAATGTATTATTTGCAATTAATTATTTTACCCTAATTAATGACAGTTAAAATAATTTAAAATGTGCATGTATTATTTTATAGGAAGGTAAAAAAAAAAAACAAAAAACACAAAGCTCTTATTTGCCTGCAGTTTAGAACAGTCAGAAAGCAAAAGATGTGCTCCAATCCCAAATATTTGTGCAACTGGAATCTATACCATTTTAACAGGAACAGAAGCTATGTACTCACCATAACATTCCATCTATGCTGATCTTCATTCATTCTTGACCAATGGGACTTGGTTCTGATCCTCGAAACCGGCTCAGCCATTATACAGCTCACACCAGCCAAAAAACTCTCAAGCTAAGACTCTACCCACAATGCGCCTCTCTCCATTACCTCAGATCGAGTTTGCAGCCAAAGTAAGACAGAAGAACATATAAAAAAGGTAGAAGCTATGTCCAAGGCTAAACCTATGGGTTCCCAGGACAAGTGTTCAATCCTCCAGGAAATCTACAGGAGGGGAAAGGAGGGTGGGATGTCAATAATGAATGAAAATCAACAACACAGGTGGAGTGTTATGGTAACTAAATAACTTCTTTATATGATGTTGTCAATCATCATTCTTTCTTGACCAATGGAATGGAGTCCCCAGCTACTTTAGGTCCTGGGTGGCCTTATGGAAGGATATTCCTGAGAACCATAGGGTCAAAGGATAATCTTCCCCTGGAGACCATATCCAATTTGTAATGAGTGATAAAGGTATGAGGCACAGCCCGTGTAGCAGCTGTTCATACCTCATCCATAGAAGCTTCTGAATGAAAAACAGCTGACGTGGCTATTGATCTAGTAGAATGTACTCTTACAGGCACAGATAACTTGTGGTTGTTATGTTTATAAATAAAGGTAACACAATCTCTTAGCCATCTTTTCAAGGTAACTTTTTAGACAGGTTTTCCCAGAGTTAGACCTGAAAAGAAAACAAATAATTGGTCCGATTTTCTAGACTCTTTAGTCCTGTTGAGGTAGAAACATAATTGTCTATGAACATGTATTAAATGCAAAGAATATTCACGTTTATTGGAAAAATTGGGGAAGAAATTGGGCAAATCAACAGTTCGATTAATATTAGATTCTGAGACCATCTTAGGAAGAAAGGAAGGGATGGTCCTTAATGAAACCCTATCCTTATGAAAAATCAGATATGGGCATGTCACACACAATGCTTGAATTTCAGAAACTCTCCTGGCAGAAGTAATGGCTACTAGAAAAAAAGAGTTTCCCACGAGAGAACTTTGAGATAGCAAGTTCCTGCTGGTTCAAAGGGAGGAAGTACTAAAGATTGCAAAAACAGGGTCAGATCCCATGGAGCTATAGGATCCTTGAATGTGGGTTTAGAAGTAAGACACCTTTCAGAAAACTGTGCATAAGTGATGGGAAATTAAAGAATGGTCATTGTAGCCATTGCAAAAATTACAGATGGCTGCTAACTGAACTTTAATGGTAGAAGCAGAAACTCCTTGATCAAGAAGGGAAGCTAAAAATTCCAAAACTTTCTCAACAGGTGCTGAAAAGGGGTCTAATTTATTCTTACAGGTCCAAATTGAGAATCTGTTCCACTTTCTAAGATAGGGTTCCTGGTGGATGGTCTATGGAAAGCCAGAAGATTTTTTTTGTACTGGGGAAGTTATATTACTCTCCCTGGTGACTAATGGAATTGGAGGAACCGAGCTGTCAGCTTGAGTGTGAAGTTTGGAGTGCACCAGTCCTGAGAGTGAGACAGCAAGTCTGGAACTGGCTCCAGAATCCATTGATGATAAATCAGGTGAGGCCAAAGAAAAGGGAACCAGACTTGCCAGGGCCAAAAGGGTGCAATGAGAATCACTTTGTTTCTCAACCTTTGGGCTTTCTTCAAGAAGAGGGGAATGAGGGGAAAGGCATAGAGGAGACCCAAGGGTCAATCAAGAGGAACAGCATCTCTCAGGGAACTCCTCCTTAGGGGGGATTAGTGCAAAATAGCTGCTGCATTTGTTGTTCATTGGGGAAGCAAAAAGATGGCAGCAAGGCTGGCCCCATCGATGATAAACTTCCTTCGCCACATTGGGATTGAGAGACCACTCATGAGGCAGGAGAATACATCTGCTCCATTTGTCCAGTATCACATTAGAGCTCCCGGGATATGTGTTGTCACTAGAGAGTGGTTGGAGGATATCGCCTATTGCCACATTCTGAGAGTTTTCCAGCACAGGGGGCAAGACCTGGTTCCACCCTGTTTGTTGATGTAACATACCACTGACATGTTGTCTGACTGAATTGCAACTGTCCCTAAAGGGAGGTCAGAATGAAAGGCTTGCAATGCTAAGAGTACAGTCCTCAATTCCAGGACAGTGATGTGCAAATTGGTCTCTTGTGAAGACCAAGTGCCTTGGACTATTCTTCCCAAATAATGTCCCCCCCACTTGATCTCGGAAGCTTCTGTGGTCACTATGGCCTTGAGCTGAGGAGAAATAGGAAGTCCCAGGAGAATTTCCTCTGACTGCATCCACCAGGATAGATCCTTTTTGCAATGACCTGTTATTAGAATGGGATAAGTCATCGGATGTGTTAGTATGGACCATTGTGAAGCCAAGAGCCATTGGAGTAACCTCATGTGAAATCTTGCCAGAGGTACCAAGGTGATGGTCACTGCCATGGATCCTAAAACTTGGATGACAAGAAGAGGAGGGACCTTGTCTTTGGATATAATAAATTGTACTTTAGACCTTATCTTTTGTAGTCTGTGAAGAAGGAGAGAAGCTACACAAGACATTGTGTGTAGGCGAGCTCCTACTGTATGAATATAGGTCTTGTGTGGGCGTCAGATGGGATTTTTCTCTGTTGACTGTGATGTCCAGACAATTGAATAGGTGCAGAATGAAGTTTGTACATGTACTTTGTTTTAAGTTTTCTGTTCTGTTGGAGTTTTAAGAGTTCTTGGCTAGGGTCAGTTTAAAAAAGTTACCAAAGAATTCCTTTGTAAACTGTGAATAGCATCAGTTAAGTAGTGTGAGGAGCTGAGAGACAGCATTGCTCTTTTATTTAGAAATATCTATAGTTACCTGAAGTGTTTGTGTGGTCTGCATTGCTCTGAGTATCACTCATCTCTGCATTTAGTTTTGATTTGAAGCTCTTTATTTAAGGTCTGATCACTTTTATTTTGCATCTTATTCTAGTATAAATTTGTTTTATTTTAAGTTTTCTGTTCTGCTGGAGTTTTAAGAGTTCCCCTCCCACCTGCTCATTCCTTGTTGTGTTCTTAAATTTGGTGGCTTTTGAGTTGCCCTCCCCTACTATAAATCTCATTTTGGACACTCCCCCCAGTCCCATCTCATCAGCTTATTCTAATGAGTAGAGAGAGATCATTTGGGAAGGCCCACCCCTTAGTCTCTCAACCTTAAATTATCTTATTTCATCCATTCCCACTTAACCTAACAAAAGAAAACAAAAGTTGCACTTTATTCATCTGTTTTTACAGTATTTGTGTTTATTCCTACTTTATTTTGCTTTTGCTGCCTTTTCTTAGAAGTACTCTGTTGCATTTTTCTGCTGCATTTGTTACTGCAAGTTAGAAGCCTGATTAAATTGTAACTGTTATCCTAAGCCTTTTTAAGCACTTTACATTAAGGTTTGTGGTCTTCACTCTTGTGGCAGGAGAGGTAGCTTACATCCTTCTAAGTTGGGAGTTTCTGGTTGAAGGCTTAGTGTCTGTTGTTCTAAAAGTGTTTTAGTTCTGGTTTAAGCATCTGGGCTTCAGGCCAGTTATTTTACATTAAGAAGGTTTCTGGTCTGCACTCTTGTGAGAAGACAGGGTAGATTCTGCCCTTCTCTGCTGGGAATTGCTGATTAAAGGTTTATTGTGCCTGCTTATTTGCACTGTTTCTTTCTGAAATTGGTGTGCCTTGTTTGCTGTAGCACAAACTAGATTCAGACTTGCTGAATCTAGCTTTGTTTGTATAACTTGAGCACTAATCCAGGCCATCTTTTTTGGAGAAGGTTCCCCTGCACCCTAGTGGCAGGAGTGTGCAGTTAGAACTTGTCTGACTGAAGACTGCTGGAACAGGGCTCAGTTTTGAGCTTTTTTATTGGTTAATTTGTTTAAATCAGTTTGCTCTTGTTTGCTACTGTTATATTTAAGTGTGTATCTATGCTCCTGTGTTAAAATGACCTAAACAGAGTATAGATATCTTTAGCATAGTCTGGTTACAGGTCTTGCTGTATTCACATCTGTTTGTGTGATTCCTGTGTTTCCTGCTATGGCATCTTGTGTTGGCCAGGGGCTGCCTGCACTTAGTGGGAGTAAGTGAACTGGTTGGAATTGGTCTGGCATAGGGTGTTGAGCTAAGAGCTCAGGGACAAGGGTTGATTGGTCAATTCCAATATTTCTATTTTACTTTTGTTTTTGTGGTATTTAAATCCAGCATTTGCATGGGTTTGTACTTGTTTGCCAATTGTGCACTGCTGCTGTGCTGTTTTAACCCTTTATGAGGTATCTCAGTTGCATTTTTTCCTTTATCAGCACTCCTGTGTGAGTGAGGCCCTCACCTGCAGCTACTGTATTGATTTTATCCAGCCCTACTCACACCTATAGGTACTCTCCTCAGATAGTACCTACTCTACTATCCCTGACGTCTCTTCCACAGATTTTGATAACCATGGATGGACAATTTCCTATGGTTTCTCCTGCTAGTTTGGTTGATATGGGTATCCTGAGACAGTGTAGCAACTGCCTTATATACACTGACAACCCTCTACTACTACCACCTAGGAACACAAAATGTGAGAGATGCAACCATATTAAGAACCTAGAGTCCTTGATGTCTAAGTCACAAGCCAATGCATCTGGCACTGAGAAGGTTATCTGCACAAACACTACAAACACCACACCTCTAACACCTCCCCTATCTGTACACACTCCTACATATGCGGGGGTTCTCAACAAAAACATACCTAAACAAAAGAGACCTCCAAAACAAAAACACACACTCACATCACAATCCACAGTACCAAGCATCACACATAGTACACACATCTGTGTCTTACAGATTCTAAGGCCCAACCACAAACCTAACATACTAGTCATAGGAGACTCTATCATGAGACACACAGATGTGCCCCTCACCAGGCTAGACAAGGAGAAAGTCACAGTAAGTTGCTTGTCAAGTGCTAGAATCCTCCATATTATGCACGCACTCAAGTCTCTTAATAACAGGTACCGTTACGACTCTGTCATAGTCCAAGTTGGTGTGAATGACTTGAGATAAACCTCTCTGGACTATATGAAGAGAGACGTGACTGAGCTTGCTGAATATGTGTCCCAGGTAGGTATGTCCCTAGCCTTAAGCAGCATTCTACCATCAGCCAGTCAATATAAACAGAAAATGACTGACTAACAACTGGCTTAGTTTCTGGTGTCAAGGGAATCCAGTACCTGACAGCCTGGGAGGACATGACAGACAGACTATGACGCTTTGCCAGAGATGGCCTTCATCTGTCTCCCCTGGCCTTTAGGCTTCTGGCAAAGGCTCTTGCATCCCCCATAGTGCCTTTTTAGGCAAAGTCATGAGCACAAAATTACCAACATGAAAAATTCTTATAAACGAAATTTAAAGGTCATGCTGCTAAACTCTAGGAGTCTTAACATGAAACTGTACTCATTACAAGCATTCCTTGCCCTGGAGAATGCTGACATTTGTGCAGTCACTGAAACCTGGTTCAAAGCTGTGGAGAGCACCCCACCTTACCAGGTTACTCATCCTACCATACATTCAGTCCCCAAATGGAGGGCTACAAAGCCAAAGGAGGTGGAGTTTCAATATTCATCAAAGACATACACACCTCCAAGCTGGTCAAATGGTACTGACACACAGGAGACTCTCCAAGTGCAGTTAACTGTTGACAAAACACCTATTCAAATCATAGCTCGCTACAGACCCCCAGCCATGACTCATGATGCCTACTCCACCTACCTGGACTTACTTGAATCCATCAAGATTCAACCCTCTGCCCTGATCCTGGGTGACTTTAACTAACCAACCATAGAGTGGAAGACCTATTCTAGCCCAAACATGAATGCCCAGAGAGTCCTCTACTTAGTCAATGCCAATGCATTGGATCAGCTGTTCGATACCCATACAAGAGGTGAAAATGTCCTGGACCTGGTCCTAACCAACATGAGTAGCCACTGTAGCACTCCTACAGTGTCATCCTCCTTGGTAAGATCTGACCATAAAGTGATCACTTTTAAGTCACCCTGACCCCCCCCCCCCAATCAGGGTCAAACAAAAAAAATATTTTCCAAAGCTGACTACAATCTCCTCAGAGCAGGTATAAGCAGTTTCGAGGCCACCGTCCCTTCAGTTAGAACTAGCACTAATGCCCAAGCCTACACCAAAAAACTACATAAGCACCTACATAGTTATACGGACTCAACAATACCTGGCAGGACCAAATCATCTTCCTCAAGGAAGATTAAATCTGTCTGGTAGACAGCAGCAATAAACAAACTCTATAATGGAAGGAAAAAAGTGCTGTCCAGGGCCAAGAAGGAACAAATGCCAAGTTGGGAAAGAATCTCTCCTTTGTCTGAATAAGTAAATAAGGTCACTGGTGAAATACTCTAAGGCTAACTTCGAGTCCAAATTGGCCACATCCACCAAGGGCAATCATAAAGGCTTCTTCACATATGTCCACGCTCTCAAAGGCAACACTCAAATCTGCTCTGAACTGGTGGTCAATAACACCACATACTCAAACGACATAGATATAGCCAACCTGTTGGCAGACAGGTTCAGTGAAAACTTCACTCCCTCTGTCCCCCCCATCAGTAAACCAGGACATCCCCAGCACCTGCCCCCTGCCCTTATCACCAGGGAGCAGGTCCTTAATGCCCTCTCAAAGGCAAAAATACAGTCTCCATGGGAAACGATAAAATCCCTGGCTGTATCCTACATGAACTGAGGCATGAGCTCTCAGCTCCAATAGACACCCTATTCAACCAAAGCATGAACACCGGCTTCATCCCAGCTAAATGAAGGACAGTCACTGACATCCCAATACACAAAGGTGGTGCATCCACTGACCCAGACAATTATAGGCCAATCAGCCTAACTAGCGTGATCTGCAATGCCATGAAATGCATTATCATGGACCTTATAAACAAGGACATTGGCAACCTCCAAACGCTTGACCCCACACAGTTTGGTTTTGTCAAAGGGAGATCATGCCTGTTAAACTTGGTCAACCTCTTTGAAACAGTCACTAAAGCCATGGAGGAGGGGAAGATGGTGCACACCATCTACCTTGACCTAGACAAAGCCTTTGTCACTATTCCCCACTCGGGCATAATAGATAAACTCTCCTAGCAAGGCATCAACCCATATGTTACCAGATGGGTAGGTAGGCATCAACCCATATGTTAACAGATGGGTAGCTAACCGACTCACTGATAGAACCCGCTCAAAGTAGGGGAAGCCACATCTAGTAGTAGACCTCTAATGAAAGGTGCACCCCAAGGATTGGTCTTGAGGCCTCTACTGTTTGGGATATACTTTTCTGAGGTGCAAGGCAAAAGCAGTTGTCTGTGGCTGACCAAATTTGCAGATGACTGCAAGCTGGGTGCTATCTTAAATTCCCCATTGTGATGTGAACATCCTCCAAGAGGGCCTTACCCAAACTAATGACTGGTACCAGAAGGATGGCCTCAAACTGAAGGCCAAGAAGTATATCATTATCCCCTTTGGGGAGAATGTCATCCCCACTAATTACGGCATTAATAACATCGTACTAAGCATGCAATCAGTCATGAGGGACTTGGGCACCCAGGCTGATAGCAACCTGACTTTTGACCACCACGCTGCCTCCATTGTATAGAAAGCTTTCTACATGGCCCACCTTATAAATAAGGGCATTTCCTCCAGGAACAAGGAGATCATAATAACATCCCTGTACTCCTCCCATTATGGAGTACAATGCCCCCTTTGGTATGTACCTTGCCAAGCACATGCAGCAGCTGGAGAGACCACAGAGGTTCCTGATTAGGAAAATCCAGGGTCTCAAACACCTATCCTATACAGATAGGCTAAAAGCCCTGTCCCTCTACTCAGTCTCATAAAGGCTGCTCAGAGGTGACCTGTGTCTGGCACACAAGGCCATTTCAGACCAAGCCTTGATGGAGTTGCTGCATATCCATAAGACAAACTCCACTCATGCAACCTGCATGCAAGTCCTTAACTTGGTCTGTGACATTAATAGAATTTGTTGGCGGGACAGATATGTGTCCCAAAGACTCCCCCAATCAGTGGAATAGACTCCCTCTCCATGTCAAGCAGAGTACCTCTCTAGCCTTCTTTAAGGGGAACCTGGATGACTGGATGGGAAACAGAAAATGTACCCCTGGGCTCCTACCTGTGTCCTTGCTGGACAGGGGAAACAGGTGCTGACTTTGAGGGAACATGTGCAAAATTCTTGGCTAGGTTTATAAGGGCCTCCAGGCCAAAAGCCTAGTATCATCCTATAAACCTCCTTTCAGAAGCACTGGTAGGGTTGTCCAGAGGAGTCATCTCTGGAGCTCTGAATTAATGGACCACCTCTGCCACAGGGTCAGCATCTTTCATTAGAGATCCCCCCCCCCCTGTCCTGAGGGGAGCTACTGCCAACTGTGTCCTGGAAAGGTCCTTGGGACTTCTTGAACCACATCTTTCTATTCCTCCAATTCCTGGAGTAGGATCACTGAGAAGTAGAAAAATGAATGCCCACAGCAGAAAGGGTCTTTCCATCTTTTTTGCACTTGTTCAGTGTGTCTTTGACTTTGGGGCCAAACAAAAATGATCCATCAAAAGGAGCACTGATGAAGGAAGACTTGAAGAGCTCCACAAATTCACACAAACACACCCAGGCATGATGCCTTATGGCAACATCTGAACCCACTGCTCTGGTGGTCCCTTCAGCTGCATGTGCGATGAGCCGCACGGACAAGTTTGATATAGGCTCCATGGTGGCCAGCTGAGAGGCAACTTTATCCTGCACCTCATCAGACACTGCTCCAGCGAGGGTATCCAATAACTCTTTAATCATATCCCTCTGGAGTCTAGTAAAATGTGCCATAAAAATCAAGGACCTTAGGGCGAAGATCAATGAAGCATAGACCTGCTTTCCAAATCCATCCATTGTCCTAGACTCTTGGTTAGGTGGGTGGACATGGGACTCTCATCGACAAGTTCCTTCTTGTTGGCCACCACCATAGCATCTATTGCTAAATCTTTGGTCCAATATTAGTGATTTTCAGGAGCTGACAAGATTTTTGTCTGGTCTCCTGGGAAATTGGCTCATGGAATCAGTGTCTTTCCATGCCTACTGCTCAATAAATGTAATGAGATTGTCAGAGAGTAGGGTCAGGAGGCAGATGGTTAAGCACCAAAGGCTTGTAAGTACACAGGTTCCTCAGATATAAGGTCTTTGGGCTTCCAGTTGCCCCTCTGTCTGAGAATATCCAGGATGTCTCCAAAGGAGACATCTACAAGGGGATGACCATTGGGTACTCGCCCCATCATCGAAGTCCATGTCTTCAGTGACAGATTCTTACGGGGAACCCAAGTGTTTCATCTTGCACATCTTCTTTTTGGGTGGTTCCTCAGTGGGAATTTCTGAAGAAGAGGGCCCTGTACAGGTGTAACTTCCAGCTTCTGTGCTCGCTGTCCAGACGTGGAGAATGGTGGCAGTTCTGGATCAGAAGGTACTGATATATAACACTCCAATACAGAAGGGGCCAGCAGAGAGCCTGTAGAGGATAACGCCTTCTCCATGACTTGAAAAGCAGGCCCTCCAGAAGAGGGATGGGAGCTCGGAACCAAGAAAGACAACCTCAGAACTGAGGTTATACCCCGCTTCGAGAGACCACCCTCTGAAGCAGGACCTGGAGTAGAACCTGTAACTGTCAGGGCTCCCAGAGTTAAGGATGACTCAGAATAAAAAACAGGAACTGATCTGAAACCCTCAGAACTGACAGCTCAGCTACAGCCCCAGGAATCTATTGGTTTTGAGGGAACCAAAGATCTCAGAGCAGTCCATGGAACTGAACAGGGAGTGCCTGCCGGCACCAGGAAAGCTGCAACCAGGGAGATCAAAGTGGTGCCCTAAGCCTCCTGAGGAGGTCAGAGGAGGAAAATCTGGAGGGGTCCTGGGAGAAGATACACCAACTCTAGAAGGGAAAGAGGTCTGAGAAGGGGCAGGAAGACCCCTGGCCACCAAAAGCTGATCCACCAACCTCATAAAATATACCTTGGAGAGACTCCTGGAAGATGAACTGATAACCCCGAGGAAGAATCTGGCCTTTCCATAAAAGGACTGGGCAGCTGACCCACAAAGGGCTCTACAGAAGGGGAATACCTTGTTCTGGGAACATGTGACTTCAGCACTGAAGTGGTAGGTAGAGTCTGCTGCGGTGTAGATGGTAAAGTCGGCACTAATAGGGAAACTAAAGAAGCTGGTGCCAACGCCAGCGCCGATGGTGCCATAGAAATAGTAGCTGGTGACGAAGATTCTCATTCCATTCATTTCAGAATGATACCCTTCGGTTTCAAGGAGACAGAACCAAGGACTACTTTAGGTATGGACCTTTGCAATGGAAATACATTTCTGGTTTAACATTTAACAGGCTTGATTGAAATGGTTATAAATATTCTTTTTATAAGTAGAATATAATCATCATATGAAGCTTCCTAATGTGTATAAATGTTTGCTCATTTTATTGCTAGTTTCCAACAAATAAAGTTGTTCTCAATGATTATTAATTAGGTAGATACCTTAATATATTTTGAGTTGTTCAGGTGGTAGAGATATAAAAGGAGATAAAGTAGTACATTTTATAAGTGTGAGGAGTGAATGTATTATTATAACTGCAGATAAATATGGGTGTCCTACACTTTATTGTTTAAAAACATTTTTATTTGCTTTTAATATGAGAGAGAGAAATAGCTGCTTTTGTGGTGGTAGCAGGTTAAGAGTTTTAGCATACATTATGGCAAGGAAGGCCCCCTTTTATACATTAATCTAAATGTAGCCTGTTCTTCACATTATTCAGACGGATCTTTTTTGTATTTGTGCCACACATAAATCATTCTCTACTTTCCTATCCTTCTCATAACATACATCATCCTGTTCATTCATTCCCATGTTTTCCTTAACCTTTCCATCCTCACTCTCCAAACTCATTTAACCCTTTTTTAAACCATACTTTACTCTGTACACCATTGCAAATATTGTAAATAGTGGGTCTCTTATCAGTTCAGTGAATGGCATTTTCAGTGCACTTACATCAAACATGCTTGTCGTCGAACTGTTCAAGCTGAGTTCGTGGTACAGTGAGGATCAGGAAATGTATCCTTTTCCCACAGTAGTATGATCTCAGAGTTGGTATTTATAATTAGCAGAGGGTATGAGGGGAATTCAGTAAACACAATTTCTGATGCAATTCGTTGAAGTGATGGTTCGATGTAGTGATGTAGACTCATAAATAGTAAAAAGTATGTTCAGTTATCACCACCATCCATATTGTTTCCAGAAACATATCTCTGTAAACATTATTTACATACGCTTGATCATATACTGTTTATATTACCCATCACGTTTGTGTTAACTATAATTTTTTTTAATTCATTTAAAACTTTTAGAGCAGCTTTTTGTACTCTTCAAGTAAACATCAATAACTACTTATGACAGTCAGCATTTTTTGTGTTTGGCATCCTTAACTAAGTGACTCATCAGTTACAGTACGGATTGTCAGAAGGGGCAATGCATAACAAAATGAAAATATGATCATTAATATAAGATGTTGTGAAGTGGAGAAACTAAACACGGTATGTCTTCTGTTATTCAAATGCTCATACCGAAGACATTTACATGCTACTGAGGGGCATGGTATGAAATACCACCGTGGGACACAAAAAATGCACTGTCAATGGCCACTTCTAATGCATTACAGTGGAGATCGTATATTTTTATACTACTAGAAAGCAACTAACTGTCTTCCAAAACCAAGAGAATTAAAATCTATTGGCCTGTATCAGGTAAAACCTTAAATGATAATAATGAAAAAAACCGTCATTGATTTTTTTGCACTGCAGGCTCTATATCTTGAGGGATATTCAGTATCACTGACATTGTTAAATTATACAAACATACATTTTCATATTTCTGTGATTATCACAATAAATATGCACACAGAGAAATTTATAAGAAAGCCTATATCTGGCTAATACCATTCTTTTGGCAATAGATGCCTAGGTTGTACAGGTTCCAAAATATGACAGTTTGTGAAAATTTACAGAAAAATATAGTTATTTGTTTGTGTGGATTATCATAGTACTGATGCAATGACTGAAAATACTGACTTATCACTGTGAAGAAAATGTTTTACTGATGACATTCTGGTTGTACCACTTTATTTTTTATTTTTGTTCACAAATATTTATACCGTGGTTTTTACTTGATTTTTCAGAAAATGCTCTAGAATGTATTTGATTTTTTTGATTCTCGTTATTAAATGTTCCTTTCTCTTCTTTATCGATTTTGTTTAACTGATGGAAGCATTCATGTAAATAGTGTACATAGTTTGTAGTACGGGTGTTAGCAGCTTTATTTGGGTATTATTTGTTTTTCTTTCTTGTTTATTATTGTATGAACAATTGATAAAACAATAAAGATTTATTATTGAAAAAAAAAAATGCTCTAGAATGTAAATATTTGGGTAGGCTACTAGAGGTGCGATATTCCACAGCACACGTGTTAAATTGTCATCTTTTAATTACTAGTAACAATTATTTTTTTCAGTTATTGCATTTGCCCTATGTATGGTTTTAATATGACTTCAGATTATATGATATTACTTTGTTTTTGATTATTTTTTTGTATCTCCAGTCTGAAAACGAGTTGACTTCGATCAGTGCTCTAACCTGGTTAACAAATACAGTTGTAACAAATAAAATGGTGAACCTGGATGATATAATATTTGTGGGTTGTTACTGAAAAATGGATTCAGGTGCTAAAAAACTGGTCATGTTTCACCATTTATATTATGCATACAAGATTATGAGGAGTCAGGCTTTCCATATTGGTTTTGCAGAGAAAGCAGTCATTGTATGTCACAGCAACTCTGTTATGTTTTGGTGCAATTGGTTCCCTTTACAAATACAGTGGAATAGAAATAATTTTATGGTGATACTATTTAATTATCTCCAAAGCAAAAAAAGATTCCACAGCATTGCACCAATGTACTTTTAATAAAAAAACAAAGCTTTCAGACATTTCAGTGTTAATAAAATTCATATACAGATAACATCTCCTTTATACAAACAAATTAGCAATCACGGCACAGCCTACCTATCACAAATATAACTTAATCAAACCATTAAGAACCGCAATTAATCAGCCTTTTCACTGAATAAATCTTAAAAGAATAGTACAATATAAATACATATGAAACTAAACAGTAATGGTGTTTCTCATCCATATAAAATTCTAGTACATAATGTACCACATACAAAAAATAAAAGTATATATATATATATATATATATATATATATATATATATATATATATAATATGTACATATAACACATACATTCATCATTTTTTTTGTTGTTGTTTCTTCTTTAAAATAGGTGTAATGGTGGTTTGCTTATTCAAACCAGGATGCTTATCAGCCTGTAAACGAATAATCCATTCATATTCTCTGTTATCTAACTTATTTCCCAAATCCCCATGCCTGATATCTGCAATCAAGATATCTATTACACAAAAAGAAAAGAAATGTGATATATCTGTTTCGTGTATATGCTGGGCTAGAGAATTTGTTAACACTTTCCTTCTAATCTCTGACTTATGTTCAGTTATCCTATCTCTCAATTTCCTGGTTGACTTGCCAACATAGAAACATGAACATTACTGACTTAGCGCTAAATACACCACATTTTGGCTATGACATGTAGCTGTACAATATATATCAAATTTCTTACCACTAGTAGGATGTATGAATTCAGTCATTGTAATTATACTGACACAACATGCACAATTATAACAAGGGTATGTCCCTTTTTTATTGCATTGTGTATGTCCTGTTCTATTTAAATCAAAGTCCTTATAACAAAGGCTTTTTTATACTATTACAATTTCTATAGGTGAAATATGGCCTATCCAGGATCCACTTCCCATAACCTGGTAAAGCCTTCAGGATATACCAGTTGTTTCTAATCACTTGTTCTATGTATCTACTTGTTCTGCTATAAGTCATTAAATATCTCAAGTTATTGTCAGATCTTAATTGTGAACATGTAGAACTATCTGGCTCAGAAAAGTAAGGTTTTGCTTTTCCTTGTCTCATACATAGAACCTCATTTTTGGCCATTTCCAAATAATCTCTGTTATATCCTCTCTCCAAAAATTAATTTGTCATATCTTGCATCTGTTCAAGACAAGTGGTATCTTGGGTATTTAACCTACAATAGCAGAGATTTAGCTTTAACATGTATTTAGAATTGGGTATAGTTCCACGTGGATTACGTGTTTTAAATATGCCTTCCTATGAAAATTTATATCCAGAGCTTCTTAAAAAATGTCAGGAATTGAACATTAATTTTAGTCTCAACTATATGCGTCTAATGATTTTTTTCTGCCTAGAGAAGATGAGCTATGTAAAGAAATTGAAGAAATAGAAAGGAACATATCTAGTTCTGTTTCATTCCAACAGTACTTGGGCTTATATGATGAAATATTGAAGAGATTAACTGCCTTTGATGAACAACTTGAAGGCACTAAATGTAAGAAGCTGTACAGAGATATATCAGACTTTAATAATGGTCGGATCTTCTCATGGCCAAAACGGAATATAGTTAGCAAAACTCAAATGCAGTCAAATTCAAATGTTCGTGGCACTATGTATAAGCTAGATATTTTCCCCAATGAGAAAAGGCAACTTCCTACTCCAACCAATACTGCTGCAGTAAATCAGAATGATAATGCCAGCAGCCAATCAAATGAGGAAGGGGAGGCTGCACGAGGCTTTGACGTCAACGCCTCCAACCGATAATGCAGTACGGAGGAAAGAAAGAACTGATCAGCATTTCTTGACATCCAATAATAAAGAAAACCACAAAATGGGGCAAAATCCTGTTTTTTTAGAAGGGAACCAATGCTTTTTCATCAAAATACCCGAACAAGTAGTGCCCAAAGACTGCAACGTTTCCAGACCCTGCTCACATTCCAGGGGAAGACAGAAACAAGGTCCACTTACCCGCAGCAAACGGAACAAATAATAGTAGAGTCTGGTGAGACTGTTACTAGCTTATCTGGCCAAATAGTTTGTTTTAATGATTTTGTTTTTTCTAAATATGTACCATCTGTCGTTTGTAATTTGCTGCAAATGGAACAAGTAATAGTAGAAACTGATGAGAAGGTTACTGTCCCAATTATTGGAATGGATTGCTTTCATAACCATTTTTCTAAATGTATGCTGTTGTTTGTGGTAATATGGAACATAACAAATTACATTTAGATTTAGCAAATGAACATAGTATTACTATAGAATCACACAATACTGATTATAGCAGTAATTTGGCAGCATGTAATATATCAGCAATTAGCAATGCTTTAGTAAGAAATGTAGATTTACAATATAAAAATACAAGTCATGCTCAAAATTAAATATAGTTGTAAGTGATTCTGTTAACAATAGAACTGATAAATGTAGTAGGAGCGAGTTTTTCGCTTCTGAGTCTTTTACTTCTGAATCTTCTGCTTCTGAATGCATCTTGTCTAAAGCTGAAGTAATTATGCAGCGAAATACTTCCAAGAATATGTGTAAACTTAATAATGCTGATACAAATGCCTCACGTATAGCATCAGTACAAAAGCAAACTGTTGTGGTAGAGTTATCCAACCCTACTTATGATGGAGGGTTGAACTACACACATGGTGTAGGCCTAGGAATAGTTCTAAAAAATTTAAGTGAATATAAATAAATGGAATGTATTCATATGAATGGGACAGATAATATCATACAGAGATGTAATGAAAGTGAACCAACTAAGGTAGGTGAACACAATGGTAGTAATTCTACTGCACATAATCCACCTGTATTTAATTCATCTAATTTAATTGAGAATAGCATTAGAATGGCAAATATACAAATTGATTCGGTAGATGAACAGAGTATATTAGTTGATGTGCATGTTGCAGGTCAGCAACCTAGTGATGTAAATACAATGGTAAATATACAAGCTGACACTGAAGGTGAGCAGAATGCACTAGCTGATATGTATGTTGCAGGCCAGCTGCCTAGTAATGCAAATAATAATGGTTCACTTGATGTGATGAAAAATATAGGGGTAATAAATAACATTACTGATTTGCAAAGGAAAAAATTGTGATAAATTTGTCTGACTACCAGTTGAATGAAACTGAACTTTCATTACTTTCAAAGGGTTTGAAGTTCATTCCTATGTGTACAGATAGTGCGGTAAATGCAATCACTGATTCAAAGCTGTTTACGCGTAATTTAAATTTGAAAAATATTTATAAAGACTTGGGTCCTAATACGACGAATGAATGTAAGAGAAGCAGTACGTTTATACTTTATAGGGATCTGATCATCACTGTACTTAATGACATATGTGAGCAAAACATTAGGGAAATATATAATCACAACCACTATAGAAAAACATATAATTTGACTACAGAAGAGACTGCAGCACTAAAAAATTTACAAAATCATAAAGAGTTAATCATCAAAGAAGCTGAAAAGGGTGGTAGTATAGTGATTATGAATGTAGCTGACTATCTTAAAGCCATGGATAACCTAGTGTCTGATAGAATGACATTCAAATTGCTAATGGATAAAAATGTCACTGATATTGTCACTAAAATAAACATGGCTATATATGATTTGCAGTTGTCTGGTGACATTGATATTGATACATTTAATTTATTTACTGTGCCATGCCCCACTATACCAATTCTGCATGGTACACAAGTCAAGGGATAAACCCCCTATGAGACCAATTGCTTCAGGTCGAGGATGGGTCACTGAGCCCTTATCTGTGTACATTGAAAAACAACTGAAAGGTTATCTGGCTAAGGTTCCTATTTATATCAAAGATACAGGAGATTTTCTCAAACAGTTACATGAATGGTACAACACAAATGTAGTAAGAGATTTTTTGTTAGTGACAATGGATATAAAATCCTTATTTACTGTTATTCCAAATGAATATGGAATAGAGAAAATTAGAGAGATATTGTTGGGAGATGGATGTCTTCCTGACAGATATATAGAAACAATATGTGAGCTTCTTGATCTAGTCTTACAGAATAATATATTTGTATTTAATAAACTATACCAACAGATTTCTGGTATAGCTATGGGAACAGCAATTGCTAATACATATGCAAATTTAACACTAATCAAGTGGGAAGAAACTAATGTGTTTGGCCAGAAAAATAAGGATGCACATAAGGTATTATTCTACAAATGTTTTGTAGATGATATTTTTCTGACCTGGCATGGTACAACTGATGAATTGTTGAATTTTTATTCCTATATGAATAATGCAAATGATTTTTTGAAGTTTGAGATAAATTACTCAGCAACTAGCATTCATTTTTTGGATGCCACTTTGTCAAAGAAAGACACTAGAATAGACACTAGTATTTACAAAAAGGATACGCAAGCCAACAAATATTTACACAAGACAAGCATGCATGCTAAGCATGCCTTTAAGGGTATACCTAAAGTACAATATTTACATGTCAGTAGGTTAAATACCCAAGATACCATTTGTCTTGAACAGATGCAAGATATGACAAATGAATTTGTGTAGAGAGGATGTAACAAAGATGATTTGGAAATGGCCAAAAATGAGGTTCTATATATGAGACAAGGAAAAGCAAAACCTTACTTTTCTGAGCCAGATAATTCTACATGTTCACAATTAAAATCTGACAATAACGAGATATTTAATGACTTATAGCAGAACAAGTAGAGACATAGAACAAGTGATTAGAAGCAACTGATATATCCTGAAGGCTTTACCAGGTTATGGGAAGTAGATCCCGGATAGGCCATATTTCACCTATAGAAATTGTAATAGTATAAAAAATGCCTTTGCTATAAGGTCTTTGATTTAAATAGAACAGGACATACACAATACAATAAAAAGGGACATAACCTTGTTATAATTGTGCATGTTGTGTCAGTATAATTACAATGACTGAATTCATACATCCTACTAGTGGTAAGAAACTTGATATACATTGTACAGCTACACGTAATACCCAAAATGTGGTGTATTTAGTGCTATGTCAGCAATGTTCATGTTTCTATGTTGGCAAGTCAACCAGGAGATTGAGAAATAGAATAAATGAGCATATGTCAGAGATTAGAAGGAAAGCATTAAATTCCCTAGCCCTGCATATACATGAAACGGATGTATCACATTTCTTTTCTTTTTGTGTAACGGATATCTTGATTGCAGATATCAGGCGTGGGGATTTGGGAAATTAGTTAGATAACAAAGAATATGAATGGATTATTCACTTAGAGGCTGACAAGCATCCTGGTTTGAATAAGCAAACCACCATTAAACCTATTTTAAAGAAACAACAACAAAAAGTGAAGAATGTATGTGTTATATGTACATATTATATATATATATATATATATATATATATATATATATATATATATATATATATATATACTTTTATTTTTTGTATATGGTACATTATGTACTAGAATTTGATATGGATGAGAAACATCATTACTGTCTAGTTTCATATGTATTTATATTGTACTATTCTTTTAAGATTTATTCAGTGAAAAGGCTGATTAATTGCTGTTCTTAATGGCTTGATTAAGTTATATTTGTGATAGGTAGCTGTGTCGTGATTGTTAATTTTTTTGTATAAAGGAGATGTTATCTGTATATGAATTTTATTAACACTGAAGAAGGACTTACGTCTGAAAGCTTTGTTTTTTATTAAAAGTACATTAGAGCAACGTTGTGGAACCTTCTTTTGCTTTAGAGTTTTGTGCTTTTGTTATTGGTTCTACTTCATCATTGGTTCACTTTGTGGCTGTTTGTACTATTTAATTATCTCCCATCTCAGTTATAGTAATACATATGTGTGTGTGTGTGTGTGTGTGTGTGTAGCTCCAGGTTTAGACAGTGAAATGTTGATTTGACCTGACTGGTAAATCATTGATGTTTTGGTTATTGAAAGGTGATATTATATGAAGATTGTGCTCTTATTTTTAATAGTCACAATGTTTATATTGTCTAAACAGATTATAATGTTGAAAAATTAGTTTTTTTTGCTGCAAGTGGAGTGTTTTTTTTAAATACTGATAGCATTTTGCTGGTGTTTTGAGCATCAGTTTGCAAATGTGTGCTATCAGTATATAAAATTAGAAATAATAATCTGCACTGCTGATACTAGAATGTTGAACCTTAAATGTTATGTTTCTAAACACAAGATGTGAACCAGTCAATCTTTTAGTCATTACTTAAGTATCCATGGTTCGTAAGGGTTTCTCTTTTCAATGAACTTTGAAAACATTTTTTTAATTATTGCAGAGCCTAGAAGGATGTATAAAACAGAGTACATTCCTGTATACCAGCCACAACATACCAGATTGTCATTTAACACTTGCAGTCCCTCCCACTTAACACTATTTTAAGCACCTGAAATCATGCCTAATGGTCTTGCCACAAAATGGTCATCATGAGACCTGCTATATTGTCATAATTTTTTCTTACTTTTGTATCTCTTTCCCAAAGATCCATTTCAATTCCTATTTGTATGAGTCATTCTAGACTTAAGGAAGTGGTGTTATCTCATTCAATTGACATATAATGGCACTAGTGAGAATCCAAGCATCCTACACACCTTTTGAAATAGGCCTGCTTCTATTTTACCTTCATTTACATTTCTCTTAGTGCCTGTTTTATGATATTGACAGCAGTCATACAG